>NW_026262996.1:988929-1318572 GCF_947179515.1 Apodemus sylvaticus
AGGTTATGTATATTACCACAGTAAAGTACACAGCATAAATTTCCCACTCAGGTTTGTTTGGCAAATATTTATAGTTTTAAATATGAACCAAGTACAGAAAAGTTTTTAATATAAGACCAGAATATGTGGATACAACACACCAGATATTATTTGTATTACTGATCCTTTATTAGAGATGAAGTTATTTCTTCACTGCTTTCCTGAGTTTCTTGTGGTTCATCATTTTTCTGAGGGTTATTCAAGTGATGTGCTGCTGGACCTGAATATGGCTGTTCAGGTACATAATTCTAGGAGGGTGAAAAAAAAATCTCCAGGTTAAACTTTTCAAAAATTGCAATTAAAATTTAAAGCATATGCTGAAGTTTTATAAAGTAGATTAAAAATGTTATTAAAACTTGGTATGTCTTTAAATAATTTGTTATGTAGCTGTTAAACAAAAAGCTTACTGATTACTATGTTAAAGCCAGTACCACCTGAGAAAATAAGTATACATATAAACCTTTGAGCAAATTATCTTTGATCTATATTTATATAGAGAAAGAACAGGCAAATCATGTAAAAATATTAATCTGTCATTCCAGAGCTAGGACCAGAAAAAAATGTATAGTTTCCAGAGCTACCATGGTATCACTTGCAGACTTGTTAGAAATGCTTTTTTGTCAAATAGAATTTTGCTACTATGTGAACCAGGATGGCTTCAACTACAATGTTTCCATAGTTATGTGAGTGAAATGTGGGGCTCACAGTTGTGTATTACTATTTATAGAGCTGGAACAGCAAATCTTTAAGGTTTTGAATATACATACAGACTGGACTGGAATCTTCCTGTGCAATTTGGCTGCCAAACAAACTCTTTCAAACTATTATTATACATACTAAACTTAAGAACAAATGAACTGAATTATGTAACACTCCTGATTTAATGTTATAATAATAATTTTCATCATTCTCAGCACTCCTTAGTCTTTTCCCCTCAAGTAAAGTATTTCCTGCCCCCTATGTTTAGTGTGTGCAGGCCAAAGACTGATATGGAATATCTTTATCAGCTGGTCTCTATTTTGTTGTATTTTTTTTAATTTTAAAATTTGGAGGTTCTTCAAAAAGCCACAGACAGAATTGTCAACTGATCTAGCTATATCACTTCTGGGCATTTACCCCAAAGTACTCTACATCCTAGTATAGAGGTATGTGTTTATCTATGGTCACTTCTGTTCTATTCATAATTAGCCAGGAAGAGCTGGAGATATGACTTAGTCAGAATATGGAAAAATATTGCAGGTCTATCAGTGGATGAATGGCTAATATATGGTACATATATGTAATGAAATTGTATCCACCTGTAAAGAAAAATAAAACTAGGACATTTGCAGGTAAATGGATAGGGCTGGAAATAATCAGAGTGACTTAGGCAAATAGTATATATGTTTTCTAATATGAATTCTATTTTTGATTTTTAAATATGCAAGCTAGAATACTTGTAGAAGTACTTGAAAGTGGCGATGGAGGGCAGATTTTATGGGAGAGAGATGGTACAACACAGGTGATGGTACAAAGGAACGATAAGAAAGAAAAAGGTCCAGAGAGTTTTAAGTGGAGCAAGAGATAGAAAGGTAAGAGTTGGAGAGATGGCTCAGCAGTTAAGAGCACCAACTGCTCTTTCAGAGGTCCTGAGTTCAATTCCCTGAAACCACATGGTGACTCACAGCCATCTGTAATGGGATCTGATGCCCTCTTCTGCTGTGTCTGAAGACAGCAAGTGTACTCACATACATAAAATATTTCTTTTTAAAAAAGAAGGGCAAGATATGAGGGACACTTTAAAAACATTACACTGAAAAGGTCACATGAAAATCTATTTTGGATGCTTCATGAAATGCATACACACATATAAAGAGTTTAGATGAAGTTATACTATGTGCGGATGTATCCTCCCCCAGCGTTTGAGCTGGTTGCTAATCACTAATTCTTAGCCCTTTATAGCTCCTGGCCCTTTGTTCTTTTATTTTTTTTTAAATTTTAATTTCTATATTCTTTGTTTACATTCCAAATGCTTTCCCCTTTCCCAGTCTCCCCCCCCCCCCTTCCTCATATGTCCCATAAGCCCTCTTCTCTCCAGCTTCCTGTTTTTCACCTGGGAGCCATGGCTAGCCAACACCTGGAGCTCTCAGCTGATCTGCCAGACCTGAAGTTTCCTGATTCCAGCAAGTAACACACTGACAGTGGAGCCAACACATGCTAAACCAGTTTCAAGAGATTCATACCATAGCCCATATATATTGTCAAATTGCCATACAAAGGTTACATCTTGAACAGCAATGTTGTCCTGGCCTCCTGATGTCATTTCTTTTTTGCCCACCCCCCACCTCTGTCTATCCCCAGCTTCTCTTCCAGGACCAGTTCACTGCAGCTGCAGGCAGCAACATGGGGATTTACCTTCCTTAGACACTCTTAAGTTGTTGTCCAGTGCACAACAGTGATAATACATTACAGGAGCACCCAACCATTTTCTGATTCAACTTAAGTCCCAATTTACAAAGAAGTCTCATTCCTGGTATTTCTAACTAGGTCAAGATCTTGTGGCTAAACAAGTGCTTGCTGTCATGAGTCTGATGGAGCTGTCACCTGGGAGGCCCTGCCAGTGAATCACAAATACAGAGGAGGACACTCTCAGTGAGCCATTGAACGGAGCACAGGGTCCCCAAATGGGGGAGCTGGAGAAAGAACCCCAGGATCTGAAGGGGTTTGTGCCGCAAAAAGAGGAACAACAGTATGAGCCACCCAGTACTCCCAGAGCACCTAGGGACTAAACCACCAACCAGACAGTACTAAACCACCAACCAGACAGTGCACATGGTGTTAGACATGGCTCCAGACACTTTGGCAGCAGAGGATGGCCTTGGTGGACATCAAAGGGAGGGGAGGCCCCTGGTCCTGGAAAGGCTCAGTGCAACAGTGTAGGGGAATGCCAGGACAGGGAAGCAGGAGAGGGGTAATTGGGGAACAGGGGGAGGGGCAGGAAAGGGGACAATATCTGAAATGTAAATAAAGAATATATCTTAAAAAAAAAAAAAAAGAACCTGTGGCTAAATAAAGGTACAAGGGAGAATTTATTAGTGGTGCAGCTCTCAAAGTTCACCAGAGACACTCTTTCTACCCTTTCTTTCCTTTCTTCTTTCCTTTCCTTGCCTTGCCTTTCCTTGTCTTGACATTCTGCTCCTTTCTGTTTCCTTTTCCTTTTCTTCAGCAATTTGTGTTACAACAGTTACTCAGAACTTATCAAAGTATAGAGAATAAAAAACTGTAAAATGCTCAGCTATACGCAAGGCATCTGTAACATCTCTGTCCACAATGTTTCCAAAGAGCCATAACTAGGTTAAGAGGAGTCTGCTGTGGAAGTATTTTCAGACACAACAGGACCATATCCTGTCTTGCAGCTTGTACAATACTGAGCCAGACAAAATCCTATCATGAATTTGGGATGGTTCATGCATCTATGGCCATCCTTAGCTGAGGCAACTAATGGCTGCTGAAGGTAGGAGAGTTCTTTCCTTTAGGGATATAGACTCTGGTAGAGTGCTCCAGAGTCTACTCCAGTGGATGGTCCTAAACCTGTGCAATAAGTGGTCTCCAAAAGAACATATCACCAGGTGTGGCGATGCACACCTTCAATTCCAGCACTCAGGAAACAGAGGCAGTCAGAAATCTATGAATTTGATGCAAATTCTGGGCTAACGAGTGAAACCAACCAAATTACAAAAACCCTAAAAGTACATGAAAGAGGGAGAGGATATGGTACGTGAGATCTGGGAAGAACCGAAAGAGAAAATGGAGGCAGATTTGGTCAAAACTCATTTTATACATTCTTGAAATTCTCAAACAGAAAACTTATTGGGGTGGAGAGTTTACCTCCAGGAAGTCTTTCCATCAACTCTGAAGACCTGAGTTTGATCTCTGGAACTCACAAGGCAGAATGACACAACTTAGTCCAGTAAAATGCCCTCTAACTTTCACACATATTCTTAGGCATGCACACATGCAATCAATAAAAAATACATTTTTATTATTATTGTGATGTACACATCTTGACTGCAGGTGCCAGTCAATGTATGAAGGTCAACTCTGAAATTTTCTCTTTTCTCTTTGAGTATGTGATCAGCAGGGATCAAACTTAGGTCAACAGGTTTGTATATAGCAAACACCTTTACTTGTTAAACCCTATTACAGGCACTAATTTTTATCTTATTTAAAAATATGGAACAGGACTACACACTAAAACTAAAACTAACCTATTTGGCTACACCGGCCAGTCAGCAACAGCATTTTTTCTATCATTCTAGTGCTGGAATCCCAATAGGCATGCTATTGAACCAGGTATTTTCATATGGGTTTTAGGGACCTAACTTTAAATTACTCCATTTATAATCAGGTGTGTATGGATAGATGTGGGGGAGGGCCACCTTTGTGGCTGGTTCTACTCTGACATCTTTACAGGGGTTCCAGGAATCAAAGCAGACTTTGCAAAACAAGTACCTTTACCAATGGAATCAGTCATACTGCCAGTCCCCAAATTACTAAGCATTTTAAAAACATTTTTACTTCCTCTGAATTTAGAGTAACTAAGACAGTTCTGTTTCTGTTTCTCTCATAATGCTGGAAACATGTCACAAAATTTATATTTTTCATACACCTTAATTAAGGTAGTAGTAGCACAAGGAACCTGGGTAGGTAATTGATATATAAAATACCAGAGAGATTAAAACAAACATTTCTCAGAATGATACCAGTACAAAAGTGCTTTTTTTGTTGTCTGGGAAAAGCTGAAGTCATAAATCATACATATTTATAAAATGAAGGAAAGTATAAACGGTGAAGTGGGAATATGAATGAAAAAAATCTGTTTACCTGTTGATACTGAGATCTGTGAGAATAAAGATAAAATGTTCTATCTTGTTGTGCAGGTGACTCATGCTCATCTGGGGCATCTCGGTCATCAGGGTCCTAATTTAGAAGAAATTAAAAAAGTAGGTGTGGTTTCATCACCTATAATTTCAACAATGGGGAGGGTTAAGCAACAGGACTGTAAGTTCAAGGTCATCCTCAACTACATAGTAAGTTTGAGGTCACCCTGTCTTACATAAAACTCTATTTCTCTCATCCCCTACAAAATGAATTAAACAATCAATAAAAATCTTCTCAAAATAAAAAAAAAACAAAAATATTTTAGTTATTAAAATAAATTTTAAAAATAAGATTTAATCTCTGTCATTTAAAGTTTTAAACAATAAATTAAAACACAAAGCTTCAATATATTTTTATTTACTCTAACACTTTCAAGGAAAATACACAATTGAATCCTTGTAGATCCTATGTTTGAGACAATTTAACATTATATAATAATAAACTGTACGTTTTGTTTTTGAGAAAGGTCTTGATATGTAGTGCTAGATTGCTACTGAGACAAGGCAAGTAGCAAACGGAAGAGATCTATCAGTTTCCCAAATGCTGTGATTAAAGATGCCCCAGTGTAGAAGAATGCTAGGGAGCTGAGGTGGGAGTGGGTGGGTGGATGAGCACCCTCATAGAAGCAAGAAGAACAGGGAAGGGAATAGGGGGTTTAACCGGGGAGCAGGATAACATTTGAAATTTATATAAATAAAAAACCAATAAAATAAAAAAAATGCATGTGCAACTCTACTTGGTTAAGTTATGTTAGCTACATATCCCATCAGTTCAAAACAGACAGAAGCCTAATCTGATATTTACATAATCTAAATACATAGGCATTAGCTTATAAAACAAGGTACTTTTCTTTAATTAATGAGTTTTATTTTTTACCTCTTCTGGACACAGGTCACAAGCTTTTGCAAGTGTCATTTTTGCACTCTGAGATCTCTCTAAAAAATAACCACTTGCTGTTTCATTGCTTTGTACTGGAGGAGACCAGTTGCTGTAAGTGTAGTGAGGATTGCCAGAATATGGTTTTCTTTCAAGTTCATCTCCAAGCCATTCCACAGCACAGGTCCACTTTTTTTTAAGGTCTCCATTACCCTTCAAGAGAAAGCAAAACTATGTAATATCAAGAACAGGAGATTAAATGTTAAGGTTTTAACCCAAAATGGAAACTTAGAAATTTGTGTTTTCTTTGAAAAATTTGAGTCAGAATTTCATACAACTGTAAAAAAGAACTTCTACCTGTAAGATCTGGTAGGCAACAGGACAACTGTTAAAGAGAGTTACCATCCATTTTATACATTGATAGGCTCTTTTTTGATGGTGATTTTTGGAGCGCTGGATTGTATCAAACAGGCCATCTCGATCATTTGGAATTCCTTTAAGTGCATTATGAATTCTGAAAAGATGCCAAAGCAAAAGAAATCTATAACACCTAGAAAGAACATAACTCTTCTAATTCCCTTTTAATCTTAGAATCAGACCAGACAAGCCTTGAACTCAAAGAGATCTACTTGTCCCTGTCTCCCAAAAGCTCTATCACATCTGGCTGAAGCCAATACATTTAAAGTGTCATTTGTGTCTCAATCAATGCTTTTGAGGTAATTAAAGTTTTCCATGTAAGTAACATTAGTAAATCCATTTAGTACATAAGAAAACAAATATAGTGATTAAACTGGTTGTCAAAGACAGAATTGGGAAATTATTCAGCATTCTAGTCTGAATCTCTGTTAAGGTTTTGATTTTAAACAAATTAATGTAAACTTTAATGTAAAATTAAAATGCATTTAAGTATATCATTAAAATAGAATTACAGAGGATGTTATTACACTATTATTCAAGTTAAACAAGTCTCTTTTCTTCAAGACTGATAAGTCTGTTGAGCTTATTTTAAATGATTGTATTTCAGCGGGGAGGAGAGATAGCTCAGAGATTTAGAGTACCCACATGGTGGCCATCTCTAACTCCAGTTCCTGGAGACTGAATTATAGGTATTTTGCATGTGGGTATCATACGCATAAATGTAGGATAAACATTCATAATATGTAACAAATTAAGTGAATCTAAACAGGGAAGCAAGCAAGCAAGCAACAACAATAATAAACAACAAAACATTGCATTTTAGAAACGAACAAGTGAATTTCAGAAGAACCAATGAATGAAAACATTTGGTGGTAAAAGATAACTTTAGGGCTGCTGAAATGAATCAGCAAGTAATATGCTGGCAATAAAGCATGATGACCTAAGTCCCCAAGAGTTACTGGGAGAAGAGAATCGACTTCCCTTAGTTCTGGTTTGACCTCCACATGGGCCTCATGGTATATGTGCATATACACAGCACAAGCACACAATGTACTAAGATATATTATGTGCAGAATATTTTCTCACTGGCAATAATATAATCTGAATTACTTTTTTTTTGTTTTTTTGGATTTGGTTTTTGTGAGACAGGGTTTCTCTGTGTAGCCCTGGCTGGCCTCGAATTCACTCTGTAGACCAGGCTGGCCTCGAACTCAGAAATCCGCCTCAAACTCAGAAATCTGCCTGCCTCTGCCTCCCAGAGTGCTGGGATTACAGGTGTGCACCACCACCGCCCGACTATAATCTGAATTATTAATTTAAAATTTTATATTCCCTAATTGTTTTTCTTTTCAGTAGATTATAAATTTACTTATATTATACTAAAATTATACAAATTTTCCTTTATGTCATGTATTCACTCAATAGATTGTAATTATATTTCAACTCAAAAGCAAATTTTTGTGTGTGTTTGACACAGAGATTTCAGTCTTTACAGTTTAGTTATTCCGACAAAAAATAAGGTATGAGAGCTTAGTGTGTATTTTATCCTGTCATCATTACTGCTAAGTGTTTTTATGACCAACTAGATACATACAAACTTTGACTTGTTCTCCACTGTTTAGAATTGTATCTGGACAAAGCAAATGTTTTATAAATAACTTCTGAATACTGTTCATTGAGTTTCTCACATAAAACTCTAGTGTTTCTACATTAATTTGTGTTTATTACATATTATTTAATTTTGTTTACTATAATTATATCTCTACTATTAGCATTTTTTTTAAGTAAAGCAGTAAGGGGAGAATGTGATTAAGACCAAATATCCAAAGTGCCATTTAAATAATATATTTTGGAATTCTTTTTAAAAAATCAGTAAAAATTAGGTTCAATCAAGGCAAATTAAAACAATAGTACCCCAATGAAACAACTTAAAAATATTGAAAATGACTAACAACAGCTTTACAACTTTTGTTTCACAATGTTTTTGGTTTATGAAATTTGTATAACATTAGCTGATTTGTTGAATCAGTTTTAAAAATTAACATCATATAATCTGCTAAAATATTAATCAGCTGATATTCATACTGAAATTTAAGAAAAACTGCATGCCAATTTCAAAGTATTAATTTATGAAATCTAATATTTCTAATGATAAAGATTTTTCTTAAATTTAAACAAAATTAAGCTTAATAAACTGTTACACAGGGTACCCAAAAAGTATTTTTAAGAATTCCAAAATATATTATTTAAATAACACTTATACAAATATTTTTAGAACTTATGGAACTAATTATGCTATTAGCATAAAAATATATATACCTGTGAGCTTGCCAAGAGTCCTCAAGCAGAATAATTTGCAAAAGTAGATCCAAATATGGTTGAAGTTCATATGCATATGAATATGCAACCTAAAAAATAGTGAAGGCATAGTTAAATAGTACTTAAAAGACTATGAATAAAATTAGATATATTTATTTTGCTTTACCTGCCATAGCAGTTCACTGAGAACAGAACATGAAAACTGGGGATTCTCCCAGCAGCAGAAGCGAAGTAATTTGACTGTTTCCTCTGAGTTACTGCAGTCTTCAATAACTTTCTTCACATAAGTGGTTCTCATAAATAAAATGTCAGCCACATGCTGCTGAATTGGCATTATAGGCTGTGATAAATTTGGGTCACCAAATGGATTTGGAAGAGGGGGGTTACCTGCAACATATTTGTCATTAATGAAAAATCAATAAACTTTTACAGAAAATTATAATGCCAGATTTATTATATCAAACAATGGATTTTGATTTTCTAAATAAGTACACCTGAATCCAAGAACACATCACATGACCATTTACCATGATCAAGTAGGCTTCATCCCAGGGATGCAGGGATGGTTCAATATAAGGAAATCCATCAATGTTATTATTGACTACATAAACTCAAAGAAAACACATGATCATCTCATTAGAAGCTGAAATGGCATTTGACAAAATTCAGCATCCTTTCATGTTAAAAGTCTTGGAAAGATCAGAAATTCATAGCTCATACCTAAACATAGAAAAAGCAATATATAGCAAACCGGTAGCCAAAATCAAACTAAATAGAGAGAAAGTTGAAGCAATCCCACTAAAATCAGGGACTAGACAAGGCTGCCTCCTCTCTCCATATCTTTTCTTTTATTTTATTCAATATATTTTTTATTTACATTTCAAATGATTTCCCCTTTTCTGGCTCCCCACATATCTTTTCAATATAGTACTTGAGGTACTAGCTCAGGCAATTCGACAACATAAGGAGGTCAAAGGGATACAAATTGAAAAGGAAGAAGTCAAACTATCACTATTTGCAGATGACATGATAGTCTACCTAAGTGACCCAAAAAACTCCACCAGAGAACTCCTACAGCTGATAAACAACTTCAGCAAAGTGGCAGGTTATAAAATAAACTCACGCAAATCAGTGGCCTTCCTATACTCAAAGGATAAGCAGGCTGAGAAAGAAATTAGAGAACTGACTCCCTTCACAATAGCCACAAACAATATAAAGTACCTTGGGGTGACTCTTACCAAACATGTGAAAGACCTGTATGACAAGAACTTCAAGACTCTGAAGAAGGAAATGGAAGAAGACCTAAAAAAATGGAAAAATCTGCCATACTCGTGGATCGGCAGGATTAATATAGTTAAAATGGCCATCTTGTCAAAAGCAATATACAGATTCAGTGCAATACCCATCAAAATCACAACTCAATATTTTATAGAGTTAGAAAGAGCAAATCTCTTTCTCCACATCATCTCTAGCACCTGCTGTCTCCTGAGTTTTTAACCTTAGCCATTCTGACTGGTGTGAGGTAGAATCTCAGGGTTGTTTTGAATTGCATTTACCTAATGCCTAATGATGTTGAGCATTTCTTTAGGTGTTTCTCAGCCATTCACTTTTCCTCAGTTCAGATTATCTGGAGTCTAAGGTATTTATTTATTTATTTATTTATTTATTTATTTATTTATTTATTTATTTATTTATTTATTTATTGGTTTTTGGAGCATGGTTTCTCTGTGTAGCCCTGGCTGTCCTGGAACTCACTTTGTAGACCAGTTTAGCTCTGTACCCCATTTTTTAATAGGGCTATTTGATTATCTGGAGTCTAAGGTATTTATTTATTTATTTATTTATTTATTTATTTATTTATTTATTTATTGGTTTTTGGAGCATGGTTTCTCTGTGTAGCCCTGGCTGTCCTGGAACTCACTTTGTAGACCAGGCTGGCCTCAAACTCAGAAATCTGCCTGCTGGGGTTAAGTGCCACCACTGCCTGGTTTGGAGTCTCTAACTCCCTGAGTTTGTATATATTGAATATAAGCCCTCTGTCAGATGTAGGCTTGGTAAAGATCTTTTCCCAATTTGTTGGTTGCTGTTTTGCCTTATTGACAGTGTCCTTTGCCTTATAGAAAAGCTGTGCAGTTTATGACGTCCTATTTGTTAATTCTTGATCTTAGAGCGTAAGCCACTGGTGTTCTATTCAGGAAATTTTTCCCTGTGCTCATGTTCAAGGTTCTTCCCTACTTTCTCCTCTGTAAGCTTCAGTGTATCTGGTTTTATGTGTAGGTCCTTGATCCACTTGGACTTGAGCTTTGTACACTTCTCCATTGCTGGTGGGTTTGCAAGCAGGTACAACCACTCTGGAAATCAGTTTGGTGGTTCCTCAGAAAATTAGACATAGTACTATAGGAGGACCCAGCTATACCACTACTGGGCATATACCCAAAGGATTCCCCAGCATGTAATAAGGACATATGCTCCACTATGTTCATAGCAGCCCTATTTATAATAGCCAGAAGCTGGAAAGAATCCAGATGTCCCTCAAAGGAGGAATAGATACAGAAAATGTAGTATATTTACACAACGGAATAGTACTCAGATATTAAAAACAATGAATTCATGAAATTCTTAGGCAAATGGTTGGATCTGGAAAATAACATCCTAAGTGAGAGGTAACCCAATCACAAAAGAATACACATGGAATGCACTCACTGATAAGTGAATGTTCTAGCCCAGAGGCTCGGAATACCCAAGACACAATTCATATATCAAATGATGTCCAAGAAGAAGGAACAACAAAGACCATCCAAAGACTGCCCCACCTAGGGATCCATCACATATACAATTACAAAACCCAGACACTATCATGGATGCCCACAAGTGCTTGCTGACTGGAGCCAGATATAGCTGTCACCTGGGAGGCCCTGCCAGTGCATGACAAATACAGAGGAGGACACTCTCAGCCAGCCATTGAACTGAGCACAGGGTCCCCAATGGAGGAACTGGAGAAAGGACCTCAGGAGCTGAAGGGGTTTGTGCAGCAATAGGAGGAACAACAGTATGAGCCAACCAGTACTCCCAGAGCGCCTAGGGACTAAACTACCAACTAAAGAGTACACATGGAGGGACCCATGGCTCCAGACGCATAGGCAGCAGAGGATGGCCTTGTCGGGCATCAAAGGGAGGGGAGGCCCTTGGTCTTGGAAGGGCTCAGTGCAGCAGTGTAGGGAAATACCAGGACAGGGAAGCAGGAGGGCTAATTGGGGAACAGGGGGAGGGGAGATGGCTTTTGGAGGGCAGGAAAGGGGACAATATCTGAAATGTAAATAAAGAATATATCTAATAATAAGAAAAGATATTTCAGTAAAGTGTTCAAGTGATACATCACAGAAAGATAGATTCTGAAAATTGGGAAAATGACGCTATCAATTCTTTCTAAAAAGAATTGTTTTGTTAAAAAAAATGTAATGCTTTATTAATTTGTATGTCATTTTAGTGCAGGGATCATGCTAATCTTGGCTATATAGTTCTGATTTTAGTATATTTGCTACTAAAATGACCCTTTAATTCCTTAGTAAAAAAAGTCAAGATTAACAGGAAGGCAAGACAGTCATACGTATAAAATGAGTACATATAAACTTTTTTTAAATCAACATTTCTTCATCAATACATGTGATAGTGCCATGACATGCAGGTTTATGTGTTAAAGAACAACTAAATCCTCTCTCTTTGTGTGTTCCAAGGATTAAACTCAGATTTCAGGTTTGGCATGCAACAATCTTTACCAATAAACCATTTCAACAGTCCTGTGAGTAATAGATTGCTGTGGATTAGGTGAGAGAATAGACTCCTGATGATTTTTTCAGACCTTCATGCATATGCTATGGAACATATGTTAAAGGAAACTGAATTCCCCAGCAGTATCTGAATTATAAGAGATCACTTTAAATAATAAATAAGTGGACAGTTTATGGTAGGAATACTGAAGAATCGCTAAGCAATGTAGTGAATTCTAGGTGAGAGAGAGAAGATGAAATTGGAAGAAGGGCAGGGAAAAGGCACTGTATAAAACAAAAGAAAAATAAAATTACTTCTAAACAATAATAAACTAACTAAAATGTCAGATAAAACTATATATAATATAATAAAATATAATAAAAAGTACATAATCTCATTCTACTTTATAAATCTTCAGTCTTATTTTAAGTATAATGTGCAGCTAGCATTATTTTGAAACTATTACATAATAAAGCTTTCTACTTTACCATTGATTGAAGACTGCATTCTTGATGAGACACTGCAACATCGGATTAGTTGAGACACTATTGAATGTAACTTGCTTAATTCAGCATATTGATATTTAATTGGGGGTCCTGGTCCTTCATCCAAAGACACAAGCATAAAGGTTGCAGGTACATTCAGTTTTAGAAGCTGGGTCTTTTCTGCCAAACCTATAAAAAATAGGACAAGTAATTTGAAGGAAAAATTAGGATAGACTATACAATTTACAGCTCTTGTATGCATGAATACAGCCTTAACAGTTTACAATATAAACAATTTCTACAGAATGTAGACAGCAATAAATACTGATATTTAATTAAGACTAATTTAATTATAACAGAAATAATATCATGGTACTAGCATCTTGTGTTTCTAGATTTATCTATTTCATGTATATAAGTGTTTTGTCTGCACGTGCTTCTGTGTACCCTAAACATGTCTGGTCTTCAAGGAGGTGGTAAGTCTCCATGAAGGTGCTGGAAATTGAACCCAGATCTTTCATATAACAACAAAAATAATCAACCAGAGTCAATTCTCAAGCTTGCCTACTGTAAGTCAAACAACAAACAAACAAACAAAAACCAAACCAAGTAACATTTTCTTGGACCCATATAAAAAAAGATAAACTAAATGGTAAATAAAAATTATTTTTATAACTACCAGTATTTTTCCCTAACTAGAACAATTACCTGGGTAAAAAAAATGTATTTTTATACTCTCCTTTCCACTTTATTGATTTCTTTTTTTTATTGAATATGTTCTTCATTTACATTTCAAATGTCTCTTTCCCAGTTTCCCCCACATCCCCCCCAGAAAACCCAACCCATCCTCCCTCCCCCTTGCCTCCAAGAAGATGCCCCTCTGCACAGCCCACTCCCACATACCCCCTCCCTCCATTATCCCGCACTGGGGCATCTAACAAGGCATTTCTCCACCACAATGGTGGCTAGAACCCTGTGTACCTCTTGGTTGATGTTTTAGTCCCTGGGAACCCAGGGAGGTCTGGTTGGCTAACATCATTGTTCTTCCCATGGGGCTGTAAACCCCTTTAACTTCTCCAGCCCTCCCTCCAGCTACTCCATTGGGGATACCACGCTCAGTCCAATGGTTGGCTGCTAGCAACTGCCTCTGTATGTGTAAAGCTCTGGCAAGACAGCCATAACAGGCTCCTTTCGGCAAGCGCTTCTTGGCATCCACAATAGTGTTGACCTTTACTTTTATTAATGTTACTTCCTCAATATGTTAAGATTTCATTCTTTTTAAGGTGTGGAGTGAATTGGAAATTTAGACTTTTGGGTACATTTAAAAATATGAACAATTATTTTAGTGTCACTGATCAGTAAACTGTGGCAAATATTTATATCTTTGCTTTCTATTAAATTATAAAAACATTAGTGTGTGTGTTCAAATGCGTTGGAATGCACACATACCATGATGTGTGGAGGTCAAAGAAAACTTGGAAGACTTGGTTCTTTCAGGTTGTCAAGTGTTGATAACTAATATCTTTATCCAAGCTTGCTAAAATTAACTAGACTACAGTTTTAAAATGACTTTTTATTTTATATACATGCTTATTTTCTTCTATGTATGTATGTATGTATGTATGTATGTATGTATGTATGTATGTATGTACACAGCTTGAGGATTATGAATAGGTTAGAAGAGGGTGCTGGATCACCTGGAATTTGTATTATTTATAACTAACTTTGTAACAGCTTTATTCTCTTTCCAACATGTGTTAGCATGCAAACCATCTCCTCCAAATCACTGAACCTGAATCAACTCTAAAATCATGGCATCTTCTGCCTATCTATCTGTCTACCTACATACATATTAAGTTAGGAATCAATCACTGATAGAAGGTAATGAACAGGTTCATGATAGGAGAAAAATAAAAATACTCTAGTAAAAATAGGCTAAAATGGAACTAATATATCAATAGAACAATGTAAATGAATTTTTCCATTACAAGTAATTTAAACTTACTGTTTAACTATTGCAAGCTCTTTCAGAAATTTTTCCTAAATGTAACAAATACCAAACTAATACTCTTTATTAACCATACCCTTTAGAAAACAGTAATTCTTTAGTATAATTATATTTCAACTAGTGCGAGAATCATCATTTTTCAGAAGGCAACTTGAATCAGATATGAAATATTATCTAAAAGACTATCAGAGAAAAAATGTCAAGTACAGTATGTGTTCTATTATTGTATAAAATGAAATGCATGAGTACATTTACAAGGGTTTTAAGGATATATTCCATAATTTAAGTTGTTATTTCATCATTTGATTAAATGGTTTACTCATTGTCTATACAATCATAAAACAATCACTAAATGATTTAAGTACTCCTTACCTAAACTGGCATACATTATAAATAAATTGAAATATTGTTGTAAATGTCGCCCATGTTCAGAAACTTCCCTCCTCAAGAGACTTAATACTGCTTTTAGTAAATGATCGCTCAAGCTTAAATTGTCATATATCTGAAAAAAAATAACATTAGTTATTTTATCAGCAGTTGCATATAAACTCGGTCTATTTTTATCTGCATAAGAAATAGTTATGCTATTTCAGAAAAAAAGGTTAGTTGGTTTATCAAAAAGGAAATAAAGAATTTCATAAAAATGCCATTTGTTATTTTGTTCAAATTGTAAGAAGAAAAATATATGTGTTATGGTCCATTTTGAAACGAAGCTTTTGTAGTTCTACCTGTCCTTGAATTTGCTATACAGAAGAGGCTGGCTTTGAACGAGTAGAGATTTGCATGCCTCTGATTATTGAGTACTAGGATTAATAGCTAGGTACCAACATACCTGACAGTATGTTACAGTTTGTAAAGCTGTGTATGACTCAAATAAATTACAGATCAGCCTGAGTTATGGAGTGTAATCTTGTTACCAAACCAAACCAAACCAAACCAAACCAAACCAAACCAAACCAAACCAAACCACAGCACTTAACAAAAAGTTTGTGATTACAAAATTAAATATTAAACATAATTTAAAATATAGTAACCATCTGAGTACAAATTTCCTTATTGAAGTCCTAATAATCATTTTCAATAGCATAAAATTAAAAACTTTATGTATTACAATATACATTTAGAATAATTATCCCCCATGGTAAATATTTCAAAACACATGATTTTCATAATTTTAATCTATAAGAAACAAAATTTTATAATTTATAATTTAACTACTATAGAAAAGCTAACAATTACCTGACTATAAGGTCCTGGAGTTGCAAAAGCTGATGTAAAAGATGAAGGAGAAGATCCATCTTGCAAAGAAAAATGTGCAATAAATACTATAAGCTTTGCAAATGTACCTCTGACTTCTGCACTTGGACATTCCAGAAGGTACTCAGAGAAGCGATTTGATACATTAAAAAGGACATTATGAGCAAACCAAAAACGTACATTCTTGCTGTGACGGAGGAGAATACACAGTGCATCATACCTAAAACAGAAACATCTATGAATACTGAGGCTTTAGAGGAAGGAAAGGTTTCTGTGAGAAAGAAGAAAAGCTGTCCTTCTACACAATCAGGGGTTCCTGTTGGTTCTCATATAAATACCACATTGATTACTAAAGTACTATTACAAGTCTCATAAAATAATAAAATGGTTTAAACCACTAAGAATGTTGTTAAGCCTCTGTAAAAATCAACTTCGTTATCTGATGACTTATTTTAACATCTTTTAATATGAATGATGTCGAGTTTTTAAATCTAGATATTATCTGTTCTGTAATTCTAAAGTTAGCAAGGACTTAAAATGTACATTTGAGAATTTAAGGCATGAGAATTTCATCTACTAAATGATAGTTTATTTTCATGATCATAAAGAAATGCCATAAATCAGAAATAACTTTTAGGCTGTTGCATCCATATATAATGCTCACAACTGCCTGTGACTCCTGCTGCAAAAAAATTGGTATACATGTACACATATATGTACACTTACACAGAGACATATAATTAAAAAAATAATAATCCTGAAACTTATTATGTAGACCATGCTGCCTAAAAACTCAGAGATCTATCTGCCTCTACCTCCCAAGAGATGAAAGGGGCTCATCACCACTGGGCCTGGGCAGAACATCTAATTAGTGAAAAACAAAAAAGTAGCCTTAGTAAAATTCTTCTAAGAACCTGTGTATGGCAGCATACACCTTAATCTCAGGATTTGAGGGAGAAAAGTCAGCATGGCCTATACAGCCAAGTCCCAAGGTAGCTAGGATACACAGTGACACTATGTCTCAAAACAATAGAGGTAAAAACTCAGTACACACAAATACACAAAATTAAATTCCAAGTTATACCAGTCATTGGCAGGTCCACGGACTATTTTCTTAGTATGAAATCCAGTAGTAAAGAGGAATCTAGCAGCAAGCTGAATGCTGATCATTGTGATATCTTCTGCTTCTGGCAGCAAGTGATCTTGTCCTTTAAGTAAAAAAGGTACACAGAAGCAGACACTTTTTATTTTCAACTTGTATGTTAAAAATGCCAGAACCATGACTGATTCTTACTGATTATCCCAATACAACAAACCAAGTTTAAAACTAAATGAATGTCTGAATCAAAATAAATAAATTGAACAAAAGCTCTTACTTTATCTAATATTACCATTCAGTGATTCATATTTTCTGCAAGTTTTATTTTAAAATAGATCTAACTAAAAATTCTGACACATTCAAATGGATTGAATTGAATAAATGTTTTTGGGAGGGTAGGATCAGAGAAAAGAAGAAAAAATGTAAACCCAGTTGCAGTATCTGGTAAGAAATCTTCAAATCAATAAAGAAGTACTGCTTTTATATAAGGTTAGTTTCAAGAAACTTACCTGGAGCAGGGTTTAAGTACACAGCATTACATGTAAGCAGTTTTTTAATAAACTGAAAATATTCTAAGCTAAACTGCATTTGGTTATGCAGGAATTGCACATTCTGTTTCCACACACTTCTTTCAATGGCTGGTGACATAATCTGATGGGGTCTGGTGATTGTTAGCTCTGATATATATGCTCTCATCTCATCATTTTCATCAGTTATATCCATCCGTTCATAAAAAAGAATATAAGCATTCCACCATCTTTTCTGACGCCTGTATGACATACGCTTCATCATATGATCAAAAACTTCTCCCATATATTCTCCACCAAAGCATTGATTTTTCATTTCTTCATCATCATCCATTTTACATTCCGTTACATCTCCATCATCAAATTTGAACCAGCGACTTCTCTTATTGTCTTTACCATTTCTTTGAATGATATAAGAATAATAATGTCCACCATTTGCTTGACCACTGTGAACAAGCACACCAACAAGTCTATATTTTGTGCTTCCTGGTATCACACTTTCAGACTGCTCATTCTGCTTAATCAATTGAGTCTGTGGATTTACACTGTCACCTTCCAGCTTTGTGGCACCTGCTACTGTATAAGGCTCCATATCCAATTCTCTTGGAAATTCAAAGTAATCATTGAATTTGATTGCACATTCTCTTTCCCAATCATAGTCAAATCGTTTCAGTTGGATAGCAAGAACAGAGGGTAGTTTTTTAATCAGTAAGCGCTTTACTGTATCAACCTAAAACAGACAGTATAAATAAATACATAAAAACCTTAAAAATATTTTTGTTATCAATCACTTAAAATTACTTACAACTGATAATACAATCAAGATCATTTAAAAAATAAGTGGATTTTAAGCAATATTTACAAATCTTTAAATATGTAATAGCTTTTCTTACTCAGTGCAAAAATTAGTAAAATATATTATTCTTGGAATGATTCCATATTGTCATTGTTATCTAATGACCCCTTTAAGGTGGATCAGGAGTTTGGGGTCATTTTTATTACCTGAGACACTTTCAAGTAGTAGTGAATCAAGTATAATGCAGAAAGCTTGGAGAGCAGAAGGTATGTGGGTCAAGAAAAAACATGTATTATTTCCTGCACAGTATCTTTAAAGATAGCCTATTATTTTCTGATAGTCCTATTATTTTATTCTACAATCCAAATACCTAAAGTTGACTGACTGAATCTAAAATTCATATCTGCTATTAAAATAGTAGTTATTAATAGTAGTGTTATTTGGTAAGGTTTAGGAGGTGTGGTCTTGCCAGAAAAATTATATTAGTAGAATTAAGTGTAGGGTTTGAGAGAGAGAGAGAGAGAGACAGAGAGAGAGAGAGAGACAGAGAGAGAGAGAGAGAGAGAGAGAGAGAGAGAGAGAGAGAGAGAGAGAGAAAACCTTGCCTAGTATTTTAGTATTTGCTGGTTTTTGTAGGCCTCATACTTCTCCATGTCTATGATGGACTACTCTCCATATGTTACTATAAGCCCAAATAAACCATATAAGTCAAATAAAACTAAAGATAAGTTTCCTTGGTCACAGTGTAATGAAATTATTTTTATTAATATTATCATTTTATTAATGAATATTACCAAACAGCTGGTCACCCCAAACATCCAAATAGAGGTTAATATTAAGTACAATACAGGCAACTCCAGAGTCTCTTAGTCTCTATTACATATAGTAATAACTTTGAAAACTTGATACATACCTTTTTATCACATTTTTCACAGTGATATGCATTTGCACCCTCTAATAAATCTCCTTTAATATACTGTTCTAAAGAATCAAGAAGATTTTGGTGATTTCTAATGTCTATATTTAATGTTGTAAAAGATTCTTCACATTCATACCTAAATATATTAGAAAACAAAGGCATTTGTTAAGTTTTAAAATATCTTTTTGTCTTCTATTGCTGTAAAGAAACATCAAAATTAATGCAGCTCTTATAAAAGAAAGCATTTAATTGGTTCTTGTGATGACATGCATGACATTGGCCCAGTAACTGAAAACTACATCCTGGTCCTTAGACCACATTTCTTCACAGATCTTGAAATTACAATCCTTAGCTTTATATAGAAACTGCCCCTCCCCCACATGTTCACATGTACACAGGAATAACTAAAACAATCCTGAGTAAAAGAGAACTCCTAGAATTATTCTTGGTTGCAAATTATACTCCAAAACTTTAGAAATTAAAAAAAATCCCATGGATATAAAAGTGTTCATATTGATTTGTGTAATCAAAGTGAAGACCCAGACATAAATCCACACATATATAGACACATGGATTTTTATAAAGAAGTCAGAAATAACACACAAGAAAAAAAGGTAGCATAATTAACAAATAATGATGTCCAAATAGGATGCCTGCATGTAGAAGAATACAAATAGATCCATACTTATCATGCTGCATAAAACTCAATTCAAAATGGATCAAAACCTTCAAAATAACAGCAGATCCATTAACCATCATAGAAAAGAAAATGTGCTGGGTGGTGGTGGTGCATGCCTGTAATCCCAGCACTCTGGGAGGTGGAGGCAGGCGGATTTCTGAGTTCGAGGCCAGCCTGGTCCATAGAGTGAGTTCCAGAACAGCCAGGGCTGCACAGAGAAACCCTGTCTTGAAAAAACCAAATCCCAAAAAACCAAACAACAACAACAACAATAAAAAAAAACAACCCAATACAAATCTGAGGACAGAGCTCTCAAAGATAAAATGGCTGGGAAACATAGACATGTTAATACCATTAATCATCTGCCAGGAGTGGTGGTACACACCTTCATTTCAGCATTCTGTAAGTAGAGACAGGTAGATCTCTATTTAATGCACTTCAGTGAGTTCCAGGAGATAAATTACTACAGAAAGAACCCTATCTTGATAAAAAAACCCAAAGCACAAAAAGAGGAAAATGCAAACCAAAATTATTTAAGATTTCATTTACAACATTCATAATGGCCAGTATCAATAAAACAAATAATGGGTCATGCTGTTGAGGATGTGAAATAAGGGGAACACTCATCTATTGCCAATGGGAGTACAAAAATGTATATCCACCTTGGAAATCAGTGTGGCAATTTCTTAGGAACAAGGGAATCAATTCACTTCAAGATCTAGTTATACCACTCTTGGGCATATTTCCAAATGACCCAGAGACACTGCTGCTGTACTTATACAGTAAATTTGAAATCATATAGATGTATATCAACAGATAAATTGATAAAGAAAATGTGGTATATAATTACCAGTGGAAGATTATTCAGTTGATAAAAAATAAATTATAAAATATTCAGGCAAATGGTTAGAAACACAAAAATGATCTTGAATGAGGTAATTCACACTCAAAATACAATCATATCGCTTTTCTCATATGTGGATATTTTATTTTAAGCTTCAATATCTGTGCTAACATCTTATAATCACAGAGGTTAGGTTCCTACTAAGGGACTAGGAGGAACAGAGAATCTCTCAAGTAAGAAAAATAGAATATGAAGTTATAAAAGTTATGGTAGTACAAAGTGGCACAAAGTGCCATTCTGATAGGACTTAAGACATTCCATGAGATGGAATCCAATGCTAACACAGTCCAGGTGGAAAAATCCAAAGTTCTAATAAAGGAATTACAATGGATTAAAATGAAGGGACTAAAATGACTCCTAACTACATTTAGCTATAATCATTGATAAATGCCTCATTAATCGCAACCAAACAGTGTGTTAATATTGGGTTATGCAGTGCCAAATGAGATGTCTCCAATTTAACTTTCTCCTCTATGGCTCAGAGATATAAGACAAAGTGAAGATATGAAGGATCTAAAAGCCAGATGTGATGGATGACTGAAAAGAAGCATTGAATTTCAGACTCAACAGAATTCATGTACATACAGACTGAGTGAAAAGATGACTGTACATGCAAGTCCTAGAATTGAAAGGCAGAAAGTGGACACAGGCTCACACCTCTGATCAAAAAGCCATCTATTATTTAAAACTGCTTTGAAAGAAAGAACACTAGTTTAGTCTAGTTAAGTATTACTGGACATATTAACCAGACTTCTTCACAGGGACCTCATAGACAAAAATAGCTGGCTAATTCAAACAGAACTCAATAGTATTTTTGTAGACTTTTGTCTCATGTTTGTGCTTTTCTCTCGCTTATTGGTCTTTTAGTTGTTTTTGTTTTGTGTCCTATTTTTATATGTTTATCTCTTTTAGGAGAGAAATGCACATAAAATAGGGGTAGTGAAGGATTTTAAGGAAGAATGTAGTCAGAATACAGTTCTTAAAAATTCAAAAAAATCAAAAAACATCTATTGGGTAGGTACATATTTGTGTCCATATCTGACCCTTCTGAATGACTATTAATAAAGTTATTTTTACTAGGAATCATAATACATCCATTCTTTTTGATTAATTTGAAAACTTAAAAAAACAACTGCCAATTAAGAACTTATTTTGTATTAGAAATAATACTCTAAAATGCTAGCCAATCTGTAGATTTATGTTAAGATATAATTATTGTTTCCAGAAAGAAATAAAATATCTAGGTAATTGTAAGCTTCCAAAATATGGTATTTCCTAAAAGGATATGTAACACCAACAAAAAGTCATGCAAAAAATATCAGGAATAGAAAGATCTGTTTTGAGGGGTCTGCCTGCACTCAGGAACTGAGCATGTAGGTGGCTTTTGTCTGCCATCCACCAGGCTTGGGGCCTGTGTCCTGCCCAGGAAGCTGTGGAAGGAGAGAAACCCCACAGCCATATTTGCTGTCTGCAGGGACACACAAGGATCACTAGGTACTGTATCACCCTGAGCTTTAGATTTCTGGTGGTGCAAACCTCTAGGGGTCTGCCTGCACTCAGGAACTGAGCACATAGGCGGTTCATCTGCAAGCCAGTCCATCGCAGTACCTGTGTCCTATGTGAGAATCAACAGAGGGAGCGACCCCCAACACAACTTCTTCCCTCCATAATAGAGCAGACAGAGAACACCTGGTTGACCTTGACAACCTAAGTATAGCATTGCTTGAGGCAAGACTGAGGAGGGCTCCAAAGGCACAAAAGAGGAAGCCAGCATATCAGTAATCTGTTCCAGAAGAAACCCAGTCATCCAGTGTTGCAGAGATAACCTTAAAGATCCACAGTAGGTTGAAGCACCAGCCAGTGACAATAAGACCATCTAACACCTGGCAGAACTAGATGGCTAAAGGCAAACATAGGAATGTTACTAGCAGAAACCAAGGCATTCTGGCAGCATCTGAACCCAATTCTCCAACATTAGCAAGTCCTGGATACCTCAACACACCAGAAAAACAAGATTTGGATTTAAAATCACTGGTCATGATGCTAGTACAGGAACACATGAAGGACATTCTTAAAGAAATTCAGGAGAAAATGGATCAAAAATTAGAAGCCCTTACAAGGGAAACACAAAAATCATTGAAAGAAATTCAGGAGAATACAAAAGCCAATAAGGAGGAAACACAAAAATCACTTAAAGAAATACAGGAGAACCTTGATCAACAGGCAGAAGTCATGAAAGAGGAAACCCAAAAATCGCTTAAAGAATTAGAGGAAAACACAAACAAGCAAATGACAGAACTGAGCAAAAATTTCCAGGATCTAAAAACAGAAGAAGAAACAACTAAGAAATCACAAGGGGAGACAACTTTGGAGATAGAAAACCTTGGGAAGAAATCAGGGACCATAGACGCAAATATCAACAACAGAATACAAGAGATAGAAGAAAGAATCTCAGATGCTGAAGATACCATAGAAACTATGGACTCAACAGTTAAAGAAAATGCAAAATGCAAAAAAGATTGTAACCCAAAATATCCAGGAAATCCAGGACACAATGAGAAAGCCAAATCTAAGGATCATAGGTATTGATGAGAGTGATGAGATTACAACTTAAAGGGCCAGCAAATATCTTCAACAAAATTATGGAGGAAAACTTCCCTAACCTAAAGAGAGAGATGCCCATGAATATACAAGAAGCCTACAGAACTCCAAACAGACTGGACCAGAACAGAAATACCTCCCGTCACATAATAATCAAAACCCTAAATGTACTAAACAAGGAAAGAATATTAAAGGCAGTAAGAGAAAAAGGGCAAGTAACATATAAAGGAAGACCTATCAGAATTACACCAGAATTCTCACCGGAGACCATGAAAGCTAGAAGATCCTGGGCGGAGCTCATGCAGACTCTAAGAGAACACAAATGCCAGCTGAGACTACTATACCCAGAGAAACTCTCAATTACTATAGATGGAGAAACCAAGATATTCCATAACAAAACCAAATTTACACAATATCTTTCAACAAACCCAGCCCTACAAAGGATAATAGGGGGAAAACACCATTACAATGAGGGAAACTATACCCTGGAAAAAGCAGGATATTAAGCTTCTTTCATCAAACCCAAAGAAGATAACCACACATGTATAAAATTAAAATCAAAAATGATAGGAATCAATAACCACAACTCCCTGATATCTCTTAACATCAATGGACTCAATTCCCCAATAAAATGACATAGATTAACAGACTGGTTACATAAACAGGACCCTACATTTTGTTGCATACAGGAAACACACCTCAGTGTCAAAGACAAAAACTACATTAGAGTAAAAGGCTGGAAGACAATTCTACAAGCAAATGGTCCCAGGAATCAAGCTGGAGTTGCCATTCTAATGTCAGATAAAATTGACTTTCACCCTAATGTCATCAAAAGAGACATGGAAGGTCACTACTTGCTGGTCAAAGGAAAAATCCAACAAGAACTCTCAATCCTGAACATCTATGCCCCAAATACAAGGGCGCCCTCATTCATAAAAGAAACTTTACTAAAGCTCAAAGTACACATTGCACCTAACACAATAATTGTGGGTGACTTCAACACTCCACTTTCACCAATGGACCGATCAGGAAAACAGAAACTAAACAGGGAGACAATGAAACTAATTGAAGCTTTGAACCAATTGGAGTTAATATATATATATATATATATATATATATATATATATATATATATATATATATATATATATATATATATATAACTTTTTATCCCAAAGCAAAAGAATATACCTTTTCTCAGCACCTCATGGTACCTTCTCCAAAATAGATCATATAGTTGGTCACAAGACAGACCTCAACAAATATAAGAAGACTGAAATAATCCCATGCCTCCTATCAGATCACTATGGAGTAAAAGAGGTCTTTAGTAACAGTAAAAACAACAGAAAGCCCACATACACATGGAAACTGAACAATACTCTACTCAATGATACCTTGGTCAAGGAAGAAATAATGAAAGAAATCAAAGATTTCTTAGAATTTAATGAAAATGAAGGCACAACGTACACAAATCTATGGGACACAATGAAAGCAGTGCTAAGAGGAAAACTCTTAGCTTTGAGTGCCTCCAAAAAGAAATTCGAGAGAGCTTACACTAGAAGATTAACGGAACAACTGAAAACCCTGGAACAAGAAGAAGCTAATTCACCCAGGAGGAGGAGAAGACAGGAAATCATCAAACTCAGGGCTGAAATCAATCAAGTAGAAACCAAGAGAACCATACAAAGAATCAACAATACTAAAAGCTGGTTATTTGAGAAAATCAACAAGATAGATAAACCCTTAGCCAGACTGACCAAAGGGAACAGAGAAAGTATCCAAATTAACAAACTTAGAAATGAAAAGGGAGATATAACAATGGAAACTGAGGAAATCCAAAAAATCATCAGATCCTACTACAAGAGCCTGTACTCAACACAACTGGAGAATCTGTAGGAAATGGACAATTTCCTAGACAGATACCAAATACCAAAATTAAATCAGGACCAAATAGATCATCTAAACAGACCCATAACCCCTAAAGAAATAGAAGGGGTCATAGATAGGCTTCCAACCAAAAAAAGCACAGGACCAGATGGTTTTAGTGCAGACCTTCAAAGAAGACTTAATACCAATACTCTTCAAGCTATTCCACCAAATAGAAACAGAAGGAACACTACGCAACACCTTCTTCGAAGCCACTATTACGCTGATACCAAAATCACACAAATATCCAACTAAGAAAGAGAATTTCAGGCCAATTTCCCTTATGAATATCGATGCAAAAATACTAAATAAAATTCTTGCCCACCGAATCCAAGAACACATCAAAACGATCATCCACCATGATCAAGTAGGCTTCATCCCAGGGATTCAGGGATGGTTCAATATAAGGAAATCCATAAATGCTATCCACTACATAAACAAACTCAAAGAAAAAAAAACACATGATAATTTCATTAGATGCTGAAAAAGCATTTGACATAATTCAGCATCCTTTCATACTAAAAGTCTTGGAAAGGACAGGAATTCAAGGCCCATATCTAAACATAGTAAAAGCAATATACAGCAAACGGGTAGCCAACATCAAACTAAATGGAGAGAAACTTGAACCAATCCCACTAAAATATGGAAATAGACAAGGCTGCCCCCTATCTCTATATCTTTTCAATATAGTTCTTGAAGTCCTAGCTAGAGCAATTAGACAACATAAGGAGGTCAAAGGGATACAAATTGGAAAGGAAGAAGTCAAACTATCACTATTTGCAGATGATATGATCGTATACTTAAGTGACCCTAAAAACTCTACTAGAGAACTCCTACAGCTGATAAACAACTTCAGCAAAGTGGCAGGTTATAAAATCAACGCAAGCAAATCAGTAGCCTTTATATATTCAAAGGATAAGCAGACTGAGAAAGAAACTAGGGAAATGACCCCCTTCACAATAGCTACAAACAGCATAAAGTATCTTGGGGTGACTCTAACCAAACAAGTGAAATACCTATATGACAAGAACTTCAGATCTCTGAAGAAGGAAATCGAAGAAGATCTCAGAAAATGGTAAAACCTTCCATGCTCGTGGATTGGCAGGATTAATATAGTTAAAATGGCCATCTTGCCAAAGGCAATCTAGATTCAATGCTATTCCCATAAAAATCCCAACCCAGTTCTACATAGAGCTAGAAAGAGCAATTCTCAGATTCATCTGGAATAACAAAAAACCCAGGATAGCTAAAACTATTCTCATCAGTAAAAGAACTTCAGGGAGATTTAATATCCCAGACTTTAAACTCTACTACAGAGCAATAGTGATAAAAACTGCATGATATTGGTACAGTATCAGGCAAGTGGATCAATGGAATAGGATTGAAGATCCAGAAATGAACCCATACACCTATGGTCACTTGGTCTTCGACAAAGGGGCTGAAAGCATCCAGTGGAAAAAAGATAGTCTTTTCAACAATGGTTCTGGTTCAATTGGAGGTCAGCATGCAGAAGAATGCGCATCGATCCATTCTTATCTCCTTGAACTAAGCTCAACTCCAAATGGATCAAGGACCTCCACATAAAACCTGACACAATGAAACTAATCGAAAAGAAACTGGGGAAGACCCTGGAGGACATGGGCACAGGGGAAAAGTTCCTGAATAGAACACCAATAGCTTATGCTCTAAGATCAAGAATTGACAAATGGGACCTCATAAAACTACAAAGTTTCTGTAAGGCAAAGGACACCGTCAAAAGGACAAAACGTCAACCAACAGACTGGGAAAGGATCTTCACCAACCCTAAATCTGACAGAGGACTAATATCTAATATATACAAACAACTCAAGAAAGTAGAACCCAGAGAACCAAATAACCCCATTAAAAAGTGGGGTACAGAGCTAAACAAAGAATTTTCACATGAAGAACTTCAGAGAGCTGA
This sequence comes from Apodemus sylvaticus, assembly GCF_947179515.1. Taxonomy (NCBI): domain Eukaryota; kingdom Metazoa; phylum Chordata; class Mammalia; order Rodentia; family Muridae; genus Apodemus; species Apodemus sylvaticus. The sequence goes on from NW_026262996.1 coordinate 1,016,412, forward strand.
GAAACATCTTAAGAAATGTTCAACATCATTAATCATTAGGGAAATGCAAATCAAAACAACCCTGAGATTTCACCTCACACCAGTCAGAATGGCTAAGGTCAAAAACTCAGGAGACAGCAGGTGTTGGCAAGGATGTGGAGAAAGAGGAACACTCCTCCACTGCTGGTGGGATTGCAAGATGGTGCAACCACTTTGGAAATCAGTCTGGCGGTTCCTCAGAAAACTGGGCATGACACTTCCTGAGGACCCTGTTATACCACTACTGGGCATATATCCAGAGGATTCTTCAGCATGCAATAAGGACACATGCTCCACTATGTTCATAGCAGCCCTATTTGTAGTAGCCAGAAGCTGGAAAGAACCTAAGTGTCCTTCAACGGAGGAATGGATACAAAAAATGTGGTATATTTACACAATGGAGTACTATTCAGCCATTAGAAACAATGAATTCATGAAATTCTTAGACAAATGGATGGAGCTGGAGAACATCATACTATGTGAGGTAACCCAGTCTCAAAAGATCAATCATGGTATGCACTTACTGATAAGTGGATATTAGCCTAGAAACTTTGAATGCCCAGGACATAATACACAAACTAAATGAGGTCCAAAAAGAATGGAGGAGTGGGCCCCGGTTCTGGAAAGATTCAGTGCAAGAGTATAGGGGAATTCCAGAACAGGGAAGTGGGAAGGGGTGGATGGAAGAATAGGGGGGCGGAAGAGGGCTTATGGGACTTGCGGGGAGTGGGAACCCAGAAAAGGGGAAATCATTTGCAATGTAAATAAAAAAAAAAGAAAGTCTCCCAACCAAAAAAAAAAAAAAAAAGCTATACAGATGTTATAAGGAGATTCTGGGGCCAGGACTTCATGTTTGACTCAAAGACCAGAAATCAGATCCCTGTTACTTTACCTGTGTGTACAATGTGCATGTGGAAATAAAATTCCTCTATAATATGCTCAAAAAAAAAAAAGAAATCTGTTTATTTTTTCTTTTGAGAGAGGGTTTCTCTGCATAGCCCTGGCTGTCCTGGAACTCACTCTGTAGACCAGGCTGGCCTCGAACTCAGAATCCGCCTGCCTCTGCCTCCCAGAGTGCTGGGATTACATGCGTGCACCACCAAATGGATGGAGCTGGAGAACATCATACTAAGTGAGGTAACCCAGTCTCAAAAGATCAATCATGGTATGCACTCACTAATAAGTGGATATTAGCCTAGAAACTTTGAATACCCAAGAAATAATTCACATATGATGTCCAAAAAGAACGGAGGAGTGGCCCCTGCTTCAGGAAAGACTCAATGCAGCAGTATAGGGGAATTCCAGAAAAAGGAAGCGGGAAGGAGTAGATGGAGGAACAGGGAGGGAAGAGGGCTTATGGGACTTTTGGGGAGTGGGGAGCCAGAAAAGGGGAAATCATTTGAAATGTAAATAAAGAATACATCGAATAAAAACAAAAAAAAAGAAAGATCTATGACAGTGAGCTATTATCCATAAACAATAGTTAAGATTTTTATTAACAGTCTGTCAAAGGAGCAATATAACAAAACAGTATTACTGGAACTTACCTATGTGGGCAGCCTTGACAAATCTTCTGATCAGCAAAGGATCCTCCAAGGACTTTACTAAGCACAGTTGGATGTCCTAATGCTTTAAAAGCTTCATCTAAACTATCCACCAAAGAATTAAAAAACTCTAATGCATCATGTTGTTCACGTAGATTAACAGGTTCACCCCAAAGTCTAAGAAATAAACAGGAATTTTAATACAAGAAAGTTCTAGATGTATTTTATCTCTAAGAAAAATTACAACACTGTAAGATGAAAGAAGCAATTTTAAAAGGAAATACAAGCTGATAAATGTATTCTATAGAATGTGAAGAAACATTGTATATACTGTACATAAGGGTAGTAATTTATAAGTTGAAAACTAAATTACAGTAACAAATGACAGTACAGTCAGCCAGTTTCATTTAACACGTTTATGAGACTACAGATATGGCACAGAAGTTAATGCATGTACTGCTATTTTAGAGGTTCAGGGTTAGGGTCCCAGAACAGACATGACAGCTCACAACTATCTTAACTCCAGTTCCAGGGATTTGTCACATTCTTCTGTCCTCAGTGGACACTGTACTCATGTTTCCCAAATATGCATGCAAGTAAAACATGTATATACATAAAATAATTTTAAAAATAAGCAAAAGAAATGAGAGCTCGGAAAGAACCCAGGTATCCCTCAACAGAAGAGTGGATGCAAAAAATGTGGTATATATACACAATGGACTACTATTCAGCCATTAGAAACAATGAATTCATGAAATTCTTAGGTAAATGGATGGAGCTAGAGAACATCATACTAAGTGAGGTAACCCTGACTCAAAAGGTGAATCATGGTATACACTCACTAATAAGTGGTTATTAACCTAGAAAACTGGAATACCCAAAACATAATCCACACATCAAATGAGGTACAAGAAGAAAGGAGGAGTGGCCCCTGGTTCTGGAAAGACTCAGTGAAACAGTATTCGGCAAAACCAGAACGGGGAAGTGGGAAGGGTTGGGAGGGAGGACAGGGGGAGAGAAGGGGGTTTACGGGACTTTTGGGGAGTGGGGGGCTAGAAAAGGGGAAATCATTTGAAATGTAAATAAAAAATTATATCGAATTAAAACAAAAGAAATGAGAGCTCATGTTGACACAGATATTGGGTAAGGAGAACACTAATTTAAGGCTGTAGGGAATGCAAATTTGTACAGTCACTATGGAATTCACTGCGGCAGCTCCTCAAGATTTTGGAAATAAATATGTCAGTACACCTTTTTGGACCTATATATACAAAAAAGACTCCACACTGTACCTCAAGGACATTTGCTGAACCATGTGCACCACTGCTCTATTTATAATAGCCAGAAGTTGGAAACAGCTTAGATGTCAATCAACAGATGAATGGAGATGAATGAATTAAAATATGATATATTTACAGGGAATATGACACAGCTATTAAAAAAAGTAAAATTACAAAATTCACAGGTAATTTTGGTTGACCTAGAAAAAAATGATCATGAATGACACACTTCTGCTTCCAAAAGACACATATTATGTGAATTCTCTTATATGGTAATAGGGAGAAGAGAGTATTTCAAGAAAGGGAAATAGAAGCATAAAGTTATGGAGACACAGAGAGAGGCTTAAACAGGAGTGTTAACAGAGAGAAGTATGGAGGAGTTGATGGAGGAAATACATATGGGAGAGACAATTAAGAGTCACTAGATAGGTAATATAAAAACCTACTACAGTAGAAAATTCTTAAAATTTTATTTAATTACATATATAATTAAATTTTGTATACATATATGCAATTTCTATATACATGTGTATACATATGTCTGTATATTTATGTGTGTACATGAGTACATATTTATATATGTACACACAGACACACAGACACACAGACACACACACACACACACACGGAATCTAAAAGAGTCCCCAAGTGACAGGGACCTCTCTTGTGATCAAATAAACTTTCACTTCCAGAAATTAGATTTCTTGTAATTGAGTTGTTGGTCAAAGACGCACCATAACCCAAATAACATAGGCTATGTTCAAAGCTATTGATTGCTTCCCACAAACTGATAGTAAGGTCCTATTGCTGAAGACAATACCCACATAATTCACTGAACACAGAGAAATTGAGCTGATGTCTACCTACAACCTTCACCCCTACTGACTATGGTACATGGTACTGACAAGAACTCTGTACATTACCAGGGGAGAAAGGTAAACAAGAACCCAACTACAAACCTTGTGATGTGCATTGGTAATCTGCCTGAATGGCACAAATATTCAAATTACTACACTGAGCAACAGACTGACATGAATATCACACAATGTTATCAAGAATTATTTTACTTCTATGTATCTCTAGCAGTAGTTTTCACCTAGGTCCATATATGATCTCAAGTTCTAGGCACTTGAACAGTTTCAGGCATATGATCCTACAGTGGGCCTTCAAGAGGAAACGAATGACACCAAGAAAATAATGCTTTCCAGACCCAAAGCAATTGTAGGTTTTTTGTTTTGTTTTTTATTGTTTTGTTTGGGCATTTTATATCTCCCTTTTTTTTGCCATGATTCTTGGTTTTATGGACCTTGGTTTTTGAATGTGTTACTAGGTATGCATGTGTCTTGTGCTTTTTCTAAATTGTTTTATGTTTGTTTTTTATGGAGAAAAAAAGAGGGCATGGAGTGATTGAGAGGATCTAGGAGCAGCAAAATCATGATCAGAATACATCAAAAATTATTTCCAGCAAAATTCCTATCTTAATGTTTCTCCAGACCCAATCCTAAAGAAGATGAGCTGCAGATTCTTATCCCCTGGTCCATATCTTCTGTGGATCTCATAAACCAATTGCTCTGAGTCACCATCTCCCAATCTCAACTGTCCTCTGTAGATATTTCACTCTCTCCCTCTCCCCTCCCCACTCCTTCCTTTCTCTCCCACTCTGTCTCTCTCTCCTCCCAGGCTGAATCCTTTATTCTCATCTCTAGCTGTGCAGCAGACCATCCATGTCAACTTTCTGTCATTCTGCTCCCATCTCCTCTGGAATTTACAGACCTTTCTCTTCTAAAGGCTAATTCACATTTATTTTAAATGTACCATATCCAGTACAGTTCCCTCTTCAACACTTTCCCAGCTGCATAGCAGGAAAGCTTCTGTAATCTCCCTTTTCTTTCTGATCCTATCCCCAATAGATCATAAGACCTTTTCTTTCAACCTTCCATCTCCCAACTCATTCTACTGTCTCGGTTTCTATGGTTTCTATCTAACATTTGGCAGTACCTTCCCAGGGAACAAATCAGCATAGCAAACAAGAGGATCAGGCAACACATATCTATCATATTCTCTTAAAAACCAATAGAGGAAATAGAAACTGTGCAACACAACACCCAACAAGAGAAATCCAGAACTCAGAGCTTAGATAGATACAGAATCATTCTAAATCATATAGATGTCTAGATGTCCATGTAAAGTCAGAATCAGTAACAGCCAGGGAAATATGTCTCTACTTGACCTCAGGTATGATTACAGCAGGCACTGATTACTCCAACACAGTAAAGGACCAGAATAGATATTAAAGCCAGGTATATGAAGATGGTAGAGATCCTTAAAGAGGGGATGAATAAATGTCTTAAAGAAATCAAGGAAAACATACAAAAAATCAGAGAATATGAATAAATTTTTAGAAATCCAAGAAAAACAAGGAAATGAAGGAAATGAATAAAATTACTCAAGAGCTGAAAATGAAAATAGAATAAAAAATACACAAACTGAAAAAATTCTGGAAGTTTAAGCTTCAGGACTTTGAAAAGGAACTTCATCAGTTAAGCTTCACTAATAGAATATAAGAGATGAAAAAGACAATACCAGGCATTGACAATATGGTAGGGAAAATGTATACTTCAAGAAAATGTTCAGTTAAAACAACTACTAGTACAACAAATTCAGCAAATCTAGAACACTATGAAAGACCAAACCTAAAAATAATAGGAACAGAATAAGAATCCCATTCAACAAAATCATGGAAGAATATCCTCCTAACCTAAAGCAGATGCTAAAGGTAAAAGAAGCATACAGAACACCAAATGAGTTGGGCAAAAATAAAGTCCCCTTACATTTAATAATCAGAACACTAAGGATACAGAACAAGGGAAAAAGATCAAGTAGCATATGAAGGCGGTTTGTCAGAACTACATCTTACTTCTCAACGAAGAACTTAAAATCCAGAGAAGCTTGGACAGTTGGTGTTCTCCAGACTCAAAGAAACCTTAAATGTCAGACCAGACTAGCATACCCAGCAAAAATTTCAATGACCATAGAGAAATAAAAGGTTTGATGATAAAGCTAAATTTAAGCAATATCTATCTACAAATCCAGCACTAAAGAAGGTTCTAGAAGGAAATTTCTTATGTAAAAAGATTAACCACAGTTATGAGGACACAGAAATTAATCTCATACCAACAAAACCAAAGATGTGAATGCACACACACAGACACACACACCACAGACACATACAGACACAGACAGACAGACAGACAGACAGACAGACAGACAGACAGACAGACAGACAGACACACACACACACACACACACACACAGAGAGAGAGAGAGAGAGAGAGAGAGAGAGAGAGAGAGAGAGAGAGAGAGAGAGAGAGAGAGAAATCCACCTGTACTGGCTGGTTTTGTGTGTCAACTTGACACCGGCTAGAGTTATCACAGAGAAAGGAGCTTTAGTTGGGGAAGTGCCTCCATGAGATCCAGCTGTGGGGCATTTTCTCAATTAGTCATCAAGGGGGGAGGGTCCCTTGTGGGTGGTACCACCTTTGGGCTGGTAGTCTTGGGTTCTATAAGAGAGCAGTCTGAGCAAGCCAGGGGAGCAAGCCAGTAAGAAACATCCTTCCATGGCCTCTACATCAGCTTCTGCTTCCTGACCTGCTTGAGTTCCAGTCCTGACTTCCTTTAGTGATGAACAGCTATGTGGAATAATCAATATTGTGTGTGTAAGATCAATGAACCCTTTCCTTCCCAACTTGCTTCTTGGTCAAGATGTCTGTGCTGGAATAAAAACTCTGACTAAGATACCACCTCATCCCCTCAAAACACCCACCTCAATAATAGGAACAAAAAAAAAATCACTGGTTATTGATATCTGTCAACATCAATGATCCCAATTTCCCAATAAAAAGACAGACTGATTGAATGGGTGTGAAAACATACTTTGATCCTTCTGTTGCACCCAAGAAACACACCTCAACATGAGGAATAAATATCACCTCAGGGGAAAAGGATAGAGAATATACCCCAAGCAACTGAACCTAAGAAGCTGGTGTAGTCCCTGTAATATTTGACAAAATAAGATTTCAAACCAAACCGAATCAGAAGAAATAAGGAAGAATACTACATACTCATCAAAGTAAAAATCCATCAAGAGGACATTTCAATCCTTAATAAGAATGCCCCAAACATCAGGAATTCCACAGTTGTAAAAGAAACACTATTACTGTTAAAATCACATATTGATTCACTGCCCCCCCCCCCCCACAATACTCTACTCTTACCACTAGACAGGTCACACAGACAACTACTAAAGAGAGGAATGCTCGAGCTGACATTGTAAGCTAAATATATGACCTAACATATATTGTTGGAACATTTTGCCCAAACACAAAAGAATATACCTCTTCAGCTACCCATAAAAATTTCTTAAAAATTGAGCATATATTCAGACACAAGTCTCAACAAATGTAAGAAAATTAAAATAAACTTTTTGTGTCCAATCTGACCACCATGGATTAATGCTGGGTATCAACAACAAAACAAAAGAAAATTTGTAAATTCATGGAAACTGAGTAATTCTTTATTGAATTAAAAAAATGCAGCCGGTTGTGGTGGTGCATGCTGGTGGGATTTGCTGAAGGAGACAGAAGCAGGAGGATCATGAGTTCGAGGCCAGTCTGGGCCACAAATTTGGGCTGGAGAGATGTTTCAGTGGTTAAGAGCATTTGGCTGCTCTTCTGAAGGTCCTGAGTTCAAATCCCAGCAACCACATGGTAGGTTAAAACTGTTGATCCCTCTTCTGGGGTGTCTGAAAACAGCTACAGTGTATTTACATATAATAAATAAATAAATCTTAAAAAAAGAATACAGAAAAGAAATATTAAAATAAAAATGCATCAAGACAGAAATAGAGACTTTCTAGAACTGAATCAAAATGAATACACAGCATAACCAAAATGAGGGGTCACATAACGAGAAAGTGGTACTAAGATAGTTCATAGCACTAAGTGCATATATAAACTGAAGAGATCTCATATTTGCAAGGTGACAGTACACCTGAAAGTTCCAGAACAAAAACAAGTAATCATACCCAAAAGAAGTAGATGGTAAAAATAATCAAACCATGGCTTGAAATCAATAAAAACAATCAATGAAACAAAAGAGTTGGTGGTTCTTTGAGAATACCAACAAGACAAGGCAAATTCTTTATCCAAAGTAACTACAAAGCAGAGAGAATATCCCTGCCAACTGAGTTTTGTATAAATAAGCACCTCAACTGCTAGTCAGTCTGGCTGCAAGATCCTCCCCCCTTTTCCCCTCCCATTCACTCCTCCCTCATTGACTACTTGTCTCCTCTATGGGACGTGGGCATTGCTGGGACTATACTCATATGGCATATTTGTACCAGGGCCTCGGCATATATACTATTACTTTAGATTAGTATTTTTTGTGGGACCCCTGACTGTGAGAGCAATTGAGTCTCTGATTCTTTTGACTGCTCTTGGAACTATTTTCCTTTTGTTGTGTTACTGTGTCCAACTTTGATATGATAGTTTATGCATCACCTTATTATATTTTATTTTGTTATGTTTGGTTGTTATCTCAGAAGCCTGTTCTTTTGTAATTACAGACAAAAACGAATTGGATCCAGGGGAGAGCACAGATGAGAAGTAACTGGGAGGAGGAGAGAGGGGAAACTATAATTAGGATAAATTGTATGAGTATAGAATCTGTTTTCTAATTTGAAAGCAGAAAAAAAGAAAAAAGAGAAAAATCATTTTCAATAAAAAAGAAAATGGATTAAGAATGAGAAAAGAAATACTAAGATTGCATTGAAAGAAGCTATAACACATTTTTACTTTTAAATGTACAGTTACCTGTAGTGCTTTCATTTTGTTGTGCCCATATATACTTGGTGAACCTTTTTCATCTTGCAAAATGAAAGCTCTCTATTGATTAAACCAAATTTACCATGTCAACTATACATATTCTTTGCAAATAATATTTAAGGCAAAGCTGACTTGTAGTAAATACTTCCATGTAGTAATACTTATTGGTAATATATAACTAACCAGTGCATAAATAAATGTGGATTTTACTTTTTTTGACATCAGATAGACCCCACGCTAGCGTTGAAAGCTGAACGCTGGCATTACAAGAATGAATTTCCATATGTACTTTAAGTGGTTCTAGGAACTGAACATGGAACTACCTACTTGTTAGGTAACCTCAACCCAGGGTTCTCTTTTTAAAATGTTAAGGATGAATCATTTCTTTTCAAGCAATAGCATGTAATTTTGTGGTCAACAATGTACAATATTTAAATATTATATTTGGTAAAATAAGTATTACAACAATAAAGTATTGTTTAGCAAACTAAGGTAGTTTAAATAAAAATGCCTCCAAAGTCTCTTATGTGTGGGCCCAGTTGGTTGAACTGTCTTGGATGGATTTATAAGTGTGACTGTTGGAGAAGAAGGAGAAGGTGTGCCACTGAGGGTGAGTTTTTAGGTTGCCCACAACCATTCCTTTGTATACTCTCTCTGCTTCTCACCTATAGATAAAGGTATAAGCTCTCAGTTACTGCCCCAGACCCCATATCTGCTCCTATTCTCTCTTGCTATAATGGTCAAAGATTCTAACCCTCTGAACATGTAAATTTTGAATAAATTCTTTTTTTTCTACCAATCACCTCAGTCATGGTGTCTTATCACAGCAATTGAAAGTGCATCATGGGGCCCTTTTACATATGCATATTGGCCATGGCTAAATATTATTTTGAGAAAAAATTACTTTATTTACCTTTGTAGTTGGGGAGTTCTGAATACAATCTGGCTATATTCACATTAGATATTGTCTGTAAATTACAATCTTTGAGAAAACATCTAATATACATACAATTGTTTCCTCAATGAAGGACCTTATTCCCTGAGATGTGTTTCTCGTTGGTATGTTTCAGAATTAAGTCTATTTTATTTTATTATATGAGTATGCTGTCTGGCACACCAGAAGGGGGTATTGGATCCTATTACAGATGGTTGAGAACCACCATGTGGTTGATGGGAATCGATTTCAGGACATCTAGAAGAACAGCCAGTGCTCTTAACTGCTAAGCTATCTCTCCAGCCCTATGCCACACAATTTTGACTGCTGAAGTTCTGAAATCAGTGCTAGTTTTATTTCTTTTGTTTTTTTGCTAAAATATTTTGGTGTTTTGTGAGTCTCTTACACTCAGTATTGATTACAACTATTACTTTTTTCAATTTATAAAAAAGTCACTGAAAATTTTAGATACTGGCACTGATTTATTTAAACTGTCTTTTTGAGTAGTATTTCCTCTTACCCATTACGTAAACAGGAAATATACCTTTATTTTATGCCTGTAATTCTTCCTTTTTTTATTTTTATTTTTGGAAATGACAATGATAAAACATTGAGATATGTCAGGCTGGCCTTAAACTGACTTTATATCTAAGGATGATGTTTAACTTCTGATCCTTTTGCCTCTACTGCTCAAGAGTTGATATTTTCATTCAGTCATTTCTCCATCCCCACATTAATACAGTTTTTTGGTATGTGCATGTTTGTAGAATATAAGCTCAACTTTGTGTGTTTGCAGACACTGTCCATATTTGTTTTTCACACAGTTTCCTGGAATGCACCAAGCAGGCTAGGCCTGTTGTTCAAGCATTCCAATTCTATTTTTTTCTATTTCCCTAGTATTAGGAATGTAAGTTCCTGTGATCACACCCAAATTTTTTTGTAGGTTCTGAGTATTGAGCTCAGGTCTTCATGGTTTTATGAAAGGCACTTTACTGAATGACCTCTTCCAGCCTTTTAGAAAGGGTGCACTAGTGAAATTATACACCTTTTGAAGGCGTGCACCAGTGAAATTATGTTTTATATTAATATGGAGTATGAAATCAATCAATTTTCTCATTTTCTCTCATTTTTATATTTTTGATGTTAAAGACTTACTATGGCATGTATTAATTTATAAAGTGACCCACTGACATGGCTTCCTAATAATTTCTCGACAGTGTTATTAGTTGTGTGTGCTTTTTACTTTTTTTAATCTCTTTTTGGGTCTCCTTAAATTCATTGAAATATCAACAATTTTTCCTTTTAATATGTAGAAAATCTCTGTATAGATACTACCCCCATTTTATTACTGACACATAGGAAAAAGATTGTTTCCTGTTTTGTTCATTTGGTTTTGAAAGTTACTAATAATGATATTGTATTGGACCTTTTAATGAAAAGCTTCAGATCAAAGAGGGCAGGAAATAGTCAAACACAGTGCCCAAATCAACCAAATAGAAATAAAGAGAATGATAAAAGAATCAACAAAGCCAAAAGCTGGTTCTTTGAGAGAATCATCAGGATAGATAAACCCACAGCCAAACTAACTATTGGGCCCAGAGGTAGTGCCCAATGTAACAAATTTAGAAAGGAAAAGGGAGAGAAAAAAACAGAAATGGAAGAAATTCAAAAAAACCAAGAGATATTATTACAAATGCTTATACTCAATAAAACAGGAAAATCTCGATGAAATGGCACATTTTGTAGACAGATAACACATACCGTTAAATCAAGAGCAGGTAAACTATTTAAAGAAGTCCATATATCCCAAGAATATCAAAGAAATCATCAGAAACCTCCCAACCAATAAAAGCCAAGGGCCAGACGGCTTTAGTGCAGAATTCTACCAGCACTTCAGAGAAGACCTGATATAAATATTCCTCAAACTGTTCCATTAAATAGGAACAGAAGGAACAATATATAACCCATTCTATGAAGCAACAATTACTCTGATTGCTCGATGCAATGAAAGACAGAAAGAGAGAGAGCGAGAGAGAGAGAGAGAGAGAGAGAGAGAGAGAGAACTTTAAACCAATTTCCCTCATGAGTATTGATGTAAAAATACTCCATAAAATTTTTAGAAACCAAATCCAAGAACACATCAAAACCATCATTCACTATGATCAAGGCTTCATCCTAGCAATGCAAGGTCTGTTCAATATACAAACATCCATTAATGTAATCCACTATATAAACAGACTCAAAGAAAAAAATCACATGATCATCTCCTTAGATGCAGAAAAAGCATTGACAAAATACCACATACCTTCATGTTAAAAGTAATGGAGAGATCAGGAATTCAAGGCCTACACCTAAATATAATAAAAGCAATTTACCCCAAACCAACAGCCAGTATCAAATTAAATGAAGACATACTTAAAGCAATCCCACTGAATTCGGTGACAAGACAAAGATGCCCACTCTCCCCATACCTATTCAGTATGGTACTCAAAATGCTAGCCACAACAGTAAGACAACCAAAAGAGATCAAGGGGATACAAATTGGGAAAGAAGAAATAAAGGTATCACTATTTGTAGATGATATGATAGTATACATAAGTGAGTCCAAAAATTCTACCAGAGAACTTCTCCATCTGATAAACAACTTCAGAAAAGTTGCTGGATCTAAAATTAACTGAAATAAGTCAGTAGCCTTCCTTTATACAATTGATAAACAGGCTGAGAAAGAAAACAACTTCCTTCACAATAGCCACAAATAATATAAATATCTTATGGTAACTCTGAGCAAACATGTGAATCATTTGTATGACAATAACTTCAAGACTCTAAAGAAAGAAACTGAAGATCTCAGAAAATGGGGAGATATCCCTTTTTCATGTATTGGCAGAATTAAGAGTAAAAATGGCCATCCTACCAAATGCAATCTACAGATCCAACACAATCCTCATCAAAATCACAACACAATTCTTCAAAGACATGGAAAGAGCAATTCTCAAATTCATCTGGAAAAGGAAAAACCCAAAAGAGTGAAAACAATTCTTAACAATAAAAAAATGGCTGGGGGAATCACCATTCCTGACCCCAATCTATACTACAAAGCAATAATGATAAAAGCTGCAGGCTATTTGTAAAGAAACAGACACATTGATCAATGGAATAGAATTAAAGAACCAGAAATAAAACAACACACTTAATCTTTGACAAAGAAGCCAAAAATATACAATGGCCAAAAGAAAACATCTTCAATAAACAGTGATGGTCTAACTGGTTGTCTGTACATAGAAAAATGAAAATAGATCTGAATTTGACATCTTGCACAAAGGTCATATACAAGTGGATCATGGACATCAACATAAAACCAGATACACTGAATCCAACAGAGGACAAGGTGGGAAAGAGCCTTGAACTCATTGGCACAGGTGGAAACTTCCAAAACAGACCTCCAATGGCTCATGCTCTTAAGATTAAGAATTGATAACTGGGACCTCATGAACTGGAAAGCTTCTGTTAGACAAAGGACATAGTCAATAGGACAAGTAGGCAACCTACAGATTGGGAAAAAAAATCTCCTTTAACTCCATGTCTGATAGAGGGCATGTATATATACATCATCAGAGAAATGCAGTTTCAGCTACACAGGGTTCAAGATCAGTCTGAGCTATACATAAATTCATGCCTCATAAAAGAAACTAAAACCAAACCAAACTTAAGACACAGCAGAAAAAGGAAATCATATCCATAAAGCATATAAATTCAGAAATAACTGATAAAACAATCTGTTATTTGGTTTAGTTTAGAAGTATTAGTTCCAAATAACTGTACTTTAGTATTTTATGAGTTATAGAATAAAAACAAATACAAAAACAAAACATAAAATGTTTAAAAGTTTAAAGTTATTGTAACTGTGAGTTAAATAAAAATTTAAATAAAATTTACCCATAATTTACCTGAATTGTTGCCAAAATCCTCTTGGCACATAGTATTGTAGTTGAGAAGCAGCTAAATGTCCAAAGGTTATCTGAAGATGTTTTAAAACACCAATGTTGTACTCTTTTCGATCTTCTACTTTACTTAATATTGGTTTATCTTCAACTTGATGAGGATATCCAAATACATCATCTCTGGGATCAACATTATTCTAGAGTACAACAAAAACAATTCAAAATAACAAAACAAAAATTTCAAATATAGTCAAACAAAATAGATATCACATAGTGAATAAATAACTTACATTATTTTGAATTTCCTATTTGTAAAACAAATTTCAATTTATACAATTACATATTTATTTCTAGGTGGAATGTCATGAACTCCTTTAGATGTAATATTAAAATACAGTTGGGGAGATAGTATGATGGGCAACAGCCCTGTTAGCTGTACCTACATAAAAAGCAAAACGTGTAATCCCAGCATTTGGAGGTAGATACACCTCACTGACAAGCTAACCAGCAAAACTGATGGGATCCCTGTGTAATGAAAAATCCTGTCTCAAGGTAATAAGGCAAAGTGAGATAGAGAACACCCCCTGGATTCTGCATGTGTATACATAGCACCCAATCTGTCATACATACAATACAAAGAGTAATTATAAAAATATTCTGAACATTGATTGAGGGTAATATTCCAAATTTTGGTCAAGTAGACTGAACTGGAAGCAAATTAATGGCTTTAGATGGTTCATGGAAAAATTACAAAATTTCTAGCATTCAGTATCATTTTGAGGGAACAATGCCATATTCATTGTTTTTTAAAATACATAGCATGAGAAATATTAAAATCTAATATTACAGCTATTAAGAGGAATTGTAGTAGCACAGTAATCTCTTTTTAGCACAATTTGGTGATTTAATAACTTAGCTTTTTACAGATAACTAAACATCTTTTTATAATCTTTGTTTTATACCTGAACTTCATAATACATATTCATAACCAGGAAACAGAAACAAGTATACAATCTATTGTATATATATAAAATATACAAGTATATTATAGTATATACAACATGAAGCATAAAATGACTAACAACAAAAATGAGATAATTACACATCTTTATCAGTACTGAGATCAACAATTGAGAAGTAACATGGTCTACTAGAAACACAATAGCATGACTGTATTTTTCACTCTTTATTATATAATGGGGCACTATAATATACTGAACCAGATATTCTGCTTCTATCAGCAAATACAGTAAACTATTCTCCACAGGGAGAATAAGAATACCAGTCTCAGCTGGGTGGTGGTGGCGCATGCCTGTAATCCCAGCACCTTGGAGGCAGAGGCAGGCAGATTTCTGAGTTCGAGGCCAGCCTGGTCTACAGAGTGAGTTCTGGGACAGCCAGGGCTATACAGAGAAACCCTGAATTGAAAAATCAAAAAAGAAAAAAAGTATCCCAATCTCAAATTTTTGAAAATAAGATGAAACTTGATTAATAGTTACCTCACTGTCCTGCTTTTCATCTTTGAATATATCATCATCCGTATCATTCCATATGCTTTCAATTGCAAGAATACTGTTCCTGATTGAAGGAATCATGTAGAGCTGTTGGATCACAGAGTTCATATAACAAGTAGCACCAGCATTTTTCAGTCCCACAAATCCTTTTGGTGGGCGGGGTCCAACAGGTGGTAAATATTCCCATTCAGCAAGGGCTTCACAAGCTGAAAGAAGAAAGCAAATGAACCATGAAAAATGATTCTTTCAATGTACTGCCTTTAGGACTTAGAAATCAGTATTAGAAACAATGTATTTTTAAATGCAAGAGATAATTTAGTACACTAAAATTTTCTTTTAGTTAACATGAGCCAAATTGAGTTCATACTTTTATCTTTTAATACTATATCTATTTATGTCTATTTACACTTTTCTAGAACTACTAGTATAAGGTAGTATTTAATACTGAATTTCTATAATTTAGTAAAACAGCAATAATTAGAGGTATAAAGAGTAAAAGTACTTTAGTACTTTTAAAATTAATATGTTGAATTACTATGGACAAAACTATAATACATAAATAAAACACTACAATCTTCTTAGTTTTAAATATGTTAAATTACTTAGCTTCAAACTATAGTTCTACTATTAATAAATTTTTTCCACATAAACATTTACTCTTCCTCATGATAAGGTTAAACTGATTTTTTGCTTTGCCTAGATCAGTGGTCCTTAACTTTCCTAATGTTGTGACCCTCTAATATAGTTGTTCATGTTGTGGTGACCTCAAACTATAAAGGAATTTTACTGCTGTAATTGATACTATTATGTATTATCATGTAAATGTCTGTTTTTTTGTGGTCTCAGCCAACCTATATGAAATGGTCATTCAAACCCCAA
This sequence comes from Apodemus sylvaticus, assembly GCF_947179515.1. Classification (NCBI taxonomy): domain Eukaryota; kingdom Metazoa; phylum Chordata; class Mammalia; order Rodentia; family Muridae; genus Apodemus; species Apodemus sylvaticus. The sequence goes on from NW_026262996.1 coordinate 1,032,404, forward strand.
AGTGGTTATCACCTATTCATTGAGAACTTCTGCTTTAGATTCAGTTTTGTTGTTGTAATGAGAGAAGGAAAATCAATATAAGAAAAACTTATCATTTAAATTCCCTGTACTTAGCAAAAATGAAACTCAAATTTAAGGATTATGAATAATTTATAAGTAAATCACACAAGTTAAGAATATAGCATAAATTAAAAATATATTAAATTGAAAGTCATTAATAATAAGAATCAGACCGTTAACTAAGCTTAGTGTCATACACAGCATTTAGGAATCAGAGGGATATCAAACTCCATGAGTTCAAGGTGAGCTTGGCCCACATATTAAAATTCCAGGCCTATTTACAGCCTGTCTTAACAAAAATACTAACAACAAAACCAAACCTGAAATAATTAGACCTCCAAATGCTGACACAAATACTGACTATAAAATAAAGTTGAGAACTTGTGTGGGGTGGGTTTAATCAGTCTGAAGGAGAGAGACATATAGAGCATGCACAAGTTGCATACATACAATCTCTGGACCAGGAACATGGAATACATAGATATTCAATAATTTTTCTTATGTATTTTGGAATCCTGGAAAATGTCAGCAATGCAAAGGTATTAGGCAAATAAATGACAATGCTGAGAAATAATTTTTTAATTCTAAGCTCTCCAGAATACTTGTTTAAGTTAATACAAGAACAAAATATATGGGAGAATTGCTTTGACTCTGAAAGAGAGTATTAACAATTTCAGGTCTTAAAATTTCTTCTACATAGTATTAACGATTATATATGTAAGCATTTCTCCTAAAATAACTTAATGATTTTACATTCTGACATTGTACTTAAAACCATTTATCTCCCATCCTCCACTTTTTATCAAAAAACCCGAGACTTGCTATTTTGCCCAGTAGTCTTCCAACTTGCTTTGCCTCAATTCTGTCGCCTCAAATTCCTGATCCTTCTACTCTACTCTCTGTAGTCTGAGGATTAAGGTATATACTACTATGCCTGGTTTGACTTTCTTTTCCGAGTAAGAACTCCAGACCCACAATGAGGGTATGGAATGCAAAGTAAGTCACTTGAATATTTTCTTTGGATCCTAAAAATGATTTTATTCTAAGATCTCAATTAATATTTAACACTAAATTAGGATATGAAGTTCTTCATAATATCTGTTTATATTGGCATCATTTCTGGTTCTAGATATTTTGGAGTTTAGATTTTAAGACAGATATTAAATAAAATTTATTATGCTTAATTACAAAACTAAAATAATACCAGTGATGCATTAATATATAAATTTTCTGCTTACAAAGATTTTAAATTTTAAATAATAAAATACTGGGACACAGTAAACAAGAATTTTACATTTTACTTACTAGTTACTGGTATGCCTATGTAAAACAGTTCAGTCAAACAGTTTACTATCTGTTTAAGATTCCTTACACAACCAAAAGCCAAAGCTACAAGTAGTTCAAAACCAGCATTAACTGTAGCTGGTGAACCACAAACTGGAATAGCTTGCTTGGTTGGCAGTTCCCCACTTCTCATATACTGCAGGTAAGCCTTGGATGCAGGAAAGATGAAATCATCAATTAATTCCTAAGGAGTTAGAAAAAGACATTATACATTATACTAGTATAAATATATTTTCAGAAAACTAAATTTCTTGTAAAAAATACTTTTATAGTAATTTGACAATTGATTTAACTCAAAAACAGAAACTGCCCCTTTTACCCAGACACTATGTGGATGCCAAGAAGTGCTGTTTCCTGAGAGGCTTTTCCAGAGCCACACAAATGCAGAGGGGGATGGACACTCTCAGACAACCATTGAACTGAGCACAGTGTCCCCAATGGAGGAGCTAGAGAAAGGTCCCCAGGAGCTGAAGAGGTTTGCAGCCCTATAGGAGGAACAACAATATGAAACACCCAGTACTCCCAGAGTTTCCAGGGACTAAACCACCAACCAAAGAGTACACATGGAGGGACCCATGGCTCCAGCTGCATATGTAGCAGAGGATGGCCTTGTCAGGCATCAATGGGAGGGGTGGTCCTTGGTCCTGTGAAGGCTCGATGCCCCAGTACAGGGGAACATCAGGACAGGAAAGCAGGAGTGGGTGAGTTGGGGAGCAGGGGCGGGGAGGGGAGATGGGATAGGGTGTTTTCAGAGAGGAAAACAAAGGGGATAACATTTGAAATATAAATAAAATATGAAATAAACAAAAAGATAAAAAAAACCCTAAGGGCCTGGGGAAGATAGTTTAAGTAAAATCACTTGTGGTTCTGGTATAAGACTCTGAGTTTGAAACCCTAGAATTCATGAAAAGTATTAAGTGCCTGGGAATCCCAGTATTTCTAAAGACTGGGCATAGAAAAGGAGAATTGCTTTAACTCAAAAATAAAGACTGGACACATAGAAAAGGAGAATTCTTGGAAGCTTGAGGGACAGCTATTACAGTATATTTGGTGGTGAACAACAAAAGGAACCTAATTTTCAAATAAGGAGGAAACCTACACATATATCACAGTATGCACACTCCTGTACTTATACATACAAACATGCACATATACTTATGAATTTAAAACTTACTTTAACAAGATTAGCACCTCCTGTTTTACAACCAATATGATATTTTTTCTCAGGAGTCTGAAAAGATAGTAACTCTTTTGTTACTCCCAGATGGCCTTCTAAGATTGGGTCTTCTACACTTGTTTCTCCTGTATTTTTAATGTAATCCTGCAGAGAAAAAATAATACAGGTCTAACTTATTAAGGATATAGAAAGGGATAAGAAGCCACAACAAAATTTCTGAGAGTGGATGTACATTTTATCTAAATTATTCTTTGCTGTTAAGTTATTTTGAAGTTTTACAATCCTGGGAGAAAGAAATTTTGATGGCACCTAGTAGTTTGTGGCCACAGTTGCCCTTTGATATTATGGAGTATGCAAGAGAATAACAGGATGACTCTATAAAGAAAGGTTCTTTGTTACCAAATGAAAAATGCTGACTCAGAAATCTTTCAGCAATTGTAAGTTTAACAAACTATTAGAATAAAGGCTATCTCAATGCCAAAAGTTTCAAACTATATATTACAAAAGATATCAGGTTGGTAAATGTTAACACCGATTAAAAATAAACCATCAAAATAAACTGTAATTTATAATCTTACAACTTCTCAGCAGGCTAAGGTACTAGGACATTAAGCTGAATCAAACAAACAAACAATCCAGAGAACCAACATATGTATACACAAATTTCCCTAAAATGTAACATTGTAATTCACAAAGTAGGATGAGAATACCAAAATAAATATAAATGAATATCAGAACATCAAGTTTCAAGTACATTTAATCCAAACAAGTTATGCATTTTCTATTAGTCACTGCCAATTGAATGCACATTTTCCATTTTAAAAATTTTGTTATAATTTTAGTGTCTTGTTGCCTGTGTTTAGTACCTACCTGCTATTTAGCCAGTTTGGCTGAATTCCTGATCATATTCCTTCCAATTTCTGAATGTTGAAATTAAAGGGAATATAACCATCTGTAGTTTGTTTACTTGTAGTATTCAAAACAAAATAAATACTTAAACTTATGAAAGTTCTGTAATGGTTAATCTTCTTGTCAACATGTTTGGACTAAGAGAGTTTAAGATATTACAAAAGCAACTTTGAATGTGTTTTTGGGATTTTTCTAGAGAGTAAAATATGTCCCAAATATAAATTATAACATTTTAAAATTTAGAGGCCCGAATGAAGTAGAAACAAGAAGCCCACAGGCAGACACATTTTCTTTGCTTCTTGGCTGTCATTACATGAGCTGCTTATGCAACATAATCATACTAACATAATAGTTCAAATTGAATGAATCTGGAAGAATTAGGTTGAATTTCTAAAACTATGACCAAAACTCAACTCTTCCTCTTGCAAATTTTTATTCTAGTAAAATTTAAATAAGTGAACATACTCTTTAAATGTATTTTAACAATAAAATAATCTGAATATTATGAATCTTACCCTAACCCTTTTAAGCCAATCAATTTCGTCATTGAGAAGAACATCAACATTGGGTACATGAATGTTGCTGTTGTAAGCATAAGTCAGAAGACGCCTTAAAAGTGGGAAGTAGACATCTGAATGTTTAGCCTTCTCTGTTGCCGCACTCTGAAATATCAAAAAAACCCACTGTGATCAGTATTGCCTTAAAATTATCAAAAAAATACTACTAATCATGACATAAATAAAATTAGAGTTGTAATTATTTTTTATCTTTCATTTTAAGGAATAAATCATACTGAATTCTCATATGCATTAGAGTACGTTACCCCCAAAATTGTGAAGAGTACAGTAATGAAGAACAACAGAGGTCTATGTCCCATGCAACATCTGGTACATATTAAAAAGAACTGCTCCTGTGCCAACTGCCGTATAGTTCTGCAAAAATATAAAGTAACAAATATACACTGTCACTTAACTGGTATCAAAGATGAGTTTACAACATTTTCAAAGAGTTGAACATCCAATTTTTACATAAGATTGAAAACATCACTAATAAACAATATTGTGATAGTTTTAATGTGTGACTTATTGAATCTTTTGAAATACATTGAGTCAAGAATCATGTTGAATTATGTTAAAGAGAACCACAGAAGAATAAAAATATGAATACTGTGCTTCATTATCAGGACAAAAATGTCCCTAGATACTATGAAAGATATGGAGCACTAATACATTTTTTCCCTCTAACTTTCCCAGAATTGTTCATATGAATAGAGCTTTGCAGCAAACAATTAATGAAAGCCTAATATAGCTAATGTAATACCAGAATATCTATAATTGTAAAAATACCATCAAGTGTAACATGATCACTTATTAGAAATAAAACGTGACAGCCCTTCAATTACTATTATAGTATACTATTCTTTCTTAGAACCATAGCATCAAACTTTTACATTTTACCAGTAGACACATGATCTGATTATATGAAAATCAGATTCCTATCTCTAAAATAAAATAAACAGGAGTTTGCATTCATTTATTATGGTTAATGTTAAGACTTAAGAATATATATCAAAAGTGCTTCACAGTGATCAAGAACAAATACAACTTATTTCTTTATAAGTAACAAGTTTCTCACCATTAATTAAAAACTAAAGCTTTAAGAAAATTAAAGTGACTCAAGAGTTTTACATTTAGGCATAAAATGCCACCCAAATTAGTCCTAAAGATAATTAACAAAACAGTTATACCTTCTTTCTGTGCTACAGTCAACCTCTAGGTTTCCTCCAGGGCTTATCCTTGCTGTACCAACTCCTCTGAATCAACTCCATCATCCTACTTACCATATCATACTCCAGGGTTTTTCCTGATGAAAACTCATTACAATCCAACCTTTGTTTTACCTCAATCCACCAGATCTAACTTAAATCCTACAGCCAGTGCTCAGTGTTACCTGGATACAACAATAGACTTGAAAATCAGGAAGCTGACCTAAGATCCTATCCTAATGAAGATAATAGAGTCCTTTAAGGAGGATATCAAAACTCACTGAAAGAAATGCAAGAAAACACAGGTAAACAGGTGAAGGAATTGAACAAAGTAATCCAAGACCTAAAAGTGGAAGGAGAAACAATAAAGAAAACATAAATGGAGGCAAACCTGGAAATGGAAAACCTAGGAAAGAGGTCAGGAATTACAGATGAAAGTATCACTAACAGAATACAATAAATTAAGAGAGAATCTCAGTGTAGAAGATACCATAGAGGAGATGGGCACAAATGTTAAAGAAAATGCAAAACATAAAAACCTCCTAACCTAAAGCATTCAAGAAATTCAGGACACAATGAAAAGACTAAATCTAAGAATAATCTGAATAGAGGAGAACAAAGATTCCCTGATCAAAGGACCTGAAAATGTCAACAAAATCATAGAGGAAAACTTCCCCCACCTAAAGAAAGAGATGACCATAAAGGTACAAGAATCCTACAGAACACCAAATAAATGGGAGCAGGAAAGAAAATCCTCTCATCACATAATAATCAAAACACTAAACACACAGAATAAAGAAAGAATATTAAAATCTGCAAGGGAAAAGAGCCAAGTAACATACAAAGGCAGACCTATTAGAATTACACCAGGCTTCTCAACAGAGACTATGAAAGCCATAAGAGCCTGGTCAGAGGCCATGTAAACTCTAAGAGAACACAAATGCCAGCCTAGGCTACTAAACCCAGCAAAACTCTCAATCAATGTAGATGGACAAACCAAAATATTCCAGGACAAAACCAAAATCAAACAGTATGCATCTACCAATCCTGCCCTACAGAGGATTCTGGAAGGAAAACTCCAACACAAGGAAGGTACCTGTACAAAAGACGGGACAAGATATTAAGCATCTTACAACAAGATCAAAGAAGAGAACAAGCACATAAAGACACCAACAAAAACAAACATATCAGGAACCAGCAGTCATCTCTCTTTAATATCTCTCAATATTAATGGACTCAACTCTTCTTTAAAATAGACATAAACTAACAGACTGGATATGCAAACAAGATCCAGCATTTTACTACATACCAGGATTCCCCAGCATATAATAAGGATATATGCTCCACTATGTTCATAGCAGCCCTATTTATAATAGCCAGAACCTGGAAAGAACCCAGATGTCCCTCAATGGAGGAATGGGTGCAAAAAATGTGGTATATATACACAATGGAGTACTATTCAGCCATTAGAAACAATGAATTCATGAAATTCTTAGACAAATGGATGCAGCTGGAGAACATCATACTAAGTTGGGCAACCCAGTCTCAAAAGATCAATCATGATATGCACTCACTGATAAGTGGATATTAGCCTAGAAAATTGGAATACCTAAAACATAATCCACATATTAAATGAGGTACAAGAAGAACTGAGGAGTGGTCCCTGGTTCTGGAAAGACTCAGTGTAGCAGTATAGGGCAATACCATAACAGGGAAGGGGGAAAGGGTGGATAGGAGAACAGGGGGAGGGAAGAGGGCTTATGGGACTTTCCAGGAGTGGGGGGGGACCAGAAAAGGGGAAATCATTTGAAATGTAAATAAAAATATATCGAATAAAAAAAAGAAATACACCTCAATAATGAAGACAGACACAATCTCAGAGTAAAAGGTTGGAAAAGATCTTCCAAGCAAATGGTTCCGGGAAACAAGCAGGAGTTGCCATCCTAATATCCAATAAAATAGACTTGATAACCAAAAGTTATCAAGTATGATGAAGAAGGACACTTCATATTCATCCAAAAAAAAAAAAGCATTTTCAACAAATGTTGCTGGTTCAACAGGGAGTCTGCATGTAGAAGACTGCAAATTGATCAATTTTTATCTCTTTGTACAAAGCTCCAGTTTGAGTGGATTAAGGAACTCCACATAAAGCTAGATACACCAGAAGATAAAGTGGGGAAAATCCTCGAACACATGGGCACAGGAGAAAACTTCCTGAACAGCACACCAATGGCTCAGGCTCTAATATCAACTATATAAAAATGGGATATCAAAAAACTGCAAAGCTTCTGTGAGGTAACCAGGACACTGTCTATAGGACAAAATGGCAACCAATAGATTGGGAAAAGATCTTTACCAATTCTACATCCGAATGAGGGCTAATATCCAATATATTAACTCAAAGAACTCAAGAAGTTAGACTCCAGAGAACCACACAACACTATCAAAAAGTGAGGTACAAAATGGAGAGAAACTTGAAACAATCCCACTAAAATCAGGGACTAGACAAAGCTCCCCCTCTCTACACATCTTTTCAATATAGTTCTTGAAGTCCTAGCTAGAGCAATTAGACAACAGAAGGAGGTCAAAGGGATACAAATTGGAAAAGAAGAAGTCAAACTATCATTATTTGCAGATGATATGATAGTCTACTTAAGTAACCCCAAAACCTCTACTAGAGAACTCTTACAGCTGATAAACAACTTCAGCAAAGTGGCTGGTTATAAAATCAACTCAAGCAAATCAGTTGCCTTCCTATACTCAAAGGATAAGCAGGCTGAGAAAAAAGGGAAATGACACCCTTCACAATAGCCACAAATAATATAAAGTATCTTGGTGTGACTCTAACCAAACAAGTGAAAGATCCATACCATAAGATCTTCAGGTCTCTGTGGAAGGAAATGGAGGAAGACCTCAGAAAATGGAAAAATCTTCCATGCTCGTGGATTGGCAGGATTAATATAGATAAAATGGCCATTTTGCCAAAAGCAATATACAGATTCAATGCAATCCTCATCAAAATTGAAACTCAGTTCTTTATAGAGTTAGAATGAACTCAGAAAGTTCTTTCTATCTAATTCATAGATGAATTTAAGCAATGCTCAAACAAAATAACAAAAAACACAGGATAGCTAAAACTATTCTCAACAGTAAAAGAACTTCTGGAGGAATCAGTATCCCAGACCTCAAGCAGTACTATAGAGCAATAGTGTTAAAAACTGCATGGTATTGGCACACTGACAGGCAGGTAGATCAATGAAACAGAATTGAAGATCCAGAAATGAACCCACACACCTATGGCTACTTGATCCTGGACAAAGGAGCTGAAAACATCCAATGGAAAAAAGATAGCCTTTTTAACAAATGGTGCTGGTTCAACTGGAAGTCAGCATGCAGAAGAATGTGAATTGATCCATCCTTGTCTCCTTGTACTAAGCTCAAATCCAAATGGATCAAGGATCTCCACATAAAGCCAGACACTCTGTAGAAGAGAGACTGGGGAAGACCCTTGAGGAGATGGGCACAGGGGGAAACTTCATGAACAGAACACCAATAGCTTATACTCTAAGATCAAGAATTGACAAATGGGACCTCATAAAATTACAAAGTTTCTGTAAGGCAAAGGACACCATCAAAAGGACAAATCAGCAACCAACAAATTTGGAAAAGATCTTCACCAACCCTACATCAGATAGAGGACTAATATCCAATATATACAAAGAACTCAAGAAGTTAGACCTCAGAAAACCAAATAACCCTAATAAAAAATGGGGTACAGAGCTAAACAAAGAATTTTCACCTGAAGAACTTTGAATGGCTGAGAAACATCTTAAAAAATGCTCAACTTCATTAGTCATTAGGGAAATGCAAATCAAAACAACCCTAAGATTTCATCTTACACCAGTCAGAATGGCTAAGATTAAAAATTCAGGAGACAGCAGGTGTTGGAGAGGGTGTGAAGAAAGAGGATCACTCCTCCACTGCTGGTGGGGTTGCAAACTGGTACAACCACTCTGGAAATCAGTCAGATGGCTCCTCAGAAAACTGGGCACATCACTTCCGGAGGACCCGGCTATACCACTCCTGGGTATATACCCAGAGGATTCCCCAGCATGTAATAATGATACATGTCCCACTATGTTCATAGCAGCCCTATTTGTAGTAGCCAGGAGCTGAAAAGACTCAGTGAAGCAGTATAGGGGAATACCAGAACAGGTGGGAAGGGGTGGTTGGGGGTTAGGGGGAGGGAAGAGGGCTTATGGGATTTTGGGGGAGTGGGAAGCCAGAAAAGGGGAAATCATTTGAAATGTAAATAAAAAATATATCGAATAAAAAAAAAGTTCAACATCATTAGTCCTTAGGGAAATTCAAGTCAAAACAATCCTGAGATTTCACCTCACACCAGTCAGAATGGCTAAGATTAAAAATTCAGGAGACAGCAGATGTTGGCGAGGATGTGGAGGAAGAGGAACACTCCTCCACTGCTGGTGGGGCTGAAAGATGGTACAATCACTGTGGAAATCAGTCTGGAGGTTGCTCAGAAAACTGGGCATGATACTTCCAGAGGACCCTGCTATACCACTCCTGGGCATATACCCAGAGAATTGCCTGGCATGCAATAAGGATACATGCACTACTATGTTCATAGCAGCCCTATTTATAATAGCCAGAAGCTGGAAAGAACCCAGATGTCCCTCAACAGAAGAATGGATGCAAAAAATGCGGTATATATACACAATGGAATACTACTCAGCAATTAAAACAATAAGTTCATGAAATTCTTAGGCAATGGGCGGAACCAGAAAATATCATCCTGAGTGAGGTAACACAATCACAAAAGAATACACATGGTTACACATCAAATGAGGTAGAAGAAGAAAGGAAGAGTGGCCCCTTGTTCTGGAAAGACTCAGTGAAGCAGTATTCAGCAAAACCAGAACGGGGAAGTGGGAAGGGGTGGGTGGGAGGACAGGGGGAGAGAAGGGGGCTTACGGGACTTTCTGGGAGTGGGGGTGCTAGGAAAGGGGAAATCATTTGAAATGTAAATAAAAAAAATTATCAAATAAAAAATAATCAATAAAATACAAAATTTTCACACTATAAAATAAAAAAATTTCACAGTAAAAAAAAAAAAGAAAAAAAAAAGAATACACATGGTAAGCACTCACTGATAAGCGGTTATTAGCCCAGAAGTTTGGAATACCCATATAATTCATAGACCATATGAAACTCCAGAAGGAAAACCAAAATGTGGATGCTTCAATTCCTACTTAGAAGTGGGAACAAAATAATCAAGGGCAGTAGATGTTGGCAGGGATCTGGGAGGGAGAGAGAGGAGGAGGGAAATGTAGGGAAGAATCAGGTATGGGAGGAGACGGAAGTACAGAGGGTGAGGAAATTGAATGGAGGTTTGCAGCCATGGGGGATGAGGAACTGGGTGTAGTAGCCAGTAGAGCACTAGAAAGTTCCAGATTCCAGGAAAGCAAGAGGCTATCCTAGGAGCCAACTGGGATGGCATTAGCTGAAATATCCAAAAGCATGGAGAGAGAACCAGTAGATACCATATATAGAGGTTAGGCATGACCTTGGTTGAGGATGGGGGCCACCTATCTCCAAAATTTTAACCCAGAATTGTTTCTGTCTAAAGGAAATACAGGGACAAAGTGTGGAGTAGAGAGTGAATGAAAGGCCAACCAGAGACTGCCCCATACCTTGGGATCCATCCCACCAGCATGTACCAAACCCAGACACTATTGCTGATGCCAAGAAGCACATGTAGACATGGTTGTCCCGGGAGGCTCTGCCAGAGCCTGACCAATACAAATGTGGATGTTCCTAGCCAAGTACCGGAGTGAGCATGGGGTCCCCAAGGGAGTAGTTTGGAGAAGGACTGAAGGAGCTGAAGGAGTTTGCAATCCCATAGGAAGAACAACAATATCAACCTACCAGACTCCCAGAACACCTAGGGACTAAAAACCAAAGAGTACACATGGAGGGACCCATGGCTCCAGCTGCATATGCAGCTGAGGATGGCCTTGTCAGGCATCAATGGGAGGAGAGGCTCTTGAACCCGTGGGGATTTGATGCCCTAACTTACGGTAATGCTAGGGCAGTGAGGGAGGACTGGGTGGCTGAGTAAACTCCCTCATAGAAACAGAGGATAACATTTGAAATGTAAATAAGATAACCAATAAAAAACCAAAACGCTTGCTGTAGTACTCCACAATAAGTGACTTACTGGTGCTGGTGAGGGTGAAAGAGATTCAGTTATTCTTTAAGGGGATTAAAAAAAAAACCTCCCATGGCTACTGGGAGTTTGACCATGTCACAGCATGTATATGTCTACCATAAATTAGATGTGTATTTTCTTTTCTTTTTAGTGCGAAGGCCCGAGGGACAGGTGGGGTGAACACAGGGGGGTGAAAAGTAATGGTAACCAGTGTGCATTTTGTGAAATTTCCAAATAATTAAAGAAAAACCAAACTACTTACTTGCTAGGACAGTACAATAGTAAGTCAATGACAAATGACTGCCAGGCCTTTTCTTTACTGAGTGAATCCATAGCAGTTGGAATTAAAGCAAAACATAATGTCATCACTTCCAGGGCTTCACAGCAAACCTGTTCATCTTTCACTTCTGGATTGCCCCTTGTACTGGTGGTCTGTAAAATTATAGCCAGGAACAAATTACTAGAGCTCCACTTATGCAAAATGGTCATAGTTTCAGTTAGTATTTAAAGTTATCTTCTCTGTGGCGCAGTACATATATCCTTTTCTATTCACTTGTTCCTACTGAAGTGTTAGTACGGTTAATAAAATTAAAAGTATAATAAGTGATATTCAGTCATCTACTTTTTTTCAGAGTAGTAGTAGTTTTTTTAATGTCATAATTCCTTCAAGAGAAACTTTAATGTTTTCACAGTCTACACAGAATGCCATTTTAAAAAATGTAATCATCTTTCAATTTCTTGAGACCAATAAAGACTCCAGTATCCTAAAATATGTAGCTAAGAGTTTTTAATTTGCCATCCCCATAAAAATGTATTCAATACAAAAATATCTGGATTTCTTAAAAAATATTTATTTTAATTTATCAGAAGTACATACCAGGCAGGTAATTACAATAAGACCTAATGATCCCAATACAGCTGGGAGGTGGAGTCACATGCCTTTAATTCTAGCACTGAGGAGGCAGAGGTAGGTAAATGTCTGAGTTTGAGTCAACATGAACTATAGAGTAAAGTCCAGGACAGCCACCAGGACTACACAGAGAAACCCTGTATCTAGAAAACAACAAAATCATAACCAACCAACCAACCAACCAACCAACCAACCAACCAACCAACCAACCAACCAACCCACCCCTTTGCAGAAGCAATTTTTTAACTAAGGGTCTAATTTGTTGCTAAGAGGTCTTGATATAACATGTAAATGATGACACTCTTCTTACTTCATATATAAAAGAACCAATTAAAAAAGTATTTAAATGTATGAAAAAATTAGAAAAAAGTACCAGGATAATACTTCACTTTTTTCTTTTCTTTTTTAACTTCACTCTCAAAATGCAATTATTTTCAGTTATAAACATGTTAGTTACTTTAAAGAAGACAAGTGACTTGGTCTTCAAATATGGTACACAGAGATTCAACTTGAAGTAAAATTATGTAACATTTCTTAAAAATTATTATTTCTGTTATTTTTCTTACCATCTTGTAAGTTTCTGTGATATCTTCATTTGGACTAAATACTAGCTCTAATGATCCACATCCTGATGCCCAGATAATTTTTTGTATAGCTCTAATAACACAAATATCAGGTATGTATCTTGAGGCCTGCAAGAAAATTGTTAACCATGAAACATTTTTCTTTTTCTTAAGTTGTTATTCTTTATGAATAAGTAGTGTTTATGAATAAGCCCTCCAGAATCCAAGAAATTTCAAAGTTTGATACTAACCAGCCCTGATATTTGTTGAGCAAGACGGAGTGATACATTTCTAAGCATGCACTCAGAAGAAGGATTAGGAATACTCTGAAGGGCATTTTGTAGCACCACAGCTTGATCATGAGTAACCTGGTTAATCTGAAGGGAAAAAAAGATTTTAAAAACCTGTTCATAAAATTCCAGAATCAACTACTCATCAAATCACTTTGGAAGAGTTCTACATTCTCTAAAATTCATGGCAACTTATATAAAAGCATCTAAATCTGTTAGTACTTTACATTTCCTTTCTTATTTCCCTGTTATTTTAACAATATCCTCAACAGATTTCAAACTTATATGAAACCAATATATTGTTTCTACATTTTAGTTCACTTTCTCTGGCATGGTTTTAAAACTACAGCTCTGAACTAACATTTTCACATATCTTTGGGGTTATTACTCTTCAATGCCTAAGCTTTCAAAAAATGATTATGAGAAGGCTGGAAATAACAGATAAAGACCTTCAGGGCCAACGACATGGTTCAGTCATTTACTTGATAGAAAATGGCGAGGTTCTTAGTTTAGATATCTAAGATTTATCTAAATGATGGTTAATATAGTAGTCTACACATAATTACAGTGCACAAAAAAATGACAGGGAACCTCCAGAAAGCTAGCCAGGTAGACTAGCTAAATTTGCACACACTGGGCTCAACCGAGGAAGACAACAACTGGTTTCCACTTATAGGCCCATGTATGTGTATATGTACAAAAATGTACAGTCACTTATATGTACTTGTGTACATGGGCATGCACACATATATGAATACATTAATTATATTTCTATATAGATATGCACACATTTGAACATGACCATACACATGTGTGCTTTTACATATGCATATGCACACTCAAAAATTCGCTTTTTGAAATGTATGTATTTATATATCTTATGATTTTATCTTTAAAATGTTTCCTGTATTCAAGACTACTTTTATTATGTGTACTCTTATTCTTGTAATCACAAAGATGCAAAGTTTCTCATAGTTAATGCATTCATTTTCTTTGTTATATTAGTTTCATTGTAAAATTCTTCTCCTCCTCCCCCTCCCCCTCCTCCTCTTCTTCTTCTTTTGGTTTTTTGGATTTGTTTTTTTCGAGAGAGGGTTTCTCTGCATAGCCCTGGCTGTCCTGGAACTCACTCTTTAGACCAGGATGGCCTCGATCTCAGAAATCCACCTGCCTCTGCCTCCTAGAGTGCTGGGATTACGGGTGTGCACCACCATCGCCCGGCTTGTAAAATTCTTAAAATGTCATATTGCTACGTTTTTTTCCTTTTTTTTCTGACAGGCTCTTACTCTCTGTACCTGGCTGGCCTTTCAATTCTTATTATAGACAGAGGGTGGTTTTGAACTAGTAATTGTCCTGCCTGGATTTCACAAGTGCTGTCATTGTAGAATATATCTCACACTTGGTAAGATTTTTAATATAGCTGTCTTAAAGAAATTTAGAGTTTGTATACAAGTATTTTATAAAGTAGGCAAAAGAAAGACACAAGTCTAATACTCTGTTATTCTAACGAGAGAAACCTGAAAGATTATGTTATATATACTGTAACAGTTTTGATAAGAAAAGCATATGTGACATTTAACTGAAAGTATTTCAGAATTTATATATATACATGTGTGTGTGTGTGTATATATATATATATATATATATATATATATATATATATATATATATATATATATATATATATATATATATGGTATAATTTAGTAAGATGTGATTTTAGGATTATATGAAACTTTAATTAAAAATTATAAGCCGGGTGGTGGTAGCGCATGCCTGTAATCCCAGCACTTGCAAGGCAGAGGCAGGCGGATTTATGAGCACAAGGCCAGCCTGGTCTACAGAGTGAGTTCTAGGACAGCCAGGGTTATACAGAGAAACCCTGTGTCAAAACCCAAACCAAACCAATAACACTCCCCCGCCCCACAAATACAAACTTTTAGTATAAAGAACTCATTAGATGAAAATCTTTATAATACAAAGTCTCTGAATTTATCTCTAAAAATTATGAAAGATAAATTACAAAATATTTCTTAAAATTTATTACCGGTGTTTTAGGATCTGTACCATCTGCCACAGGCTGACAAGCTTCTGCTATGGCCTGGACATGGCCATAGCCAATGGTAGTTAACAACAGTTTGGCTATTTTAAGGGCACTGAAGTAAGCATCTCTACGAGTTTCAACATCTGTATTTGGTAAGAAGTTATTCTGAATCAGCATACTAAGTACCAGGGGTAAGCCACCACTTTTCAAGAAGTGATACTGAAAGTCAGAGGAAATATCAGCCAGAGGTCCACCAGCAGGCATTAACAAGGTGTAAACTACCTACAGGTGAGGAGAGATGGGAAGGGAGATAAAAGAACATTAAAAGTTTTATATATTTAGAAACTTATTTTTTCTCTCATTTGTTCTTGATTAAAATTTTTGCTGCACAAGGTTAAACATCCTTAGTTTTACAATATTCTATAAAATATTTTTTGCAAGGAAAAACAAACCTCTGTTAAATATAGTACTTGGGAGGCAGAAGAACCAAAGAAAAGTGAGTGAAGAGATTGACCAAGTCGTCTTTCTCCAAGATTTATATGGTCTGAACATACAGCTCTTAATTTCTCTATGGTTGTGCTATCTGTAAAAAAAAGCCACAAAAATATAATTCATATACTCATGATATTTTATGTTGGGCAGTAATACAAAACTGGTTTAGATTTTATATTATGTGTATGTTTGTTTGCAAGAATTTATATGCTGTACATTTTGCTTGGTGTTCTGGGAGATATCATTTATCATTTGTCTTGAAATTAATTATAGATACCATGTACCACCATGTAGGTTCTCAGAACTGAATCCAGGCCCTCTGCCAGGGCAACAAGCACTCTTAACTACTGATCCATTTTCCCAGTCCCACTATATTTGATATTCTATTCAGTATGGTCTTAAATTATAAGTAATGATTAATAAGATGAGCTATAAAATCAAATGTCATATCAAAAAATTAGGATAGAAACAGTTTTTATCCATAAAATTTCAATCTATTCTTTTTCATTCACTGTTGACAGAAACTAACTAATACTAATTTGTTCTTTTTAAAACAAACAGCAACTTCACCTTCTCAAAATTCGATAATTACACGAAAAATAATTAAACTAAAATCATCAAATGAGCATTTCTCCAAATATGAGACACAAATTATTAGAGCTAAAACAAGTAAACATCATTAGCTTTCAGAGAAATTAAAATGAAAGTACCTATATTATCATGAGAATAACCAAAATTAAAAAAAACCTCAGAAATATTCTAAAAGATATTGGTGAAGATGTAATGAGAGGAAAACATATTTACTTTAATACTGGGAATCTAAAATGGTGCAAAAATTTGGGAAACATTTCTCCAAGGATTTTCTTCAAGGATTTAAACACTCAGTTATTATATACATATCTGCATGTAACAATTTTTAAAAAGGGATGTGGTTTTCAAAGAGAACAGGATGGGGATTAAGAAAGGTTTTGTAAAAAAAAAAGAAAATGAGGAAATGATATAACTTTAATATAATTTCAAAAATAAAATTAAAAATATTTAAACATAGTGAATAATACTTAGAGACAAAGTAAAAGACAGCAGCAGTATATGCAATAAGGGCTTAAAATTGAAAGCGTTCTTTTTGAAATAATAATGGAAGTTAATAGATATGTAAGGACAAAGAATGTTCTTCATTTCAGGTCTATGAACAGTCTTGACAGCTGGGCGGTGGTGGCTTACGCCTTTAATCCCAGCACTTGGGAGGCAGAGGCAGGCAGATTTCTGAGTTCGAGGCCAGCCTGGTCTACAGAGTGAGTGTCAGGACAGCCAGGGCTACACAGAGAAACCCTGTCTCGAGAAAACCAAATCCAAAAAACCAAACCAAACCAAACCAAAACCAAAAACAAAAAAAGTCTTGACTTCCTTAACTGTAATATAACTTTTTTCAAAGCTTCTAAAAGAGGACAGTATATCCAATTATCTTTCTAAACAATGAAAATGTTCATGAGCAATTACATGGAAAGACAGAAGAAATGACTTCATACAGAACAAATTATGATTAGACTATGAATACAGTGTATATTAAGTATCTGTGAGATACTTGTCAGTATCCTTAATTGAGTGTAGGAAATGACTGGATATATAATTTATTTTATTTACCTGGTGGCATAAGTTTCATAAGTATTCTTGCTCCATCTCTAAGAGTTGGCATAGTCAACACACTACCTAAGTCTGCAACTTGCCAAAGGAAAGATATGTATTTGGGCTGCAGTGACATTATCTAGAAAATGGAACAAATAAAATTGATAGCTGGTTAAATTAAACACTGGATAGGTTTTTATCAACAAAAATTTAACCAATAACAACTTTAAAACTTATTTTTGCACACATTACTTATTTTTTGAAATGATCTACATTTTTCCCTCTATATTCCAGCTTTTCCCCAGCTATCTTCATTCAGATCTAAGATATTAACAATACGCAATGAAACAAAAATATACTAAATAAAGACAAAACAAAACAGAAGAGAAAGAGCCCAAGGAAAGGCACAAGAAACAGATAAAGACCCTCTCAGGCACATGCTCAGAAATCCAATAAAAACACAAAACCAGAAGCAATAAAGCAAAGGACATTAAGAAACACGAGGAAGATAAAAATGTAAAAACTAAAAAACAATAAACTTGTAACAGGGCAGCAGCAGCAGCAGCAGCAACTTGTCCAGCAGAGAGGGTCACCAGCAGAACCAAGGTGACAGGGACCAGCCAGGTCCTGCGACCGCTACCATTGGCCAGCGGGCTGTGAGCAGTGGAGGAGTTACTGTGCTTTTCACTGCACTGAAGCCACATTAGACCTCTGCCTCAAGCTAGCCAGTTACAAGAGGCACTCTGCCATCTTGGCTCCTGGATGCCAGAGCGATCTAACAGTGCCAGGTACACAGATCTAGTCTGAGGCTAATATCGTTTGGGTCAAAGTTTGTCAGGCTCTGGGCTGTACCCAGGCCCTGGGCAGCTTGGTGGGCCATCTGTGTGCCAACCTGGCCAGGAGGTCGTTTGCCCTGCATACTGCCTAGCACTTACAGGGGTGTGCGCTGCTATCTTGGCTACCTGACAAAACCAGTTAGCAGACATAGCCAGAGGCAAACATTGCTTGGACCTAAGCCTGTCAGGCTTTTACCTAGACTCAGGGCCTGGGCAGCTAGGACAGCTGTGTGTGCACCAACCTGGTTGTGGGATCTGTTGCCCTGCAGAGGGATCAGCACTCAGAAAAGGTCCCCACAGCATCCACCATCATCACTCCCTGAAGGAGCAGATGAACAGCACCAGGTTCACAAAGACAACCTGAGTTTAGCATTGCTCGGGGCAGGACACACTAGGGCTCCAAGGTCACCCAAGAGGAGGGCAGCGCATCAGTAATCTGTGCCAAGGGAAACCCAGCCATCCAGTGTTGCAGAAATAGCATTACAGGCTTTACAGGAGGTTCAAACACCAACCAGTGAATATAAGACCAACTAATGCGAGAGATAACAAGATGGCAAAAGGCAAACATAGGAATGTTACTAACAGAAATCTTGGCAATATAGCAGCATTTGAACCCAACTCTCCAATAACAGCAAGTCCTGGATACCCCAATACACCAGAAAAACAAGATTTGGATTTAAAATCACTGGTCATGATGCTGCTAGAGGAACACAAAAAGGACATAACTAAATCTCTTAAAGAAATACAGGGGAACATGAATAAGTTAGAAGCCCTTACAATGGAAACACAAAAATCACTTAAAGAAATTAAGGAGAATAAGGCTCAAGAGATAGAAGCCAATAAAGAAGAAATGCAAAACAAACAAACAAACAAACAAACAAACAAACAAAAAACCAAAAAAAAACCAAAAAAACAACAAACAAACAAAAAAATAGCCCCCCCCAAAAAAACCAAAAAAAAAAAAACCAAAAAAAAAAAACCCAAACACAACAAAACAAAAACTTAAACAAATGCAGAAGAAATTGAGTCAACAGGCAGAAGTCATAAAAGAGGAAACACAAAAATTTCTTAAAGAATTATAGGGAAACACAAACAAACAAATGAAGGAACTGAGCAAAACCATCCTGGATCTAAAAACAAAAGTAGAAACAACTTAAGAAATCACAAAAGAAGACAACTTTGGAGATAAAAAATCTTGGGAAGAAATCAGGGGCCATAGATGCAAATATCAATCAATAGCAGAATACAAGAGATGGAAGAAAGAATCTCCCAATGCTGTAGATACCATAGAAACCATTGACTAAACAGTCAAAGAAAATGCAAAATGCAAAAAGCTTGTAACCCAGAACATCCAGGACACAATGAGAAGACCAAATCTAAGGATTATAAGCATAGATGAGAGTGAAGATTTATAATTGAAAGGGCCAGTGAATATTTTCAACAAAATTATGGAAGAAAACTTCCCTAACTTAAACAGAGAGATGCCCATAAACATACAAGAAGCCTACAGAACTCCAAACTGAATGGACCAGAACAGAAATACCTTCACTCACATAATAATCAAAACCCCAAATGTACTAAACAAAGAAAGAATACTAAAGGCAGTAAGAGAAAAAAGGGCAAGTAACATATAAAAGAAGACCTATCAGAATCATACCAGACTTCTCACCTGAGACCATGAAAGATAGAAGATCCTGGGCAGATCTCATGCAGACTCTAAGAGAACACAAATGCCAGCCCAGACTACTATACCCAGTGAAACTCTCAATTACTATAGTTGGAGAAACCAAGATATTCCAAGACAAAACCAAATTTACACAATATCTTTCTATAAACCCAGCTCTGCAAAGAATAATAGGAGGAAAACTCCAATACAAGGAGGGAAACTACATCTTGGAAAAAGCAATAAAGTAACCTTCTTTCATCAAACCCAAAAGAAGATAACCACTCAAATATAAAAATAACATAAAAAATGACAGGAAGTAATAATCACTATTCCTTAATATTTCTTAACATCAATAGACTCAATACCCTGATAAAAAGACATAGACTAACAGACTGGATAAGGAAACAGGACCCTACATTTTGCTGCATACAGGAAACACACCTCAGTTTCAAAGACAAACACTACCTTAGAGTAAAAGGCTGGAAGACAATTTTACAAGCCAATGGTCTCAGGAAACGAGCTGGAGTAGCCATTCTAATATCAGATAAAACTGACTTTCAACCTAAAGTCATCAAAAGAGACACAGAGGGACACTTCTTGCTGGTCAAAGGAAAAATACAACAAGAAGAACTTTCAGTTCTGAACATTTATGTGCCAAATACAAGGGCACCCTCATTCATAAAAGAAACTTTACTAAAGCTCAATGGACCGATCAGGAAAGCAGAAACTAAACAGGGACACAGTAAAACTAAATGAAGCTTTGGACCAATTGGATTTAACTGATATTTATAGAACATTTCACGCTAAAGCAAAAGAATATACCTCATGGTACCTTCTCCAAAATTGACCATATAATTGGTCACAAGACAGACCTCAACAAATATATGAAGATCGAACTAATCCCATGCCTCCTATCAGATCACTATGGAGTAAAAGTGGACTTCAATAGCAACCAAAACAACAAAAGCCCACATACACATGGAGGCTGAACAATACTCTACTCAATGATACCTTGGCCAAAAAAGAAATCAAGAAAGAAATCAAAGACTTTTTAAAACATAATGAAAATGAAGGCACAACATACCCAAATCTATGGGACACAATGAAAGTAGTGCTAAAAGGAAAGCTCATAGTCATGAGTGCCTCCAAAATGAAACAGAAGAGAGCATATACTAGCAGCTTAATGGCACATGTAAAGGCCCTGGAAAAAATAGAAGCTAATTCACCCAGGAGGAGTAAAAGACAGGAAATCATCAAACTCAGGGCTGAAATCAATCAAGTAGAAACAAAGAGAATCATACAATGAACCAACGAATCCAGGAGCTGGTTCTTTGAAAAAATCAACAAGATAGATAAACCCTTAGCCAGACTAGCAAAAGAGCCAGAGACACTATCCAGATTAACAAAATTAGAAATGAAAAGGGAGATATTACAACAGAAACTGAGGAAATTAAAAAATCACTAGATCCTACTACAAAAGCCTATTCTCAACACAACTGGAGAATCTGAAGGAAATGGACAGTTTCCTAGACAGATATCAGACACCAAAATTAAATCAGGAGCCAATAGATCATCTAAACAGTCCCATAACCCCTAAAGAAATAGAAGGGGTCATAGAAAGCCTTCCAACCAAAGGAATCACAGGACCAGATGGCTTCAGTGCAGAATTCTATCAGACCTTCAAAGAAGACAGAACACCAAATACCCTTCAAACTATTCCACAAAATAGAAACAGAAGGAACACTACCCAACTTGTTCTATGAAGCCACAATTATGCTGATACCAAAACCACACAAAGATCCAACAAAGAAAGAGAACTTTAGCCCAATTTCCCTTATGAACATCGATGCAAAAACACTCAATAAAATTCTTGCCAACTGAACCCAGGAACACATCAAAACGATCATCCACCATGATCAAGTAGGCTTTATCCCAGGAATTCAGGGTTGATTCAATATAAGGAAATCCATCAATATAATCTACTACATAAACAAACTCAAAGAAAAATAAAACACATGGTCATTTCATTAGATGCTGAAAAAGCATTTGATAAAATTCAGCATCCTTTCATGCTTAAAGTCTTGGAAAGAACAGGAATTCAAGGCCCATACCTAAACATAGTAAAAGCGATAAACAGCAAACAGATAGCCAACATCAAACTAAATGGAGAGAAACTTGAAGCAATCCCACTAAAATCAGGGACTACACAGGGCTGTCCCCTTTCTCCTTATCTTTTGAATAATGTACTTGAGGTACTAGCTCGGGCAATTCGACAACATAAGGAGGTCAAAGGGATACATATTGGAAAGGAAGAAGTCAAACTATCATTATTTGCAGATGATATGATAGTCTACCTAAGTGACCCACAAAACTCCACTAGAGAACTCCTACAGCTGATAAACAACTTCAGCAAGCTGGCTGGTTATAAAATCAACTCAAGCAAATCAGTAGCCTTCCTATATTCAAAGGATAAGCAGGCTGAGAAAGAAATTAGGGAAATGACCCCCCTCACAATAGCCACAAACAGCATAAAGTACCTTGGGGTGACTCTGACCAAACATGTGAAAGACCTATATGACAAGACCTTCAAGTCTCTGAAGAACGAAATGGAAGACCTCAGAAAATGGAAAAATTTTCCATGCTCATGGATTGGCAGGTTTAATATAGTTAAAATAGCCATCTTGCCAAAGCAATCTACAGATTCATGCAATCACCATCAAAATCCTAACTCAATTCTTCATAGAGCTAGAAAGAGCAATTCTCAAATTCATCTGGAATAACAAAAAACCCAGGATAGCTAAAACTATTCTCAACAACAAAAGAAACTCTGGGGGAATCAGTATCCCTGACTTCAAGCAATACTACAGAGCAATAGTTTTAAAAACTGCATGGTATTGGTACAGTTACAGGCAGGCAGATCAATGGAACAGGATTGAAGATCCAGAAATGAACCCATACAGCTATGGCCTCTTGATCTTTGACAAAGGTACTGAAAACATCCAGTGGAAAAAAGATAACCTTTTCAACAAATGGTGCTGGTTCAACTGGAGGTCAGCATGCAGAAGAATGCAAATTGATCCATCCTTGTCTCCTTGTACTAAGCTCAACTACAAATGGATTAAGGACCTCCACATAAAGCCAGACACTCTGAAGCTAATAGAAAAGAAACTGGGGAAGACCCTTGAGGACATATGTAGAGGGGAAAATTTCTGAACAGAACACCAATAGCTTATGTTTAAGATCAAGAATTGACAAATGTGACCTCATAAAATTTACAAAGTTTCTGTAAGGCAAAGGACACCATCAAAAGGACAAATCAGCAACCAACAAATTGGGAAAGGATATTCACCAACCCCACATCTGATAGAGGGCTAATATCCAATATATACAAAGAACTCAAGAAGTTAGACCCCAGAGAACCAAATAACCCTATT
The DNA here is from genome assembly GCF_947179515.1 of Apodemus sylvaticus. NCBI lineage: Eukaryota > Metazoa > Chordata > Mammalia > Rodentia > Muridae > Apodemus > Apodemus sylvaticus. The sequence continues at coordinate 1,055,746 of NW_026262996.1, forward strand.
AAAAATGGGGTACAGATCTAAACAAAGAATTTTAACCTGAAGAAATTTGGATGGCCGAGAGGCGCCTTAAGAAGTGCTCAACATCATTAGTCATTAGGGACATGCAAATCAAAACAACCCTGAGATTTCACCTCACACCAGTCAGAATGGCTAAGATTAAAAATTCAGGAGACAGTAGGTGTTGGCGTGGATGTGGAGAAAGAGGAACACTCCTCCACTGCTTGTGGGGCTGTAAGATGGTACAACCACTCTGGCAATCAGTCTGGCAGTTGCTCAGAAAACTGGGTATGACACTTCCGGAGGACCCTGCTATACCACTGCTAGGCATATACCCAAAGGATTCCCCACCATGTAATAAGGATACATGCTCCACTATGTTCATAGCAGCCTTATTTATAATATCCAGAAGCTGGAAAGAAGCTAGATGTCACTCAACAGAGGAATGGATACAGAAAATGTGGTATATATACACAATGGAGTACTATTCAGCCATTAGAAACAATGAATTCATGAAATTCTTAGGCAAATAGATGGAGCTGGAGAACATTATACTAAGTGAGGTAACCCAGTCTCAAAAGATCAATCATGGTATGTATGCACTCACTGATAAGTGGATATTAGCCTAGAAATTTTGAATACCCAAGACATAATCCACAAATTAAGTGATGTCCAAAAAGAATGGAGGAGTGGCCCCTGGTTATGGAAAGACTCAGTGTGGCAGTATAGGGGAATTCCAGAACAGGGAAGTGAGAAGGGATGGATGGGGGGACAGGGGGAAGGGAAGAGGTCTTATGGGACTTTCAGGGAATGGGGAGCCAGAAAAGGTGAAATCATTTGAAATGTAAATAAAAAATATATCAAATAAATAAAAAAACTAACAAACAAACAAACAAAAAACCATGTAACAAACTCCCCAAAACAGAGAAAGAAAAAACCCTGAAAGTACACATGGAGGGACCCATGGCTCCAGCCTCATATGTAGCAGAGGAGGGCCTTATCAGTGGGAGGAGAGGCCTTTGATCTTGTGAAGGTTGAATTCCCAGATTGCCAGGGCAAAAAGTTAGGAGTGGGTGGGTGGGTAGGAGGGTAAGCACCCTCACAGAAGCAGGGGAGAGGGGAATAGGATAGGGATTTGTGGAGGGTAAACCGGAAAGGGAGGTAACATTTGAAATGTAAATATGATAACCAATAAAAAATAAGTAAACAAAAAACAATGTGTGCTGCAATGTTTAGCAGAATCCACTGATTCTTTACAATACAAAATTTATATATTATTTCCTGTTTTTTCAATTGAGCAGTTTTTTGGTATCAATCCATTATTTGGTAAATTACAATTTCATATGGCATTCAAATGTGAAGGGCAAATCACTGTGGTAGTTTAAATGAGTATATCTCCTATATGCTCACTGACTTAAACACTTGGTTTTCAGTTGGAACTGTTTGGGAAAATTAAGAGGTGTGTTATTTAGTAAGAGGTGTGTCACTGTTAACTCTTTGTGCTTTATGGTTGGGTCTCAAGATGTGTGCAGCAACACCATGCTTACCACTACAATGGTCACATCACAGACTTTAAACCTCTGAGCTGTAAGCCATAAATGAACTTTTCTTCATTCTTTTATAAGTTGCTTCTGTTATCTGTGTCAAAACCATGGAAATGGATAGATACCTAAGACTAACTTAGAAGTCAAATTTATATTGGTAATAGGAATACAAACGTGACACAAGTTGTTAGAAAAATTACAGAAATACTTATCTTTTAAAAGGATGTAAGGACCAATTAATTTAAAGATAGGAATCATTTCTTTTTATATACTGTGTGTGTATATGGATTAATGTGAATGCAGATTATAATCATTAAATCTATGTAACTTATAAGTTGCAACATTTCCATAATACACTTAAAAGTTACTAACTTAAATTATTTGGTGTTTTTATCTATAGTTAAAATTTTAAACTTGGAAACAGAAACATTCTACATAATCTCCTCATACTACTAAATGAGAAGGTAATCCTTTGTAGATAGTAATTACTCACCACCCCAGGTAAATACTTTTCCATTTCTGGATTGGGAATATTTCTGTAGTTATTATTACTGTGGTTTCCAGGAGATCCAGCTGATGAATCAGATGAGCTATCAGGACTTGAAGGCACGTTGGAATTTATTTGTATAAATTTAGCAGTAATTAGCTGAAAATGATGATAATGTAAACATGAAAGATGTTTTGAAAACAAAGAACCAAAGGATACCAAAAGGCTATTCTCAAGTTGGCTTTCAAAAGCACATTTAAAAATTAGTATAATATAACCATTTATAACAATCTACTTTTACAACGTCTGAAGAACACTCTGTAGGATATTAAATTCCATAGATCCTAAAGTCATCCATCACCAGTATACATCTGCAAAGAATCCACATAAGTATGCTTATTTCATTTTAAATTATTTAGATATAATAGAATGCAAATTAATAAATACTATAAATAATAAATATAAATATTATAAATGTATAAATATTATTTGGGAGACTAAAATGAAAACCATCTCTAAATGTTCAGTAGGTATGAAATAATTTTCATATATCTTATTCTTGGATGTAAAAGGGAAAATACAGATTTTCTTTACCTAAAACCCTAAGATATCTACCTTTTTATATTTAATAAATTTATATTTTAAGCAACAGTCTTACTCTGTGGGTCTGATAGGCCTGTAACCTGGTATATAAAGTAGGTAGCTACTAAGTGCTGGAATTAAAATGTGCAATGTCACACATCTACCTCCTTAGTTTTAATCCAGCTATCAACACAAAACATGCACAAAATAAATAATGTTCAAGAAACTTGACTAATAGTAAAGCTATAAACACAAACTTGGGAGAATATTTGAAAGTTATATTTACTTACTGATTTATCTTTCAAATTTAACTGTTCAACTAGCTTTCTGTCATCTTCAGAATCTATCAACTCTCCACCTATAAACAGTTCAAGTTTTGTCTGGGCTACATTGGCATTCATACGACTGAGAATGCAGCGTCGCACAGAACCAATGGTAGCATTTGTATGAGATAGTATATCCAAATCATCAACTTCTTTGCCTTGGTTTGAAAATCGAACTGTAAACGACAAGTGTTTACCACGAAATGCTCTGTGGGGAAAAAAATTTTATTATAAAACTAAAAAAAGGAGCTCAGTAATATTCAACAAAATGTAAAGGATATGAATTTGTTTCTTAAAATACAGTGGTTAACTTAAAATATTAACTCTTGAATTACAAAGTAATAACCCTATTTTACTTCCATTAGCTAAGAATAAATGTTTCCTACTTATGCATAACTACATAAGTAGCATAATCACAAAAACTTCAAAAAGCTTAATTTACTAAGACTGAATTTTGGGCAGGAGATTTTATTGTTAATGTACATGGGTGTTTTGGCAGCATGAGAAAGAGAGGTGTCAGATTTTCTTGGACTAGAGTTACAGAATTGAACAGCATGTAACAAGTTTTTTTTGAAAATTTCAATAAACAATAATTATATTTCTGTTAAAAATGAATAAACATTATAAAAAACACTCCATAAAGGATATTTATAAGCCTACATGACTCACGGGTGAACTTTCTTTTAAAGAATTAATACAGAATTTGCATAATTTCTGACAGAAAATTGGGAAACAAATGCTTACAACACATAGCACAAAAGTAGCATGATCATGACATAAACATCTTATACCAAGTAAGGACAAAACAAAAATTATATTTATCATGAACACAAAAGAAGAAATCCTCTATAAAATACAAGGAAGTGGAATTCAGTTTCCAAACTGTATAAAACAATATCGTCATATATAGGTTTCACTGTGGGGATGTAAAAATGGCTTAAATCTTAAAAATAAATTATGGTAGTACACTGAATTAACACCTAGAAGATGAAAATCTACACAAAAACATGACTGATGCAAAAGTTGTAGCTAAAATGTATTATTTGCTCATGATACTCTCAAAAAAACACTAGGAATTTTCTTGTTAGTAAGCACACATACTAAGACAGAGAGAGCCTGAGAGACAGAGAGAGAGACAGAGACAGAGAGGGGGCAGCCAAGAGAAAAAGATATAGGGGAGAGAGGCAGGCAGACAGAGACTGTCTCTAAGGCCTACATCAATCAGGTTATAATTATTTAACTATGATCTTGGGAATGATTAGGAACAAGAAAAATATTTCCTTTCATACCATTCCAAGTCAACCTGATCTGGTATAACAGATGATAAATGGAATCACAAGCACAAGTGATCTTAACCACTTAGTTATCACTCTAAACCCTACACTAAGATTATTTTTGAAGGAAGATAAACCTCAACTTAAATCATGCTTTTGCAAAAATATGTGACTGCGTGTTAGAAAGTGTAGTCTTTTATACATATACACGTACCCACATTTGATAATTGTACATAAAACACGTAAATTTTTAAGGAATTATTTATTTATGTACATAAGTACAATGTAGCTCTCTTCAGACACACCAGAAGAGGGTGTCAGATCTCATTAGAGATAGTTGTGAGCCACCATGTGGCTGCTGGGAATTGAACTTAGGACCTCTGGAAGAACAGTCAGTGCTCTTAACTGCTGAGCCATCTCTCCAGCTCCACCACACCAAATTTAATTTTTTTTTTTAACATACAGAATGACCTATCTTAGAAAAGACTGCAAGTTGATCCATTTTTATCTCCTTATACAAAACTCAAGTTCAAGTGGAAGAAGGACCTCCACATGAACCCTGATACACTAAATCTAATAGAAAAGAAAGTGGGAAGAGCTTCAAATACATGGGCACAGGAGAAAATATTTCTGAATATAACAACAATGATTCAGGCTCTAAGACCAACAGTTGACCTCATTAAATTGAATAAATTCTGTAAGGCAAAGGACACTGTCAACAGGACAAAACAGCAACTCACAGGTTGGGAAAAGATCTTCACCAACCCTACATCCGACAGATGGCTTATATCCAAGATATATAAAGAACTCAAGAAGGTAGACTCCATAGAGCCAAATAACGCTATTAAAAATGGGTACAGAGCTAACCAAAGAATTTTTACCTGAGGAATACTGAATGGCTGTGAAGCACCTAATGAAATGTTCAACATCCTTAGTCATCAGGGAAATGCAAATCAAAACAACCCTGAGATTTCATCTCACACCAGTCAGAATGGCTAAATTTAAAATCTCAGGAGACAGCAGGTGTTGGTAAGGATGTGGGGAAAGAGGAACACTCCTCCACTGCTGGTGGGACTGCAAGCCAGTGAAACCACTCTGGAAATCAGTCTGGCAGTTCCTCAGAAAACTGAACATAGTACTAGCAGATGAAGATGAAACTGGGAAAAAATAATACTAGACTCAGTATGACAAATAATAGTATTTATTTGCTTCTCTGTGGGTATTACTTATTATGTCAATGATATTCAATCTACAATTCATAGAACCACAGTGGGATCTGGCATAGAGTAAGGGAGTTGGTCTCTTCTGGAGAGGGGAAATAGAATAAATGGTTATGCATGATTCAGAGCAGAGCTAAACTGGGAGGATCAAGTGGAGATGGAATAGGTAAAATAGGGAGGGAAAAGAAAGAGGGGGGCTAAAATTAAGAACTATTTCAGCAGTAGTATGGAAACCTCATACAGTAGAAGCTTCTGAATATATATTCATATAGGAATGATATAAATCAAATTTTCAAATAATGACAGAGGCTGAAGGACCTAACATGTCATCTCTTGTCATCAGGTGAAGTTTCCAGTAATGAGACTGGGTTTTATCTAAATGAGTTGTTGGCCAAAAGGGTCCCATGGGAATCCTCCAAAAGACAACCTGATACCAAGTTCGCTTTTCATAAACTGACAGTAAGAATCCACTGCAGAAGACAACACCTATACAACTCCCCTGAATATGGAGAAATCTAGCTTGTGCTAGGTGTATAAAGATTTCACCATCATGCCTACAATCTTTGGTATAGGGAGGTAATAACATGTAAACATCAACACATTCACAAACTCTTGGATATACAATGGAATCCTGCCTGCAAGATATGCTAGGGTCATGGTGACACAATGCTTGTGCTAGTAAATAACCAATACCTGATTTGGTTTAAGAGCCACTCCTTGAGACAGCAGCCATACTCAACAATGCTTAGATGGGAAAGAACCAAACAAGAGAGATAGCATAGGAACCTAGGATAAAATCAATAACTCTGTCATACTCATCGACCTTGCTCAATCATCATCTGACAAGATTTCTCTCACATGAGATAGAGACCCAATACCAGAAAGAGAGTGAAGACTTTGGAACATTCAGCACCCATTTCATCAGTACTCAGGGAATCCCTAGGAAAAGAAAGTGAAAATAAGAGCCAGAGGGGATAGAGGACAGCAGGGTAATAAGGCTCTCTAAATCAACATGATCAAACCTCATATGAACTCAGAGAATGAAGCAGTATGCACAGGCATGCATGGGTCTCTACCAGGTTGTCTCTACATATAATATGTTTTGGTGAATTCCTTGAGACATACATGATTACATATCTATGTGTTTTGGGCTCTTTTTCTTCTATTTTGTTCAACTTTGATGTATTAGTTTTTGTTTTATTAAATTGTATTGTATCCTTAGAAGCCTGTTTGCCTTTTTAAGGACAGACAGTAGATTCTGATGGGAAAGGAGGTAGGGAAATATGAAGTGTAGAGGCAGAGGACACCATAATCAGAATATATTATGTAAGAAATGAATCTATTTTTACTAAAAGGATAAAAAAGGAGAATAGATTTTGACAACAGAATCTACATTGTAAATGAAGGCCACACAGTTGCACTCACTGCACTTTAAAAATTGAAACAAAAAGACCTTAAAAGGTCACAGTCTGCTTTAATTACATTGCAGAGTTTAAGACCAGCGAAGGAAATCATATCTCAAAAAACATGGGTGAAGGATGAATGAACTACAAAATTAGATTAATGCCACACTCAACAGGTGACAAAAATTTGGAAAATACTAACAAAATCAAAGAAAAATTCCAAGTAACAAATGAGTGCTTTAACAGACTGTAAGTTAAAAAATAATTGCATTATGAAGCTCCCACTTTTAAAAACAGGGTAAAATACACTAAAGTGTAAATAGCATTCACATTTTGCTAAATAAGTCTAAGAAATAATTGCAAGTTATTAGATCAGTTTTCACAAACCTTGACATAGGTAGAATCATCCTTTCCACATGATAATCACTGTCACATTCACTTATGTATTCCCTTAAAACTGTTAATATGCGAACCATCCGGATGGCTTCTTGTCTTGCACAGCTAAAATTATTGTCTTTATCACCATCCAAAACATTCAGTGTATCATATGAGGCATTCAAGCGATCAAAGCAAGATTGAATAAAGTCTTCATGAATTACTACCTGCAAATATTATATCAAAATCAATTCAATTGTTGCTTATAAAGTTATCAAATATTACAAATCATTTGAAATGTAAATAAAGATATATCAAATAAAAAATTAAAATAAAATTTTTTTTAAAGTTACCTAGGATTGTTCCTGTCTAAAAGAAATATATGGAGAAAAAAATAGAGACTGAAGGAAAGGCCATCCAGAGATTTTCCCACTGTGCAATCCATTCTATCTGTAGATACCAAACCCTAACACTATTACTGATGCCATATTGTGCTTGTAGACAAGCCTGATATAGCTGCTCTCTGAGAGGCTCTACAAGTTGCTGACTGAGACAAATGCAGATACTCACAGCAACCACTGCACTGAGCCCAGACACCCCTATGGCTGAGTTAGAGTAAGGATTGAAAGAGGTGAAGGGGATTGTAACTCCATAGGAAGAATATAGAAACTCCCAGGGACTAAACCACCATCCAAAGAGTTTACATGGATGGATCCATGGCTCCAGCTACATGTGTAGCAGAGGATGGCCTTATTTGGTATCAATGTGAGGGGAGGCCCTTGGTCTGGTGGAGGCTTGATGCCCCAGAGAATGCTAGGGGATGCTAGAGGGATGAAGCAGAAATGGGTGGGGGAGCACCCTCTTAGGGGAGAGGGTTTGAGGTATGGGGGTCATGGAGGAGGACAACGCTTGAAATGTAAATAAATAAAATAATTAAAAACTTTGAAACTTTATTTCAACATTCAGGAGGCAGAGGCAGACCTTTTTGCATTCCAGGATAGTATGGTTTACATTATATTAGCAGGTTTTAGGACAGTCAGGTTTATAAAGAGAGACCCTGTCTCAAAAGTAAAAAAGATCTTTGAGTCAATTGCCAAATCAAGTAATATTTTGGTCAGAGCAATATATAGCAATAATTTCATTCAAAACAACTCCAAGCATTTAAGAATAGGGTAGAAAGGTGTTGCTGTTAAGCCCTAATGATCTGTGTTTAATACTGTATGAGGAAATAGAATCAATTACTGACCTCTGTCCTTGCATTGAAACACATGCAAGCATACACATATACATATAGAAACAAGCAAAAAAATAACAAAAATAAAGTTAAAAAGGAATAAGCTGAAGGTTCTGGCATACGATTGTAATCCCAGGCTGAGTAAAGAGGAGTGCCTTGAATTCTATGAGATGGAGTAACATAATGAACTTCCAGATCAGTCTGAGTTATAATAGGTGACTCTTTTTTCTCACCAAAGCAATCTCTCAAAACAAAAAAGCAAGAAAAGTGGTGGAAATATTTATCGTATTTCTGAAAATGATATACTTGATTTTATTTTTTTCTAATTAAATTTAAGGTTAAGATATGATACTAACAATATTTTAACCTAAACATGGAGTTTTCAGTACTTTACCCTTACCTGATTAGCTTGTAATCTGGGACCAAGGCTTGTGTATATCTCTTTAAGGAGATCTATTGCTCTGCTTGAAATATCGTCGTTACTCTGAATGACAACCTGATTTTAAGAATAACAAAATAAACACTATTAAAGATATATTTTAATTTGCCACTTAAACTGGAAATGTTTCTTTCAATTACTAAGAAAACCAAAAGGGAGAAAGAGTAGAAGCAGGAATGTGAGTAAAGAAAAACATATTTTCTTTCCTCACTTATTCCACTTTCTATTAACAGACATTTTTTATGTCATTAATTTTGGTACTAAAATGTATTATAACACAAGATCTTATATAAAACTTGAGAGAACTTTTATGAAAGTTTTATGAAGTACAAAAGGTAAAACATATTTAGGTGACACCAGCTGACACACAAAATCTAAAAAGGGTAAATCTAAGGTGAATGCTAAAGAAACACCAGTATCAGACATAAAACAGCAAAAAATATAAGCAACTAATTCCCCTGATTTCTAGGACATACATCAAATATGCATAAATATGTTGAAGAAAAAAAAACAAGTTTTAACTACCTCAGATACTTTTGCCATTACATATTTCTACGTTTTAAACTTACCTTCCAAAGATAGTCTAATCCTATTAAGTCCAAATCATCCATCATATAAACTTTTCTTTTTATCATTAGTTTCCCTTCTCGACAATTAACAGTTTTGAAAAATCTTTCAAAACATTTTATTCCATTTTCAGTTAATAGAGAAGGATCAAGCTGAAGCACATTACTTTCAAAAAACTCCTTATTAATATCAGGATCCAAGTCAGGTTCATCGCCCATTAATTTAGAATACCACATAAAGCAGGCTTCTCGATCACTAAAGTAAACTGCATTCTCTGCTAAACAGTTCCATATTTGTTTTGCCTGGGAAGCACAGAGCCAGAGTTGACCATCCTTCAATAAGAATCTTGAAAAAAAATCCACAAACAACTAATTAGATTTATTCTTATCAATAAGTTATTTTGATACACCAACACATTTAGGTATTTCATTTTAATGTAACCTAAAGACATACCCAACACATTTATCTACTTTATTTTAATGTATTTGAATGGCTATTTATTCTTTAAAAATGACCTATCTGAACTTACATCTTATTTTTTTTCATTTATTTATTGAATATATTAGGCAACCACAAAATGCCATTATCTTTCTCTGTCAACATGACTCATAAAGAGTTTTGCATATATTCAAAATGTACAGCTTTTGAAACAAGTTATATTTAAATTCCAACTTGTGCAGATTGACAGTGAAGATAAAACAGAATTGTTTTAGCAACAGCTGATAATTTTTATGATTTAAAGCTGCTTTAAAAATTTTTATATTCATTAAAAACTTTTAGCTACTACAGTCATATTAAACATAGATATTTATTCAAATTTATTCATATAATTACTTGTATGTGTTCAAAAGTTAATTAACCTAGTAGGACATTTTAGTTTCATTATTATAAAAGAAAATAATAAAAGTAATGATTATGTTTAAAGAGTCTTTACTAAAAACTTTCTGAAATTCTTCGAACTCTGAATTCTTCTCAATCTACTAATTTTTCTTAATAAGAAAATATAATATCTGCTTTACAAATGATTAAATTAACTAAACAAGGTGCATTATCAGAAGATATTAACTGTTCCTTTTCTTTTGAATACATTTTATTGTTAACAATTTGCAAAACTGTAACAAAGGAAGACATCTGATTCTTAACTTTACAGTGTTCATATTTTTAAACTCAGTTTTCTGTTGGTTAGTATTTAATAACATTAACTAAAATATGACTCCACATTGTAACTTTAGTTCAAAAAAATTTAAAACAATAAATCTATTTTTTACAAAGTAAGCATATGCTACTTAAATTTAATTTAAATTTAAATATCCTTTTACAAATTTCTGAATCTAAAGCTAAAATTCAGCTAATAATTTTATGGGTTGACGAGAAGGTTCAGTATGTAAAATACTTTCTACGTATACTTCAGTTTCTATGTTTGCATCATTAGGATCCACATGAAAGTTAAATGTAATAATGTATGCCTATAATATTATTAATGGAAGAACATAGATCCTAGGAATTGCTAGCTAGCCAGAATGTGTGAAAAGTCATCCTTAGAAACCCTAAGAAAAACAAAAATAAAAAACAAAAAGTAACAAAAATATGAGAATAACAGAGAGTGCTTACTGAACTCTATATATGCACTTATTTATATCACATACAAAAAGATAATACCTATACAACAAAATGATATATAAACTTCTGAAAATGACTTTCTTGGAGAGTATCTTGCTATGCTAACCAGTAGACACCTCATTATCTGTACATGAAAGAAACCAGCACTATTGATCAAAACAAACCTGAGGAAATTAAGCCGTTCTTGGACTTCTTGAACATGACTGTATCTACTTCCTAGTCTTATCGTTTGTGGGTCATAATCTTCATGATCTGCATATTAAAAATACTGTAAATTACAAGCATCCACTGCTGAACTTAGCAAAAAAATAATTGGTAATATTTAATAGTTCATAGGCTCTCTCCTACAGATAGAAGAAAATATTTTTAGCACAATCAAAATATAATCTTCTATTTACAGAGGGTCAGGAAATTGAACAGAAGTGTGTAGCAATGAGGGATGGTGAACTGGGGGTAGCAACCATGAAGTCCACAGTCCAAAACTGACGCAGAACTGTTCCTGTCTAAAGGAACTATGGGGACAGAAATGGAGAAGAGACTGGGGAAAAGGTCCAGTGACTGGCCCATCTTGAGATCCATCCCATGGGAGGGCTCCAAGTCCTGACACTACTATTGATGCAATGATGTGCTTACAGGCAGGATCCCAGCATGGCTGTAAGCTGACAGAGACAGACATAGATATTTACACCAAACCATTGAACTAAAGTCGTGGACTACTGTGTTTGAATTAGTGAAAGGATGGTAGAAGCTGAGGAGGAGGGCAACTTTATAGAAAGACCAGCAGACTCAGCTAACATGTATCCCTGAGATCTCTCACACACTGAGCAACTATCCAGGAAGCATACATTAGCTGGTCTGAGGCCCTGGACATATATACAGCAGAGGATTGCCTGGTCTGGTCTCAGTGAGAGAAGATGTGCCTAACCCTCGAGAGACTTGAGGTCCCAGAATATGGGGAGGGCTGGTGGTATGATGCTGGGTGGGGTGGGGACATCCTCTTGGAAATGTGGAGGAGGAATGGGATGAGAAACTGTTGGAGGGCAGATCAGGAGGGGGTGTATAACAATTGGACTATTAAAAAAATAATTAGGGTCCTCTGTCACAGGCCTCCATTCCCAGGTGGAGATAGCTAGTCTCCCAGGAGTGTGGACAGGCATGTGAGTGCAGGTAGGACCACCTCTGCTACTCAGAGAAACCTGCCTAGAACTCTGAAGACACAGGTACCAAGGGGCTGCCTGGAACAGGAGCCTTCCGATTTCCAAGTCTGCCTTCCGATTTCCAAGTCTGTGTCCAGAGATTATCCTGGGCTATAGATCACAGAGAGAGAAAGAGCGCCACACACACACACACACACACACACACACACACACACACACACACACACACACACACACACACACACACGCTTGCTGGTCTGAGAAAGAGCGACACACACACACACACACACACACACACACACACACACACACACACACACACACACACGCTTGCTGGTCTCCAGGGAGTGCCTATATACTTTCGAGCACAGGTAAGACCACCACTTCTCTTCAAAATCCGAGCACAAGAGAAACCAGCTCAGAGCCATCAAGACGTGGGAACCAAGGATCAGCTGGGGACAGGATCCTTCTGGTTTTACTCTGGATATCAGAGCTGACCCTGAACTACAGTTCTCTATACCAAAATTCCTCCTGGAGAGAACTGGTCTCCCAGGAGTACTGACACAGAGGCTTGCAGGAGGGACAAGCCACTGCCAGAGACTGCAAGACCAGCTAACACCGTAGATTACTAGAGGGCAAAAGGCAAATGCAAGAGAAATTGGCTACTTGGTATCATCAGAACACAGTTCTTCCAACCACAGCGAGCCCTGGATACCACAACACTGTAGAAAAGCAAGACTCTGATTTAAAATCACATCTCACGATGATGCTAGGAGACTTTAAGAGGACAAAAAATAACTCTCTTAAAGAAATACAAGAAAATAGGTAAGGTAAACAGGTAGAAAAGACCTTAAAAAGGAAACACAAAAATCCCTTAAAGAATTACAGTAAACTATGACCAAACAGATGAAGGAATTGAACAAAATTATCCAGTATCTAAAGATGGGAATAGAACCAATAGAGAAATCACAAACAGAAACAACACTCCAGATAGAAAACCTAGGAAAGAGATCAGGGGTCATAGATCAACAGCAGAATACAAGGGATAGAAGAGAGACTCTCAGGTGAAGAAGTTATCATAGAAAACACTGACACAACAGTCAAAGAAAATGCAAAATGCAAAAAGCTCCTAAGCTAAAACATCCAGGAATTCCAGGACACAATGAGAAGACCAAACCTAAAGATATACCTCTAATAGGTATAGAAGAAAGTGAAGATTTCCAGTTTAATGGGCCAGTAAATATCTTCAACAAAATTATAGAAAATTTCCCTAACCTAAAGAAAGAGATGTCCATGAACATATAAGAAGCTTACAGAACTCCAAATAGATTAGACCAGAAAAGAATTCCTCTTGGCACATAATAGTCCCAATACTAAATGCACTAAATAAAAAAATATTAGAAGTTTAAGGGGAAAAGGCCAAGTAACTTATAAAGGAAGACCTATCAGAATCACACCAGACTTCTCACCTGAGACTATGAAAGCTAGAAGATCCTGGGCAGATCTCATGCAAACTCTAAGAGAACACAAATGCCAGCCGAGACTACTATACCCAGAGAAACTCTCAATCACCATAGATGGAGAAACCAAGATATTCCATGACAAAACCAAATTTACACAATATCTTTCTACAAATCCAGCCCTACAAAGGATAATAGATGGAAATGTCAACACAAGAAGGGAAACTACAGCCTAGACAAAGCAATAAAGTAATCTTCTTCCAACAAACCCAATAGAAGACAATCACACAAACATAAAAATTACATCAAAAATAGCAGGAAGCAACAATCACTTTCTTAATATCTCTTAACATCAATGGACCCAATACCCTAATATAAAGACATAGACTAACAGACTGGATTCGTAAACAGGACCCAACATTTTGCTGCATACATGAAACACATCTCAGTGTCAAAGACAAACACTACCTCAGACTAAAAGGCTGGAAAATAGTTTTCCAAGCAAATGGTCCCAGGAAACAAGACCATTGGAGTAGTCATTCTAATATCCAATAACACAGCTTTGAACTAAAAGTCATCAAAAAAGAAACAGAAGAATACTTCATACTAATCAAATGAAAAATATACCAAGAAGAACTCACAATTCTGAACATCTATGCTCAAAATGCAAGAGCACCCTCATTTGTAAAAGAAACTTTACTAAAGCTCAAAGCACACATTGCACCTCACACAATAATTGTGGGTAACTTCAATACACCACTCTCAAATCAGGGAAGCACAAACTAAACAGAGACACAGTGAAACTAACAGAAATTTTGGACCAAATGGATTTAACAGATATCTACAGAACATTTCATCCTAAATCAAAAGAATGTATGTTCTTCTCAGCACCTTCTGGTACCTTCTCCAAAAATAACCATATAATTAGTCACAAAACAGATCTCAAGAGATTTAAGATGACTGAAATAATCCCATGCCTCCTATCAGATCACCATGGAGCAAGGCTGGTCTTCAATAGCAACAAAAACAGAAAGCCCATGTACACTGGGAAGTTGAACAATGCTAACTTGGTCAGGGAAGAAATAAGGAAAGAAATCAAAGACTTTTTAGAACTTAGTGAAAATGAAGGTAAAACTTACCAAAACTTATGGGACACAATGAAAGCAGTGCTAAGAGGAAAACTCATAGCTCTGAGTGCTTTCAAACAGAAACTGGAGAGAGTATACGCTAGCAGCTTGACAAGACACCTGAAAGTTCTAGAACAAAAAGAAGCAAATACATTGAACAGGAGTAGAGAGCAGAAAATTATTAAAATCAGGGCTCAAATCAACCAAGTAGAAACTAAAAGAACTATACAAAGAACCAAACCAGAAGCAGGTTCTTTGGGAAAAATCAACAAGATAGAAAAACCCTTAGCCAGACTAATAAGAGGGCACAGAGACAGTACCCAAATTAATAAAATTGGATACAGAGGAAATCCAAAAAAATCATCAGATCCTATTACAAAAATTTATACTTAACACACCTGGAAAGTCTGGATGAAATGAACAATTTTCTAGACAGATACCAATACTAAAGTTAAATCAGGACCAGATAAACCATCAAAACAGTCCCAAAACCACTAAAGAAATAGAAGCAGTCATTAATAGTCTCCTAATCAAAAAAGGCTAAGACCAGACAGGTTTAGCACAAAGTTCTATCAGACCTTCAGAGAAGACCTAATACCAATATTCTTCAAACTATTCCACAAAATAGTAACAGAAGGAACACTACCCAATTCTGTGAAGCCACAATGAAGCTGAAAACTAAACCACACAAATATTCAACAAAGAATTTCGGAACAATTTCCCTTATGAATATCAATACAAAATACTCAATATTTTTGCCAACTGAATCCAAGAACATGTCAAAACGATCATCCACCATGATCAAGTAGGCTTCATCCCAGGGATGCAGGGATGGTTCAATATAAGGAAATCCATCAATGCAATCCACTACATAAACAAACTCAAAAGTAAAAAACCACATTACTAAAAATTCATTAGATGCTGAAAAGAAATTGACAAAATTCAGCATCATTTCATGTTAAAGGTCTTGGAAAGAACAGGAATTCAGGACCTAAACATAGTAAAAGCAATATACAGCAAACCAGTAGCCAACATCAAACTAAATGGAGAGAAACTTGAAGCAATCCCACTAAAATCAGGGACTAGACAAGGCTGCCCTCTCTCTCCATATCTTTTCAATATAGCTAGAGCAATTAGACAACATAAGGAGGTCAAAGGGACATACATTAGAAAGGAAGAAGTCAAGCTATCACTAAGGCAGACAATATGATAGTACTTAAATCACCCCAAAAATTCCATGAGAATTCCTAAACCTGAGAAACATCTTCAGCAAAGTGGCAGGATACAAAATTAGTTCAAAGATATTCCTGTCCTCAAAGGATAAAAAGGCTGAGAAAGATATTAGCCAAGTGACACCCTTTACAATATTCACAACAATATCAAGTATCTTGGTGTGACTCTAATCAAACAAGTGAAAGATTTGTATGAACTTCAAGTCTCTGACAAGAAACTGAAGTTGATCTCAACAAGATGGAAAGTCTCCCATGCACATGTATTGGCAGGCTTAATATAGTAAAACTGGCCATCTTGCCGAAAGCAATCTCCAGATTCAGTGCAATCTCCATCAAAATCCCAATTCAGTTCTCAAATTCATCTGGAATAACAAAAAACCCAGGATAGCTAAAACTATTCTCAACAATAAAAGAACTTCTAAGGGAATCAGTATCCTGGACCTCAAGCAATACTACAGAGCAATAGTGTTAAAAACTGCATGGTATTGGTACAGTGACAGGCAGGAGGATCAGTGGAATAGAATTGAAGATCCAGAAATGAACCCACACACCTATGGCCACTTGATCTTCTACAAAGGAGCTGAAAACATCCAATGGAGAAAAGATAGCCTTTCAACAAATGGTGCTGGTTCAACTGGAGGTCAGCATGCAGAAGAATGCAAATTGATCCATCCTTGTCTCCTTGTACTAAGCTCAAGTCCAAGTGGATCAAGGACCTTCACATAAAACCAGACACACTCAAACTTACAGAAAAAGAAAGTTCCAAAAGAGCCTCAAACACATGGGCACAGGGGAATAGAACACCAATGGCTTATGCTCTAAGAACATGAATCAACAGGTGGGACCTCATAAACCTGCAAAGTTTCTGTAAGGCAAAGGACACTGTCAATAGGTCAAAACAGCAACCAGCAGATTGGGAAAAGATCTTCACCAACCCTACATCCACCAGAGGGCTAATATCCAATATATACAAAGAACTCAAGAAGTTAGACTCCAGAGAACCAAATAACTATTAAAAAATAGGGTACAGAGCTAAACAGGGAATTCTCAACTGAGGAAATGTGAATGGCTGAGAAACACCTAAAGAAATGTTCAGTATCCTTAGTTATCAGGGAAGTACAAATCAAAACAACCCTGAGATTCCACCTCACACCAGTCAGAATGGCTAAGATGAAGAACTCAGGGGACAGCAGATGCTGGCGAGGATGTGGAGAAAGAGGAACACTCCTCCACTGCTGGTGGGATTTTAACTACTCTGGAAATCTATTTGGTGTTTTCTCAGAAAATTGGACATAGCACTACCTGAGAACCCAGCTATACCACTCCTGGGTATATACCAGAGGATTCCCCAGCATGTAATAAGGATATGTGCTCCACTATGTTCATAGCAGCCTTATTTATAATCTCCAGAAGCTGGAAAGAATCCAGATGTCCCTCAATGAAGGAATGGATACAGAAAATGTGGTACATATACACAATGGAATATTAGTCAGCAATTAAAAACAAGGAATTCATGAAATTCTTAGGCAAGTGGGTGGAACTTGAAAGTGTCATACTGAGTGAGGTAACCCAATCACAAAAGAACACACAAGGTATTTACTCACTGATAAGTGGACGTTAGCACAGAAGCCCAAAATCAACAAGTTACAATTCACAGACCACAGGAAGTTCAAGAAGAAGGAAGACCAAAGTGGGGGTGCTTTGGTTCCTCTGAGAAAGGGAACAAAATATTCACAGGAACAACTATGGAGACAAGGTGTGGAGCACAGACTGAAGGAAAGACCTCCCAGAGATTGTCCACCTGGGCATTCATCCTACAAACAGTTACCAAACCCCGACACTATTATGGATGACAAGAAGTATGTACTGAAAGGAGCCTGTTATGGTTGTGTTTTGGAGCAGCCAACCATTGGACTGAGCGCAGGGTTCACAGTGGAGAAGTTAGAGGGCACACTGGAGGAGTGGGGTGGGGTGTGCTGCACCCCCATGGGAAAAATGATATGTTCGGCCACCCAGATACCCCAAAACTCCCCGGGGTACACATAGTTCCAGCCAAATGAATGGCAGAGGAATGCCTTGTTGGGCATCAGTGGGAGGAGAGGTCCTTAGTCAGGTAAAGGCTCAATAGAGTCTCCAGAATGGGCAAATTAAGTGGGGATCGTGGGAGTGGGTTAGGAGGATTGGTTGAAGGTTTTTGGGGAGAGGGAAACTGGGAAGGGGTATAACCTTTGAAATGTAAATGAAGAATAAATTCAATAAAAAAGAAACAAAAAAGTTAAAAGTACATTACACAGAGATGCTAATGTCATTTAATATGCAAAATTTAAACATTTATAACTTTTTTTTCTGGAAGAGGCTATTTAAGTCAAGTTTTCATAGTTTAATTGCACAATTAATGAAACTAACAGTATAATTTCTTTCACCAACAAAAATAAATGTTATTTTTGAGGTGATTAACATTCTCTTAATTCAAAATAAAAGTCAAGAAATTAGTTTCTGGGAGGAGAGGCTCTTGGTACTATGAAGGCTCGAAAGATGCCCCAGTGTAGGGGAATTAAGGGCAGGGAGGCCGGAGTAGGTGGGTGGGTCAAGGAATACCCTCACAGAAGCAGGGGGAAGGAGGGTGGGATAGGGTATTTCTGGGAGGGGAGTGAAACTGGAAAAGGGAATAACATTTGAAATGTAAATAAATAAAATATCCAATAAAAATAAAAGAGAAAGTTCACTTAAAAATGTGAGAAAGATGAGATTTCACCTTACACCAGTCAGAATGGCTAAGATTAAAAATTCAGGAGACAGCAGGTGTTGGAGAGGGTGTGGAGAAAGAGGAACACTCCTCCACTGCTGGTGGGGTTGCAAATTGGTACAACCACTCTGGAAATCAGTCTGGCGGTTCCTCTGAAAACTGGGCACCTCACTTCCAGAAGATCCTGCTATACCACTCCTGGGCATATACCCAGAGGATTCCCCACCATGTAATAAGGATACATGTTCCACTATGTTCATAGCAGCCCTATTTATATTTGCCAGATGTTGGAAAGAACCCAGGTATCCCTCAACAGAAGAGTGGATGCAAAAAATGTGGTATATCTACACAATGGAGTACTATTCAGCCATTAGAAACAATGAATTCATGAAATTCTTAGGCACGTGGATGGACCTAGAGAACATCATACTAAGTGAGGTAACCCAGACTCAAAGGATGAATCATGGTATGCACTCACTAATAAGTGGATATTAACCTAGAAAACTGGAATACCCAAAAACATAATCCACACATCAAATGAGGTACAAGAAGAACGGAGGAGTGGCCCCTTGTTCTGAAAAGACTCAGTGAAGCAGTATAGAGCAAAATCAGAACAGGGAAGTGGGAAACGTTGAGTGGGAAAACAGGGGGAGGGAAGGGGACTGATGGGACTTTCGGGGAGTGGGGGTCCAAAAAAGGGGAAATCATTTGAAATGTAAATAAATTATATCAATAAATTAAAAAAAAGTGAGAAAGAATTAATTTCTAAAACTGTGATTCTCAATAATTAATTTTAGCTTACCATACATACCTCTAGCATACAATCTTATGCTGTTCATGTAAGTTGCAAGGTTTTCTGCTACCAAAGTAACTAAAGCATGATTATGCTGAAGTTGGCTGATTAAGTCATGACGATAAAATACATGAGGACTTCGATGAGTTTGACTGAAATTATAACTAACAGTGTCATTAGGCAAATCAACATTATTTACAATAAAGAAACTTCTAGCTTTAAATTCTTAACATTTTGAGAAAGATATAATCAGTATTCTCCTAATAGTAAAGATAACATTAATAATGATCTCAGGGTAGGATTTAATTTAATTTTTACATAAAAGGTATCAGTTCTTTTCCAATTCATTAGTATCAAAGCACAGTATTACATTGTCAAAATATTAGTCAATAAAGATATATTATTAAATATTGTGTTTGTAATGGATTTTGTTCCTTAATATTATTGGAAGCAAAGATACTGGTTTTTCATTTTTATTTTCTTATTTACTATAACAAAAGCAGTCAAATTCTCACAATGACTGAGACAGGGACCAGCCTGATGCCTGTTTCTTCTTCTTCAGTGCTGTGATTATACTGAACTGTACTGGTATATATTGGCCATGCCTAATTTTATTTAGAACTGAGGTCTGACCCCAGGGCTTTTTGTGAATGGTTGACAAGTACACTGAGTTCTAATCATAACTCTATTGAATTCTTATTCAAATACTAATGAAATGACCAGCTTTAGGAAAATACATATACAACTACGGCTACCTGAAAACAGTATGAATATATTTTGTAAAGGACAAAAAGTTTGGCTCATACATAATCAAAATAGACTATTAATACTGTTTATTTTCTCCATTGCTTATCTCCATGAAATTCTGTAACTACTATTTTCTAGTACTAAAAAATATAGTTAAAATTTATCTTGGAAAAGAAAAATAAAAAAATTTCTACATATAAAAGATTTCTATTTTAAATCATAATCATACCAGGTTAAAGATAGAATTTCCCAATCATCTAATTATCTTACACACAAGAAAATACTTACAGATAGAAGATCCTTTCTGAAATTTAGCTAGACCCAGTTCAGCTTCCCTAAAAATCATTATTAAACTGCAAATGTTTTGGGGGCAACACACATTTTCCTCTAAAGTATTTTTACTCTCATGTAATTCATTCCAAATGTATTACAATGTATTACAATTAAAAATATACTCCTCTAGTAGTCATGCATTAATATGATGCTGAATGTTTACACTGCTATAAAATCTAGCTGTTGATTATGGTAGAAAACACATGAGGTATGGGACAGAGAGGCCATTCAGTCTAAGGTTACATCTTTCTCATGTTGGTGCACACATTTAATGTCAGAGTTTGGAAGGTTGATGTAGAAGAATCTTTGTGAGGTCCAGGCCAGTTGATCTACATAGAAAGTTTCAGACCAGACAGGCCTACATAGTAAGAAGGATACTATCTCAAAAACAACCAAAAAAATCTAGTTTAACAACTGATGAATAAATCCTTTAGAGATTTTTGCTTTTCATAATTAAAGTCAATTTTTATTCTGACATTTGAAATTTAACCATAAAGTTTGAAGAAGGGCTGTGCTGGTGGCACACACCTTTAATCCTAGCATTTGGAGGCAAAGGCAGGTGGATCAGGTTTGAGGCCATCTTGTTCTACAAGATGAGTTAGTTAAAGGACAGCCAGAACTGCTGCACAAAGAAACTGTCTATAAAAACAAAACAAGTATGGTTAATGAAAGAATAGACACTTAAAACATAAGGTAAAATAAAATGGAAATAGGTAAAAACATAAACTATTATGATTTCTAGGATAGCTACTGAATGTGAAGTGGTAATTCTGAATTGAAAGACAGCCAATTATTTTGACTGAATTTTAATAGTCAATTAGATCATCTTTAACTCATCTGTTCAATAAAATATAAGGTAACTGAAATTATCAAGGATCTTTGTTTCAGACCAAAAAAACAAAACAAAAAACAAACTCCAACAATTAACAAAAACCAACAACAAAAAATTTCAACAAGTCAGGTATGTTGGTGTTCCTTTTTAACCCTAGCGTTCAAGAGAGAAAGGTCAGCTGGTCTATAGTGAGTTTCATGATAGTTAGTGGTATTAAAAAAACCAAAACAAACAAAAACCACAAGCAAACAAAAAGCCCTATCTCTAAACCTTGCCATTTTCTTTTACTTAGAGTTTGGTAATAATTATAGGCTACTTTCAACACAATTATGAATAAAAGCAAATAAACTTGTATTTAAAGCCTTACCTTAAATTCTGAGGTGCTTCACCAAACAAACTACAAATCTCTTTAATTTGTTTTAATGCAGGGATAACCCATTTATTATTTGTTCGAAATTCTTCTATAAAGCAGTCTATCCATTGGATTTTTTGGGTATCTCGATCCTAACATACATAAAATTTATTTTCTTTTAATTCAAGGTAATTATATTGAATTCAGCATAGCTTAAAATAGCTCAATATTAACTCCACCTTCAAAGTTTCTTTGAGAATATCATAATAGAAAAAACATTAAGCAAGTAATGTTATGTAATATAACTGTGAATTTAATAGGTCAAAATGCTTTGGAATATAAAATATAACAATCTCAGTGTTACTTGGTTTATAATATATCTGTAGTATAGAATTTTCCAAGTAGGGGGACATGCATAAGTAATATTGTTTTAAGGTGTTTGTTTAAACATGGGTTTTATGTACTCTTTAGTGTTTTGCTTATACTATTAATATTTATTCTAAAATTTAAACTATTCTAAAATTTAGCAGCAACAAAAACTTTCATTTATTCCTATATAAGCATTATCACATTGTTATTAAGTAAAACTGAGAATACAGAAATTTTGTTTACTCAAGAAAATAAGTTTAATAATTTGAAAATAAAAAATACCTGCAAAATAGGAATAGATCAATAAAATGCACAGAAAATAAGGTGAAGTTTTATCCCTTAGGAAAATTAGAAATACTGTAATTATGACTTCGTTTTAAATATTCTGCTTTGGTTTAGTTTTTTAGTACTGTATAGTACTTTGTTAATAATCAGAAATTTATTTCTTTGAAATGATAACTGTTTCTGTGTCTCAGATTTAGAGAGTGAGTATATGTAAGGAAAAGTTGTATGAATGTCTGTGTAACAAGAAGTCATCAGCATTCGATATCTTCCCCCCTTCACTCTTACTAAATGTTGACCTAAGGTGTTTCACTGAACATAGATTTCAGTCTTCTAGATTTTCTGGACAACAAACCTAGAGATTGTCTCATTTTTGCCTCCTTATTATGGAAGTCAAATGTATGTTGCTATTTTTGGATGACAACTTTACAATTATAAGGAATATTTTAAGCACAAAAATAATGATAATAAATAATTTAAGAGATTTTATATGATTTTTGGTGAAAAATCCAGTAGTTATTAAACTGTTATACATTTTTCACAACTCTTCATTTTTTAATTAAAAAATTAACTATTGTGTATATGCATGTTTAATAAGCAGTAATGCAAAATGGTCAGAAGAAAATGTTATTAAGTTTGTTTTCTCCTACTTTTGTATAAGATCCAGGGATTAAACTGAGGTCATTAAGTATACATGACAAACACCTTTTACTGATAAATTATCTTTCAGGCTTCTGAAGACCTAATCTTGATTTTTCTTTACTTGATTCAAATGAATAAAGCATGAATAAATTCTTCCTAGTGCTTTTTAACTTTCATTTTTAAAAGAGAATATCATTAAATCTTTAACTGATTTTGCCAAAACAGTATTATATGATCACATACAGTCAATTCTTCAAAATTTCTTTGAAAGCAAAGTGACAGAATAAGATGCAAATATCCTCCAGTTCAATGAACAAATTAAAAAAAAAAGAGTAGAAAAAGTAAACAAAGAAGCATTCCCCTACCTGGGAACAACTATAATCGAGTATTTTTATGTGGGCACCGAGAGCCAGATCCATGATATCTACAGGCACATCATCACTGTGAGCTAGATTCCAAAGAAGATTCAACACTTTGTGTGCCATTACACCATCTTTATCATCTTCTGCAAGGCGACGTATCAATTCAAGGAGTTTTTCACGTTGTTTTTTACTTGCATTCGTCCAGCTTGCCTAAAAATTTTTTTAAATATTCAGAATTTATGTATTAATTTGCATTAAACCATCATGTTTAATGGTGCTGTTTTCACAACTATATTTAATTTTTTCTTCCATTCTTTTTCTGTCTCCTTACAAGCAAAACCAGTAAACATTAAAATTAATGATTGAGAAACTAAATAGGATATAAGAAATATAGAGACTGGCTGTCTCCTCAGGACAACAGCACATTTCTGACAAGTATAAAATTCACAATCATGGGGCTCTGAATACAAATCAAAAAAATAAAACCAATCATAAATTGTTTTGAAAACAAGAAATTAAAATTTTACATTGGAGGGAAGTTCTTAAGACACAATGCTAAAGTGGGGGAGGTGAAATCAGCTCAGGAACTAAACAACTAAGTGCCTGCAAGGAAATCCCTAAAACTGACGAAATACATTTAGCCTGTACCTGTCTGTCACCCATCTGGGGTAGTCATTTCTCCTCCTGTAAGTAACACTTTACCTATATTCCTTTAAGTACTGGTCCCACAAAATAACATTCATGATAGCCTTATTTTCCTCTTGTTTTGATTCTCTGTATGGATAAATACATGTTTGTTCATGTTTCTAGGTAAACTGTATTACTTGGGGAAGGTGTATCACAACTGTTAACAGTCAGTAGTCAGTTATGGACAGATGCAGACAAACCTTATTCAGGTAGTACAAAGTTACATGCATATAATAAAAAAAAATTGTTTTTTGTTTTTTTCTGAGACAGGGTTTCTCTGTGTAGCCCTGGCTGTCCTGGAACTCACTCTGTAGACCAGGCTGGTCTTGAACTCAGAAATCCACTTGCCTCTGCTTCCCGAGTGCTGGGATTACAGGTGTGCGCCACCACCGCCCAGCAATAAAAAAGTTTTATGATAAGCAGTTTAAACCTCTAGCAAAAAGTTATAAATAAGAATAACTGTAGAACTAATAGCCTGTGAGCCTGAAGTGAGTGAGTGAACTGACCTATTCACCTATTGAATACAAATGTATTCACCTATTGAGTTATAAAGTTCACTCACAGCAAGACTGTGAAAGGGGAAGCTCTAAAAGAAAAAAAGCTAATTGAAGAAGCTCTTGCTAGCATGTAAATATTGTTCTGGTCCCTTCTCCCCAATTTCCTATCTCTTGCTAAAAACCATTAATAACATTCCTTAAGTACTCCCCAATGTCTACTCCCTTATTTGGCCACTTCTTCCTCATAAGATGAATTCCCAAGATCCTATTATCAAAGTATTAAAATTCAGCAACCAAACACCTCCTGGCTCATATAATTTACATGTTCAGTTATGGGGTTTACCTTCGTAAATAAGGATTTGCCAAACAATCTGTCTCCTCTCTTTCCAGAAGCAGTAAGTACTTTGTCTTGTTCCCCTCTGGGACAAAAACCCCTCCTTCCCCTCTGTCTCTCTAATCCTCCATCTCCTGTCTCCTCCACCTTCTTCCTTGCCTTCTGTCCCTCTGAGGCAAATAAATCTTTGTGCTGAGACCTTGGTCTTGGGTCCTCCTAAACTAATTTCCTTAGCCTCATCTCTTACACATTAGTGTGTTTAATAGGAAGCACTGATACTGTTCGCACACATATTAAAAAACACTTATTTCTACACCCTTTAACATAGATAAGAATTATGGTTGCCAGTGTTCAGCTTTTGCCACTGTGTATGCCAAGCTAGCAGGATTATAGGCTTCAGAAGATTCTCCTGTCTTTGACTTCCATGAAGATTAATGGGATTGAAAACAAACTACAGCACCAATCTTCCCATGGGTTACAGAAATACAAACTCAGGCATTTACACTTACACACTGAACCATTTCCTCAGCCTTATGAGAATATTTAAAATATGCTCTTCAACTAGGTGGTTGTGGTTCAAACCTTAAACCCAGCATGGAGATGCCAGAGACAGGTATATTTCTATGAGTTTGAGGTTAGCTTGGTCTATAGAGTGAATTCTAGCTACATAGTTAAAAACCTCATCTCAAAAAACAAAAAACA
This sequence comes from Apodemus sylvaticus, assembly GCF_947179515.1. NCBI lineage: Eukaryota > Metazoa > Chordata > Mammalia > Rodentia > Muridae > Apodemus > Apodemus sylvaticus. The sequence goes on from NW_026262996.1 coordinate 1,081,465, forward strand.
AAACAAACAAAACAAAATAAAATATGCTCTTCAAAAATTGTCTTTTTTCTTTTTTTCTTGGAATTTCTAATTCTACAATAAATTTTAAGCATTCTTGAGTACTCTCCATTTCATGACCTTTTTTTCTGTATAGTCATAAAGAAGATCTTAGTCTGTTGTAGAGGGTGTTAAATTGTTTGATTTCTTCTATCTTACTGATAAAGAGCTTGAAATCTCAAAAGAAGGGTAATACTGTTAAGAGAGGCTCATACTTCTCTAACAAGAAATTATCAGCACTAGCAGATGAAGGAAAAAAAATTCTTTAATTAGCATATATCTGTAGCTCTGGAAATTGCTTTAAAAGCCTAGATTAGATCTCAAATATCTCTTACCTTATACAGGACTATTCACAGTCAGAATCCTGTCTACATAACCGTCTAAGATTAGCCTTTTCAAATCCTCCCCAAAGGATTTTTTTTCTGGAGTTTTACAGAAACTGAAATTGCAGGTTTCTAGTTAGAACAGTTTTATCCTTGGCAAACAGAATTTTCTGTTTGTGCCCTTTTTCAGAATAAAAGAGGCAAGCAAATGTACAGAAAAAAGTCAGTAGGTTAGTTTTAGCTGTTATCGAAGAACAAAGAATTTCTTATCCTATTTTCTTATGCCAATGATACTATATTTATACTAATGCTTGCTATTTTCCTTTTTTGTATTAGAGAAACCCAGAGTAAAACCTTAAGAAATATGAATTTTAATACATGAGTAACATACCCCATTTGGGGGACAGAAATGAAAAGGCCACTAGAATTATAAACAGTATCCAAAGAAAGAGGAATTAAATCACAGGGCAAAGATTTTTGAAGTCTATTTGGCAAATATGGGTAGATTAGAAAGATGATATAAAATGATGGCTACTGACAGGACAGGGCTGCCAACTCTCTCCCTATCCAATATGGTACTTGAAGTTCTAGCTAGAGCAATTAAGACAACAAAAGGAGGTCAAAGGAATTCAAAATGTAAAGTAAGCAGTCAAAAATATCACTATTTGCAGATGACATGATAGTATACTTTGATGTCCCAAAAAACTCCACCAGAGAACTCTTACAGCTGATAAACAACTTCAGCAAAGTGGCAGGTTATAAAATCAACTCAAACAAATCAGTAGCCTTCCTATACTCAAAGGATAAATAGGCTGAAAAAGAAACTAGGGAAATGATACCTTTCACAATAGCCACAAACAATATAAAATACCTTGGGGAGACTCTAACCAAGCGAGTGAAAGATCTGTATGACATGAAATTCAAGTCTCTGAAGAAACTGAAGACCTCAGAAGAAGGAAAGGTCTCCTATACTCATGGATTGACAGAATTAATATAATAAAAATGTCCATCTTGCCAAAAGCAATCTACAGAGTCAATGAGATCTCTATCAAAATTCCAACAAAAATTCTTAACAGATATAGAAGGAGCAACTCTTAATTTCATATGGATAAACAAAAAACCAAGTATACTCAAAACAATTGTCAACAGTAAATGGTCTTCTGTGGGCATCACCATTGCTGACTTCAAGGTATACTAAAAAGCAATAGTGATAAAAGACCAAATGGTACTGGTACAGAGACAGACCGTCAATCAATCGAACAGATTTGAAGATGGAGAACTAAACCCATACACCTATGGACACATAGTCTTTGACAAAGAAGCCAATACCATACAGTGGAAAAGGAAAGCATCTTCAATAAATAGTGCTGGTTCAAGTGGCAATCTACATGTACAAGAATGAAAATTGATCCATAATTATTACCTTTCACAAAGCTTATGTCCAAGTGGATTGAAGACTTCTACATAAAACCAGATAGACTGAATATAATAGAAGAAAAAGTGGGAAAGAGTCTCCAACTCATTGGCACAGGGAAAAATTTACTAAACAGAACACCAACGGCTTAGGCTCTAAGATCAACAGTTGATAAATGGGACCTCATGAAAATGAGAAGCTTCTGTAAAGGCAAAGTACATAGTCAATATGACAAAATGGAAACTCATAGATTGTGAAAATATCTGTAATATCCCAACATCTGATAGAGGGTTAATATCCAAAATATACAAAAAACTCAAGAAGTTAACCTCCCCAAAACCCAAATAACCCAATTTAAAAATGAGGTACAGAGCTAAACAGAGAATTCTCAATAGAGGAATGTCAACTGGCAGAAAAGCATTTAAAAAAATGTTCAACATCCTTTGTCATCAGTGCAATGCTAACCAAAATGACCCTGAGATTCCACCTCACAATAGTCAGATTGGATAAGATGAAAAACTCAGGTGACAGCAGATAGTGGCCAGGATGTGGAGAAAGAAGAACACCCTTCCATTGCAGGGGGGATTGCAAGCTGGTACAACTCTGGTAATAAATTGGAAATAGTTCTACCTGAAGACTCAGCTATACCACTCTTGCGCATAAATTCAAAAGATGCTCCATCATTCCCAAAGGACATGTGTTGCACCATGTTCAAAGAAACCTTATTTGTAAAGCTAGAAGATGGATGCTGAGAGACCCAGATGTCTCTCAAAAAAAATGGACACAGAACATATGGTTAATTTACACCACAGAATATTACTCAGCTATTAAAAATGAGGACATCATGAATTTTGCAGGTAAATGGATGGAACTACAAAATACCATCCTGAGTGAGGTTAACACAGACCCAAAAGAACTCAGTGCTAAGTGGAAATTATCAAAAGTACAGAATACCCAGGATATAAAACCACAGACTTCAAGAAGTTTAATAAGAAGTAAGGTCCAAGAGAGGATGCTTCAATCCCACTTAAAGGGGGAGAACAAAATAATTACAGAAGGCAGAGAGAGGGAGGTACCTGGATGTGAAAGAGGATGGAGAGGGGGAAAATACAGCAGGATCAGGTATGGGGGGTGCAGGAGAGAAGCCCAGAGAGGGGAATAAATAGAATATGTAGCAGTGAGGTTTTAGGGGTGGGAGGACCCTCTTGAAAGTCCCAGAAATCTGTGATATGAGAGGCTACCAGGACTCAACAGGAGTGACAAGAGCCAAAATGCCCAACAGCAGGGAGAAAGAACTAAAAGAGTCCACCTCTAGTACACAGGACTCTAAGTAGAGGGATGAGGTTACCAACCCACTGTCAAAATTTGTGACCTAAAATTGTTCCTGTCTAAAAGAACTGCAGTGACAAAAAATGGAGAAGAGGCAGAGGGAAACACACTCCAGTGAAATGGCCCAACTTGGGATTCATCTCATGGTGGAGGGGTGTTCATCAAGGCTTTACTCTATTCCTGGTGCTTTGACATGTTTGCAGACAGGAGCCTAGTAATGGCATGACTGTACTGGGAGAGACCTTACCAGCAGCTGACAGAGACAGATGCAGATACTTTCATCCAACCACTAGCCTGAAGTTGGAGCCCCTATGGAGGTAAGTAGGAATAGGATTGAAGGAGCTGAAGGGGATGGGAAAACCAGAAGTCTCAACTAACTGACTTCTTGGGAGTTCTCACAGACAGAGACACCAACCAGGGAGCATACATAGGTTAGTCTGAGGTCCCCCGACACTTGTATAGTAGAGGATTGTCTTGTCTGGCCTCAGTGGGAGAGGATGTTCTTAATCCTGTAGAGACTTGAGGCCCTAGGGAAGGGGGGTGCCAAGGCATTTACAGTTCACAATATTTTAAGAAACATAACAAAACAGAGTTTAAATTCCAAGAATGCAAAAACAAAACAATACAAAACCACACTGTAACTAAAGCATTATGAAATGGTGCTTTAAGCAAGTAGACTTGGTGAGTTAAATTACTTGCCATCATGCTTGTTAACCTGACTTTGATCCTTGAGACATGGTACAAACGGAGAACCAACTTTGTCAAGCTATAGTTTGATCTCTATGTATACATGTTTGATCATTCACACACACACAACACACAGATTCTCACACAAAATAAAAAATATTTTTAAAATCCAGAAAGAAAAAAGGTATTAAGACATCATAAAGGAAAACAATCAGGATAACAGAAGAGCTCAATAGAACCCTTAAAGTTATAAAGGCATGGGGTAATATATTACAAGCCCTGAAAATAAATGACTGCCAAAAACACTTTGTATCACAAGGCCATCTTTTAATATTGTTAGACAAAAATATTAGAGAAAGGCATGAAGTGACAAATCATGACCATTAGGTCAGAACTGCAGTATTACAACATTTTAATTACAAAAGAACTAATTTCTTATTCTGTGGATATTATCTGTATATCTGTAAATATGAATAGGGGGAAAAGAACAACAAATAATATTTATAATAACATAATTATAACAAATAATTTATAATTTTGTTAGAAAACACCAACAAAATTATAGGAATCAGCAGCCTATTTTCCCACAAGTACCCTAAAAATAACGATCATAAACTATATCAAGGTTAGAAATGTTGAAACATGTATACACTTAACTAATTTTTAAATAGTCTAAGAGGTCACTGAAAAAAATCTGTTAACCTAAAAAAATTTGTAGAGGAATATGAAAATGAAATGAGCATACTTGATCCTTACATAAAGACAGGCTTATATTTAAAACATAGAACTTCATTTCATGATTAAACTTAAGGTTTCACAGAAATAAAAACTAGATAAAGTCAAAATCTTGAAAAATGGAAAAATTAAAAAAAAATTGAAAAAGAGAGCTAATTAACAAATCCTTAGATGCATGTGGCCAACAATGAAACCAAGATAACCTTGGAATCTTTTAATAGGCAAAGAGATGGAAAGACTGGTACAAATATTTACAAGAAAGCCAGGTAAACTTAATTACATCAAGAGTTTCCGAGAAAGAATTAATACCTGTATTTTGAAACAATTCATAAACTAGGAGGCAAGGTACAGAGAGTAACTCTAATACTACAAAAAGATAAATATATAAAAACAATGAAAAATTACCACTGATTAAAAAAGTTTCAAGTGTTTGTAATTAAGTAATTAAAATATACTGTGTCTTAATAAGAGTACTTTTCAAAATATACCACTTCAAAGAACAGAATTTAAAAAATGAGCCAATTGCTAGAATAACTGCCAGTACTCTCTTACACAATATGAAACATATTTTTTTAATAATTTTATTTTCTATATTCTTTGTTTACATTCCAAATGATTTCTCCTTTCCCGGATTCCCCCTCCCCATATGTCCCATAAGCCTTCTTCTTTCCACCCATTCTCCAATCACTTCCCTCCCTTTTCTCTGTCCTGATAATCCCCTACAATGCTATATCAATTCTTTCCAGGATCAGGACCCTCTCCATACTTCTTCATGGGAGTCATTTGTTATACAATTTGTGCCTTGTGCATTCAGGACTTCTGGGCTAATTAATATCCACTTATCAGAGATTGCATTCCATGTGTATTCTTTTGTGATTGGGTTACCTCACTTAGGATGATATTTTTCAGATCAAACCATTTGCCTAAAAGTTTTGTGAATTCATTGTTTCTAATTGCTAAGTAGTATTCCATTGTGGAAATATACCATATTATCTGTATCCATTCCTCCTTTGAGGGGCATCTGGGTTCTTTCCAGCTGCTGGCTATTATAAATAAGACTGCTATGAACATAGTGGTGTATGTGTCCTGATTGCAAGCTGGGGAATCCTCTGGGTATATGCTCAGGAGAGGTATAGCAGGGTCCTCCGGAAGTGAATATGAAACATCTTAATCTTTTTAGGATATCATTTCTTTTCCCTCAGGGATTTTCTACATTAGACAGATTCATCTTTGTATAAAATGGTTCAAATACATTAATTTTTGCCAGCAAAACAGCAATTGGGGCATTAAATATAATTATTCACATATTAATGGAAAATATCAAACAAATATTTTATACCATGGTCAGAAACTAGTAAAAGTCAGACCAAAAGTGTAATAATTTTAAGGAAATCTTATATTACTAAAGCCAATGATAAGTAGCATATAAGTATATCATCACTGCCATAGGGTTTTATCTTTTGACTCCTAAATTCACCAACCAAACAATACACAGAAAAAGAATAGTATGACACAATATTTAAGATAGTTTCACCAACACCAATGGAGATACACTATTATAGACTCTTGGACTATCTACAAAATAGTATTTTTATATCCTTTATATGCAGTAGGTTATTTAATTCCACATCAAAATAAAAATTTCCAGGAAGCAATAAAGAACTAGATAGATTAAAAATGGTTAAATTTACTCCTGCATGATATAAATTATTACATGAACAAAAACAATTTTGTGTTTTGAGTATATGAGAAAATTATTATTAATATATTAGCTACTTTAAAGGCATACCAAAATACCTAATTAAATAATGATAATACTTCATTATTTGGACTTTTACCTTAAAGCAATCAAAAAGATGATCAAGTTGTTCAGGAGAAAAATCCCAAGCCAATTTTGCTAGTAAATCATGTACATTTTTCACAATAGCTTCATGTTTTCCAGCCTATTGAAAAAAAAAAGTAAAAATAAAAATCTCTGAATTAAGACAGTAACAAAACCCTTAATTATCTTTCCACCTAAAAGTGTAATTACAACTCAGTATAAGACAACTAGCCTTACCTTTTTTCTTTCAAAGGATTTATAGAAGTAATATGAAAACAGTAAACTACCATAAAGTAAAGAAAAAATAAATTTAGTCTAAAAACATATTAAAATGTTTCAAAATTAGAAATCTAAGATCAACCACCAGGATCAAAGATATTCAGGAATAACTTAACACACATAAATTGATTAAATATATCATATAAATGAACTGAAAAAAGTGGTAAGCAGCCTGAGAAAGAAATCAGGTTATTAATACTCTTTATAATAGCCACAAATAACATAAAGGATCTTGAAATTACATCTTACTGAGCAAGTGAAGGACATGTATGATTAAAAACTTCAAGTCATTGAAAAAGTAAATTGAAGATATCAGAAAATGGAAAGATCTCCCATGTTCAAGGATCTGTAGGACTAACCTAGTAAAAATAATCCTACCAAAAGCATCAAGCATCTTATCAGATTCAATGCATGAAAATTCCAACACAATTATTAGTAAATATTAAAAGGTCAGTTAAGCTGGGTGTTTTCATACACAAGAATGCAAATAGATCAAAATATTTATCATCCTACACATACTCAATTCTAAATGGATCAAAGACCTCAACATAAAAGAAGATACTTGGAAAAGACAGAAGAGAAGATGGGTAACAGCTTTGAACTCTGACAGTAAAAGACAATCTTAACACCAATGGCACAGTCATTAAGATCAACAAAGTTGAAGTTTCTGCATGCTTTTACCACTGTCATTTGAACAAAGATGTAGCCTACAGAAAGAGAAACATTTTTTTCATCATCTTCACATGACAGTAGGCTAATATTTAAAATATAAAAAGAAACTCAAGAAACTACATTTCAAGAAGACAAATGACTAGATTAAAATATCTAAACAGAATTCTCAATAGAGGAAACTCAAAAGGCTGAGAAATGCTTTAAAAATATTCACCAATGCCAATAAAAATCACCTTGAGATTCCATCTTAAACCAGACAGTATGGCTAAGATCAAAATCTACAAGATACAACTCATGCTAATCAGTGGAATAAGGGAAACAATCATCCATTGTTTGTGGGTAGGCAAACTTGTACAGTCACTATGGAAATCAGTGTGACAGTTCCTGTCATAGAGTTTTATGGCTCTGAAGAGAAACCATGACGATGGCAACTCTTATAAAGGGAAAAGATTTAATTGTGACTGACTTATCATTTCATAGATCTAGTCCAATATTATGATAGCAAGAAGCATGGAGACATTAATGCAGACATGGTGTTAGAGGAGCTGTCTACATCTTGTTTCAAAGCCAGTAGAAGGGACACTGAAAGTGTTTCTCAGTGGGTAAAGCTTAAGTATGCAAGACCTCAAAGCCCCAACTCCGAAGTGACATCTATCCTCCAGCAAGGTCACACATACTCATGAACTAGTATTACTAGCATAGTTAAAATGGTCATTGTACCAAAAGCAATCTACAGATTCAACACAACCAGTCTCAAAATTCCAACACAATTCTTTACAGTCCTTTAAAGAACAATACCCAACTTTATGAAGAAAAACAAAATAAAAGAATAGCTCAAACATTCCTGTACAGCAAAAGAACTTACAGAGGTATCACCATTCCTGATTTTAAGCTGTACTACAGTGCTTTAGCAATTAATACAGAATGGTGTTGGTATAATATATGTGTATTATATATATGTATAGATATAAATACATATCCATCAACTGACCTACCAACCAACCAACCAAACCTACCAATCAATCAAATCAAATACCCTGATGTAAATCCACACACCTCTGAACACCTGATTTTCATAAAGAAGACAGAGGTACTCAATGGAAAAAAGAAATGCTTGTCTAACAAGGTATCTGTATGTAGAAGAATGCAAACGGAACTATATCTTCCAGCCAGCACCTAACTCAAGTTCAAAGGGGTCAACAAACCTCAACATAAAGCCACTAAACATAATAGAAAGAAATGGAGAATGGCCTTGAATGTATTGTTACAGGAGACTACTACTTGAACAGAACACTAATAGCACAGAGTCACTAAGAACAACAATTAATAAATGGAACCTCATGAAATGGAAGAGCTATAGCAAAGAACATTGTCAATAGGATAAAATAGCAGAATACAGAACAAAAAAATATTTTCACCAACTCTATCTGACAGAAGGCTAATACTCAAAATATATAAAGAATTCAAGAAACTAGACATTAACAAACCAACTAATCCAATTTAAAAAAGGAATATTGGTCTAAGCTTATTTGTCAACAGAAGAATCTATTTTTTTTTTTTTGAGATAAGGTTTCTCTGTGTAGCCATAGCTGTCCTGGAACTCACTCTGTAGACCAGGCTGGCCTCAAACTTGGAAATCCGCCTGCCTCTGCCTCCCAAGTGCTGGGATTACAGGCATGCGCCACGACCACCTAGCTCAACAGAAGAATCTTAAATGGTCAAGAAATAATTAATAAATGTTCAACATCCTAAGCCACCAAGGAAATCTGAATCTAAAATACTTTGAGATTCACATTTGTCAGGATGGCTAAGATAAAAAAATACAATTGAAGCTCATGTTGGCAAGGATATTCAACAAGAGGAACACTCCTCCATTGCTGGAGTGAGTGCAAAGTTGTACTGCCACCATGGAAACCAATATTGAAGTTTTTCAGAAAACTGGTAATTGACTAACCTCAAGACCCAATTCTAGCATTCTTCGGCATGAAAACAGAAAAACATACTATCCAGAAGGAGGTAACCCAGCCCCAGAAAGGCAAACATAATTATGTATTCACCTATAAATGGATATTAGCTGTCAAGTAATGATAATCATGCAACAATTCAGAGACCAAGAGAGGCTCAAGAGGTCAGACATGGTCTCCCTGGAAAGGGGAAATAAAATAAATTTTGTAGGTGTAAAGTGTGCAGGTAGGAATGGGAAAAGAAGGAGCAGGCTACATAGAGGGAGAAAAGTATTGGGAGAGATGACTAAAATTTGTGATGGGGGCATCTGGAGGGTAATGTAGAAACCTAGTACAGTGTAAAGTCCTTGGAGTGTACCAGACTGACTGTACTGAAGACTCCTATTAATGGGGGAATGCTATATTGCCTCCCCCATATTGCCATAATGGGGGAGGTTATAGAAGACTTACAGCTTCCACTGCTAGGACTGGGTTTAACAATCTAGCCACAACACCTTTGACCTACAGTCTGTCATACATTCAAGATATTCTGGGGCAATGATGGCTCAGAACTTGTGAATGTTGTCAACTAATGACTAAAGGAAAATACCACAAAAGGGAGCTCATGCTTGGCATTTCCTGGATAGTCAAGAACCAGAGACAGATTAGTTCAGAAACCCAAGATAGACTCAAACACAACTAGCAAAGAGAGAAAAGAAATGATTCTCCTATAATAATAATCAGTGCCTAGGCTGTCATCAGGGAGGCATCATTCATCAACTGATAGTTGCAGATTCAGAGACAGATATCAAGCACTAGGCGAAGCAAGAGGAACCCTTACAAGGAGTCTGTAGCAGCCTGAAGGGCAAGATCACAATAAAAACACAGCCCACAGAATCAACTAAGCAGGATTCAGGGAATCAGGGACAGAAGTAAGAGACCCTACACTGTATGAGTATGAGCTGTAGGTCCTTCACATATACTTTATAGTTGTGTAGCTTGGCATTCTTGTGGGCATTCCTAACTGTGGGAATGTGGGGTATCTCTGGCTCTTTTGAAGACACTTAGGATCCTTTTCCTCCTACTGGTTGCTTCATCCAACATTGTTAAAAGGGTTTGTGCTCAGTCTTACTGTATCATGTTGGGCAGATATCCATTGGTGGATATCTCTGTTAGGCCTGCTTTTTTGAAGGGAAACAGAGGAGATCTGGATCTGGGGAAGAAGGGAGATTGGGGGAGGGGCTAGGAGGAGTAGAGGGAGGAGAAACTGCAGTCAAGATGTAATGTATGAGAGAAAAATATACTTTGCTTTACTTATTTTTATTTTATGTTCTTGGTGTTTTCCCTGTCTGTGTGAGGATGTCAGATCCCCTGGAAGTGGAGTTTCAGCTGGGAGCTGCAGAGTAGATAGTAGGACTTGAACCCAGGTCGTCTGGAAGAACAGCCAGTGCTCTTAATTGATATACCATCTCTTCAGTCCAATGAGAAATGATCTCAAACCCAGAAAGTCAATTATGATATGTATTTTCTTATTAGCTGTTACGCTACTATCCAAAGAACCACAGAGAGTAAGTATATAATAAGTAGAAGAAACATAGATCTTATTCATATATGTATATATGAAGGCCCTCTGAGAGAAATCACTAAATAAATAGGAAAACTGTGTCCCAACTGATCATCTCATCATCAAACTTCCAATATCAGGATTGGGTTACATCTATTTGAATTGTTAGCCCAAGAGGCCCAATGGAAATCCTCAAAAAACCCAAGCAATTGTCAAGACAATATGTTCCTCTCTATAAACTGACAGAAAGGGCCCACGCTAAAAACAATACTTAAGCAACTCATTCAACAAGGAAACCTTCAAACCTAAGTTCTGCCATCTTTGGACAAAGGAAGGAAGGTACTATACACACCCTTAAAAAAGAAATGTAAATAGCAAACCAGCCACATTATCCTTATCTACAATGGTCTCTTGACTGCAAGATATGCCAAGTCAATGGTGGCACAAAACTTGTGGGAGTAAGAAAACAACAAATTTGACTTAGGGCCAGTCACACAAAATACATACTCAACACTACTTGGGTTGCCAGATCCTGACACTAGATAGCTCAGGGACTTAGTGTAAATCAAATTAAGACTGGTCTATTAAAAAATGTACTGACAAATGACTCCTGGTGATATTCTGTTATAATCCCAGGTCAATTCTTTCCTTGCTCAATCATCATCAGAGAAGTTTGTCCCCAGAGGAAACAAATATAAAGGCCACCACCAGATATTAGGCAAAGAGTGAGAGAATACACAGTCTTCTAAATAGATGTCTCCATCAGACCTATCCTCCTCTGAGCTCTTGTACAAGAGGAGGCAGAAAGAGTGTAAGAGAGAGAGGAGATAGATGACAGAAAAAAAAAAACAAAGCCCTTATTAAGATCAACTGAGCAAAGCTTATATAAACTCACAGACTTAAGGAATATGCACAAGGCCTGCATGGGTCTTCATAAGGTCCTCTGTACATATATTATGGCCACGGTTTAGTGTTTTTATGAGATTTATAAATATGTGTACATAAGGGTCTCTGACTTTTGTGTGTTCTCTTGGGTTACCTTGGTCAGTCTCAATGTGATAATTATTATATTAAAAAATGATCAAATGAATGAAAGCCCAGACTTGAGGGTAAAGGTTAACACCTGAACTGTCATTTATACTTACTAGTCAAAGGGATGCCATTTTTTCCCCTATGAAATGACATTTAGTATTATCAACTACTCCATGATTGGCCTCAATGTTCAGAAGCAGCATGTAATGGACTCCATAGTTTTATTTGGTTTCAGTTTTGTTTATTTATTTATTTTTTGCCAATTTGTTATGTTTTTTCTTTATTTTTGGGTGATCTATTTTGTATTCTAGATTTTGTTGTTTTACAGGGTTTTAGTTTTTTCTGAGAAAGACCTTAAAGCTGGGTGGGAGGAAAGGATCTGGAAGGACTTGGGAAAGAAAAGAATATGATTAAAATATAATTAAATTTACAAGTTGTTAAAATAAAATTTAAATTATATGTGAAAGACATGAAGTTTTGTCTTAATATATTTATAGATTTAGAAATGCTTACTGTTGTTAATGAAGTCAGGAAATTCATCATCTCAGTCTTTTGTCTTGAGTGCTTAAATTTTATGTTATCTAGTTTCTAATATATCAAACATTACAGATATAGTTCTTTTGTATATTTTTATTTATCATTAAGTATTTATAATATTATAGATTCAAGGTTTCAAGGAATAATGCATACAGCCATTTGTTCTGTTAATAAACAAAAACCCCCGAACACAGAATCCTTTGTCTGCCTCTATCTATCTAATCTATCTATCTATCTATCTATCTATCTATCTATCTATCTATCTATCTATCTATCTATCTATCTATCTATATTTAATTATTTTTATTTTTTATTTTTTGGTTTTTGGAGACAGGGTTTCTCTGTATAGCCCTCCCTGGCTGTCCTGGAACTCACTCTAGACCAGGCTGGTCTCGAACTCAGAAATCTGCTTGCCTCTGCCTCCCAAGTGCTGGTATTAAAAGCGTTGTCTGCCTTTATTTAAAAAACAAAAAACTTGCCAAATTTTCTTTCCTAATTGGGGTTTCCATTACTGTGAAGAGACATCATGACCAAGGAAACTTTTACACAGGTGAAAATTCAGTAGGAGCTAGCTTACAGTTTCTAGGATTAAACCTTAATCTAGGATTAACATAGTGAAAACGGCCATTTTACCAAACACAACCTACAGATTCAATAGAACAGTCATGACACAAGTACAGGCATGGTATGTATTCAGTGATAAGTGGTATTAGTCTAAAAATACAGGATACCCATTATACACTCCACAGACCCAAAGAAGCTAAACAAAACAAAGGCCCAAATCAATGTCTGGACATTTTAGGACCATTTTATTAGACTATTATGACTATATATACCATATCTATACTATTATATTATATACTATATGTGTTTGGATAGATATATAAAAATCTATACCTATACATGTATGTAAAAGGAATCTAAATGAAGCTAATATAACAAAGAAGATGCCCTGATACACTATGCCAACACTATCAAGATATGTCTTCTTGAGTTGTTGGCCAATGGATTACTCACTTACTATCACAAACTGGTACATACACAATTTATGACATAGAAAATATAGAACAATTTAGTATCCAATTAGAAGGTTCAATAATACTTATTAATGTTCATGGTAATTGCAGATACTATACTTGCTATTGGAGGATAAAAAGTAACCATCAGAATCACCCATCTATAAACTCTTAAGACCAATATAAGCAATTTGACTGTAAGATATACTTGTACAATATTGGCACTAATGTTGTGGGAAAACCCACTTTTTGATTGGAGTTAATGGTAAAGGACAAAGAATCTGTACTGTGATAGGACAGAGAAAAATTTACTCTTATTTTTCTGCTAAATGAACCTAGCAATGACATAACTCCTATTGAAATATTGCTATTCATATATATAAGAGTATCTTGTAACTACCTTCAGAGAAGTTACTTGTCAAAATACAGACTTTCTACAGGACAATGTGCAATGCCAGAAACTCTGCAGCACTGAGTCCTAAATGAAATGTTTTTAATACAGAAAGATTTTAAGATCCAAAGGCAGTAGATGACTCCAAGGAAACAATATCTTCCAGATAAAACAATGGCTGAAACTCATATAAGTTCAGAGATTGCTATAGGACACATAAGACATAAATACAAGTCAGAAAAACTGTCAACACAGAAACAACAGGAAACAAAGACCTACCCTTAGTCAAAAAGATATTTGCAAGTGTAATTGCTGGGAAAGACAAATCAGTTGTCTTGAATGGAATGACACTGAATCTACCACCCTCACTCTATACCAATGCCTAGGAAATGTTTGACACAAAATGATAACAGTTTTCGTGGGTTTTTTTGTTTTTGATTTTTAGTTTTGTGTCTTTATATTTTTCCATTTCTTTCTTTCAAGATAGTAAATGAATTTTTACAGAAAAGAAATAGAAGAATTTGGGATATAGGAAAGAGTATGACCAAAATATAGCACAGGAGAAAAACTTTAACCTAGTAATAAAGAAAAAACCCTACAAAAGAGCTTTGTAATTTATATGTAACAGAAGTATTACTGCTCATGCTATGAGTGGAAAACCTACCATTAAAGTGATACACCTTATTTTCTAACATTAAGGCTATTATTATTATGAAAAATTACAATCTACCGTAATAATCATAAGTTTTTATAAGTAACACAGTAATATAACTTTTTTACATACTTTTTTTTACAGATTGTATGAGAAAATGCCTACAATTATTAAATTCTTTATAGTACTTCCATAGCTATTCCATCAATAATTGTTTCATTAAATGGGTTTAATAATATTTGATCACCTATAAACTTTATTACTTAAATATATGGACATATTTGTTTCTTAAAAATAGTGTGTGTATATATACACATAAATATATAATTATCTGAAATGAAATTCTTATAACCCATATCTGCTTTTCAAGTCATTACATAAAAAGGAAAATTTCATTTTTTTAGTAGCTTAAGAAAATTTCTTACCTGTGCTGCCCAGATGTTATTAAGATCCTGTAAAGTAAGAGCCTTTTCTTTAATTACAAAACGAAGAATCTTCTCTAGCTTTTCCACATACTGAGGTTGATGTAGGCTATCTTGCAAGACAATGGATAAGATATTGTTCTGTTGTATCCACTCCTAAATTTAACAATAGCATAAATATTTGTTTAACTGTAGAAACTGAAAAAATTTCCAAAACTCAAATAAAAAGAGTTCAGACATAAATAACAAGTGAAATTAATCTGTTTAATGCAGGTATTAAATATTGCAACAAATAATTTTAAAGGATTAAGTTATACATAAAAGACACATCCAATACAGAGAAACACAACTACTGCTTAAATGTGTAATTAGTAATTACATGGAATTTATTTCTATTATGTAGAGAAACTTCCTGTATATGTGCTAAAGGGTGTAGATTGCTGAGAAGGTATAGGCAGTTCTGAGGAAGGTGAACCAGAGCTGGGAAGGCCTTTGCATGGGGCTAGCCAAGAGGCAGAGATGCTATCAATTTTTTTTAGCATAAGAGGATGGTATGGTTGTGAGATAGAAGTGGGTGAGTGGTAGGGGAGCACCATCATAGAGGGAGAGGGGAATGAGATAGGGGGCTTGAAGAGGGGAAAACATTTTAAATGTAAACAAAATAACCAATAAAAATTTACCCATATTAAAAAAACATTCCTCTTGTATATCTGCAGAGATGTGCTAATTTAGTTTGTGGACACTATGTATGACTCTACATGACATGCTATGAAGCAGATACACTGCATGTATATGTAAAAATCTGAACTTTGATATTTAAAGTCTATGCCTTTGACATATTCTATTTTCACAACAGTAAAAAGGCTTCAAGATTTTGTCACATTTTGGTTAATTAAGACTTTTATAAGTCAGTGATTATTCTTCATAAACGTGTATTTAGTATTTGTGCTAAATCTATATTAAGATATTTTATATGATATTCACTTCAAAACTAAAATATTTGAGAAGTGATTCTACAGATTTACTAAATTCCAGATCTAATTAACCACTTAAAAGATCACCTTTTTAAACAAGTTACTTATACTTTGAGTCATGCTTCCAAAAGACAACAATAAGTTACTTAACACTTCTTCCCAATTCGTTGCTTATCATTTAAAATGGTTAGTAAAAATGTTTAGTAGTTTTAATTTTAAGATTTTCCTTTTAATTGTATGTATATAGGTATTTTACTTATATATGTCTGTTGCATCATTTGTTTGATGCCCACTGTAAGTGCTCTCTCCAAACTACAGCTACATATATCCATGACAA
This sequence comes from Apodemus sylvaticus, assembly GCF_947179515.1. NCBI lineage: Eukaryota > Metazoa > Chordata > Mammalia > Rodentia > Muridae > Apodemus > Apodemus sylvaticus. The sequence goes on from NW_026262996.1 coordinate 1,097,630, forward strand.
GAACCAAACTAGAGTTCACTGGAAACACAATAAGCACGTTCTGTTTTTCCTTTTACCCTAGCAACTGATAATTAGTGTTGTTGCCAAGTTTTGTTATTATGTCTCAAATGCTCAAGGACAGAACTGAGTCTCATAAGCTATCATCAGATCATCCAGCCCCTTACACTTACAATAAGTAGATAAATAGACAAATTATATGTTATTTTTTTTTAAAGAACTTACTGCCATTCGCTCAGCAGTTAGCCACTCTTCTTCAGAATTGCCATGTCGATGGGTATAATATGACACACTTGATAGCACCTTGTTAATTTCATTCAGTGCATTCATCTTTCCATTAAAAGAAGAAATCTGTAGCAATCTATAAAAAATTGCAACCAATAATGATTTTTAATCATTCACATCAATAGCCTGGGTGGTATATACCTAACCAAACAAAAAAGCAATTTAGAAGACTGAACTAGGAATACCACAACATAAAAGGTTTAGGCTATACAATGAGTTCATAGTTGGCAGACTCTGTCTCAGGATCCCAAAACAAACAAAACATCTAAGTAAAGCCAAATCCAAACAAAAAAAAATCTTTAAAGGGTGGACATATAGCACTGGTAAAATGCCTGTCCATAATACAAAGCCCTAGGTTCAATTTAAAGCCCAATCTGTAGTAACAGTAACTCAAGGCAAAAAATATCTTTCGTACCTGAGTATCATTTTTAACCTAAAAATTTCTAAATTTTTAACAGTTTCCTCTTGTCCCGGAATTCTTGAAGCTAAATTTTTTAGAAATTTAATAATCATTGAAATGGCATCATTTTTCACTTCAGTCTTTGCTTCTTTTTTCAGTTCTTCATTAGTTAATTTTTGTAATAATTGTGGAACCACTTCTATAACAGGAATGAAGTACTTTTTTAATGTATGTTGAGTAAGAAACTCATAGCACTGTCCAAATGGCCTGAAAATAGAAAACACAGAAAAACCTTAAAATTCTTCTACAGATATATTCTCATATTAGTTCCAATACTTACAAGTAATGATACTAAGTTGAAAAGAAACTGCATTTGAAACCAAAATTCAGTAATTTCCAAGTAAATATGAGCAGTTTGTATACTGTACTGAAAATATTTTAAAATATCACTTACTTAATAAGAGCCGCAATTGTTTGGACATTTAATGCTGATCCACTAATGAAACGATCATGCAAAATCTGGAAACCATTTAGTGTGCCAAATGTGTTAATGAGATCCACTAACCAACCCTGTAAGTGAATAATAAGAGTTAATTACCTTCTTTAAGAAGTTATTATTTGAAAAAAAGTTACTATTTGAAAATGTTTTAAAACATACAACAGCAATTATATACTACAGTCCAAAATTTGTTGTAAAAATCGATATATATATATATTAGATTTATTTATTTATGAAGACCTAAGTGTTGTTTAGTTTTCATGTTTTTGTTCTGAGATAATTATTTATTGAAACCCTATTTAAAATATGAATACAAATTAGATTTTGGTTATCTAACTAAACATTTTCTAAATCTAAAATGAAAAGTTTTAAAACTAAAACATAAGAAAAAATAAATAAGATTATTACTTTGCCTGTATGCAAATGGAACTAGAAAAATCACCCTGAGTGAGGTAACCCAGACCCAAAAGAACATGTATGCTACATACTCACTTATAAGTGGATATTAGCTCTAAAGTACAGGATACATATGATACGCTCCACAATAAAAAGAAACTAATAAACAGGATGTTAGAATTTCATTAAGACTTAAATAGCTGCTACCTGGTCCTTTCTGCTGGGGTAGACTCACGACTGGTCTGCACCAGTGAAGACAACATCTCCTGATCCATACTAGTCAAACCACTGCACTCAGAGCAGTTGACCCAATAGTTTGAAGGCATCCCAGGTGATCTACTGCAGCCAGAGCAAAGATCAGAACTGTCTCTGTCCCTGTGAAGAGCCCCCTGTTAGATAGCCCCACAGGCAGTCTGCTACAGCCAGGGCTGCAGGCCTACAAGGAGAACTAAGCAACCCAGGGCCAAAAGAGGCAAACTCCATATAATCGCCCAGACCAACGAACACCAGGGATATCCAGATTGCAAAAGGCAAGCACAAGACCATAAGCAACAGAGACCAATATACCTGGGCATCATCAGAATCCAGTTCTCCCACAACAGCCCTGAATACAATACACTTGAAAATCAGGAAGCTGACCTAAAATCCTATCTCATGAAGATAGGAGTGCAGAAGAAAACACTGGTAAACAGGTGAAGGAAAAAAGTAATTTAAGACCTAAAAGTGGAAGGAGAAACAATAAAGAAAACACAAATGGAGGCAAACCTGGAAATGGAAAACCTGGGATGGAAGTGAGTAATATAAGTATCTCCAACAGAATACAAGAGATAGAAGAGAGAATATCAGATGCAGAAGATACCATAGAAGAGAGATAGACACAACATTGAAAGAAAATGCAAAATGCATAAAGCTTGTAACCCAAAACATCCAGGAAATCCAGGACACAATGAGAAGACCAAACCTAAGGATTATAGGTATAGATGAGAGTGAAGATTTACAACTTAAAGGACCAGCAAATATCTTCAATAAAATTATGGAAGAGAACTTTCCTAACCTAAAGAGAGAGATGCCCATGAATATACAAGAAGCCTACAGAACTCCAAACAGACTGAACCAGAACAGAAATACCTCCCATCACATAATAATCAAAACCCCAAATGTACTAAACAAACAAAGAATACTTAGGGCAGTAAGAGAAAAAGGCCAAGTAACATAAAGGAAGACCTATCAGAATCACAGCAGACTTCTCACCAGAGACCATGAAAGCTAAAAGATCCTGGGCAGATCTCATGCAGACTCTAAGAGAACACAAATGCCAGCCAAGGCTACTTTACCCAGCAAAACTCTCATTCACCATAGATGGAGAAACCAAGATATTCCATGACAAAACCAAATTTATACAGTATCTGTTCACAAACTCAGCCCTACAAGGGATAACAGGTGGAAAACACCAACATAAGGAGGGAAACTACACCCTAGAAAAAGCATGAAGGTAATGTTTCAACAAATCCAAAAGAAGATAGCAATACAAACATAATTCCACCTTTGATAACAAAAATAACAGGAAGTAACAAACACTTTCCCTTACTATCTCAAAACATTGATGGACTCAATTCCCCAATAAAGAGACACAGACTTACAGACTGGATATGTAAGCAGGACCCAACATTTTGCTGCCTATAGGAAACAGACCTCAGGCACAAAGATAGTCACTATTTCAGAGTAAAAGGTTGGGAAACAATTTTCCAAGCAAACAGTCCCAAGAAAGAAGCTGGAGTGGCCATTCTTGTATTGGATAAAATCAACTTTCAACTAACAGTTGTCAAAAAAGGAGGGACACTGTCCCTTCCCCCACAGCATTGAGCTGGACTTCTCAGCCCATCCCATCAGCTGCAAACATTCTGGGCTGGCAGCCCCCAGCCTTCTGCTTGTGTTATCTCTGGCCTTTGTTCCTCTGAGAACAATGCATGAAGTCCTTTAATCCCAGCAGGTGACCCGCTGAGAAGAGGAGCCAATGAGTTCTCGGCCATCTCCTTGAAGTTGGCGGGGGGGGGGGGGGGTGCGGCAGGGCTTTTCTTTAAAGGCTATTTATTGACTAAATATTAGTAAAAATCAGTCTTGATTGGTAAATGTCGTCCTGACTCATTTCTCTTTCGTTGCCTCCCCATTTATCCCCAGAATTCTCTTCCAGGTCTCCAGCTCACATGTGGCCGCTGGCGGCCACAGGACACTTCATAAAGGAAAACTCTACCAAGAAGAACTTTCAATTCTGAACATCTATGCTCCAAATACAAGGGTACCCACATTCATAAAGGAAACTTTACTAAAGCTCAAAACACACATCACACCCCACACAATAATAGTGGGAGACTTCAACACCCCACTCTTATCAACGGACAGATCATGGAAACACAAACTAAACAGAGACACAGCAAAACTAACAGAAGTTATGAACCAAAAGGATTTAACAGATATCTATAGAACATTTCATCCTAAAGCAAAAGAATATACCTTCTCAGCACCTCATGGTACCGTCTCCAAAACTGATTATATAATTGGTCATGAAGACCTCAACAGATACAGGAACATTGAAGTAATTCAATGCATTCTATCAGATCACCACAGTGTAAGGCTGGTCTTAAGTTCAAACAAAAACAATGAAGCACACGTGCACACACACACACACACACACACACACACACACACACACACTCAAACACGGATGTTGAACAATACTCTACTCAATGATAATTTGGTTAAGGCAGAAATAAAGAAATTAAAGACTTTTTAGAATTTAAAGAAAATGAAGTCATATCAGACCACACTTATGGAACACAATGAAAGCAGTACTAAGAGGAAAATTCATAGCTTGACAACACACCTGAAAGCTTTAGAACAAAAAGAAGCAAATACTCCCAAGAGGAGTAGACAGAAAGAAATAATCAAATTCAGGGCAGAAATTAACCAAGTAGAAACAAAAAGAACTCTCCAAAGAATCAACAAAAGCAGAGCTGGTTCTTTGAGAAAATCAACAAGATAGATAAACTCTTAGTCAGAATAACCAGAAGGCACAGAGACAGTATCCAAATTAATAAAATCAGATATAAAAAGGAAGGCATAACAACAGAAACTGAGGAAATTAAAAAAAATCAGATCCTATTACTAAAGCTTATACTCAACAAAACTAGAAAATCTGGATGAAATGGTCAATTTTCTAGACAGATACCAGGTACCAAAGTTAAAACAGAATCAGATAAACCATCTAAATAGTTATATAAGCCCTGAGGAAATAGAAGCAGTCATTGACAGTCTCCCAAATAAAAAAAGCCCAGGACCAGATGATTTTAGTGCAGAATTCTATCAGACTTTTGAAGAAGACCATGGCCTCCCATTTGAGATATGGACCCACCTACTCGCCTTCAAAATTCTTGACCCAGAGCCTAGCATGGTTGTGGTCTGATGCTCTAACAGCAGCTGACTGAGACAGATGCAGATAATTACACTCAACAACAGGACTCTGAGGTCAGGGACCCCTATGGAAGAGTTACAGGAAGAAATGAAGGAACTGAAGGGAATTGCAATCTCACAGGAACACTCACAGTGTCAACTAACCCAGATACCTCAGAGCTCTTAGGGACTGATTGCCTACCAAAGACCATACATGTCCAGGAACATGGCCTCTAGTAAGTAGAAGAGGACTGTCTTGTCTAGCCTTAGTGCAAAAGGATGCTCTTAATCCTGTAGAAACCTGATGTCCCAGAGTAGGAGGATGCTAGCAGCCTGAGCCCTCTGAGAAGCAAAGGAAGGGGGATAGGATGAGGAACTCATGGAGGGGAACCAGGATGGGGGACATTTGGTATGTAAATAAAATAATACAGAAGAAAAAAATGGAAATACTAATAGGGAGAGAACAGTTGAATAAGAAACTATTTTCTGCATTCAAATAGAAAAGGGCCTATAGGGAAAGATCAGTAAGCAAAATGCTGCCAGGCAAAATAGGAAATCTCATTTGTCAATACTGCTCTAAGTGACTGTATATTAAGCAATGGTAAGGCTTGAGGGTCACCTAGTTTAGCCAATCAATAATCTCAAGGTCCATTGAGAGCTCTAGTATCTCAAGAATTAAGATGAAGTACAACTGAGAAAAGATACTTAAGACTGGGCTCGGGACATGGCTCAATAGTTAAGACTTCTTTTCCAGAGGGCCTAAGTCCAATTCCTAGCAACTACATGGTGACTCACAGCCATCTGTAATGAGACCTCACACTGACTTTTGGTGTGTCTGATGAGAACAATGGTGTAGTCACATATATTAAATAAACAAATAAATCTTAAAAAATAGATACTTAAGATTGACCCATAACCTTACTGAACATGAATAACACAGATAACACAAATCTATCTCCACTAAGAGACATACTCTCTATCCCATCCCCAACACCAAAAAAACCCCAAAAAACAAAAAAACAAAAAAACAACCCCAAAATAAGTAACACACTCAATAATGCTAAATAAAAGGTAAATTCTTAAAAAAATTAGTTAATTTACAACTAATGCTAATTTTAAGGGCAAAAATCTAAACAAAGTTTAAAAGCTCTAGTTTAAATATTGACTCATTTTGAAATGAAGCTAATGGATTTTGTAATTATAATTATAAACTTTTAATTTTGATAAATCTGTAAAAAGTATTAAATATTAATATTAACGAAAGAAAAGAGATTACAAAATTTGTACCAATTATAACTTTCTAGAAAGTTTGAAAATTGGCTAAATATATAATTAAACACACAATTAAGAGAAAACTAAATCTAATGGAGAAATAATTCTGTAATATCAATTTGAAGAAAATGGAGGCATACTCACGAGTTTCCACTAAAGGGAGTGGATTGTAGTAACCTATCTAAAGGCTATTTGAGCTAATTTTTAGACTTAGGAAAAGTAAAATGAGTCATGGGAAAGATTATGTGAAAACATGGGAACTATATACCAGACATCTGAAACAAACTAATAAAAGTATAAGAACTAAGGTACTCTCAAGCAAGCTGGGATAGGGCCTTGAAAGGAATTACAAAATTTAAAAAAAACCAAGCACATGGAGAAAATAGTATAAGAAATGGTTCAATTTTCAACAAACCATGAGCTTATGGAAAAACATAACCCTTTCAAAAGAATAAAATCAGACAGACCTATCTAAAAAGTATTAGTATCAAGTACTGTCCAAGAACTACAAAAAATATGAACAAATATCTGAAGGTAACCAAAAAAAATCTATAAGCAAATTGAGTATATCAGTAAGGACAAAATTTAAAAAAGTCAATTCAGTAACTCTGTAGATAAAAATATAATTAAATATATTCAACATATGTTGTTCAAGAAAGAGGCATATTTATTAACTATGCATGATTTTAATCCATAAAGTCAAAAAGGAAAAGCTGTATAGAAAGTAAGGTATTTATTCACCAGGGAAACAGGGAAAAAATAAACAATATAAAGTCCAAGAAAATAAAGAGTTTTTATGAATACTACATAAAACCTTCCCTTTGGGGAAACAATATAAACCTAAGAAGCCCCATAATATCCATAAAGGACATTCATATGCCAAATCTGAAACCAAATCAATTTCAGGCATAAGAAGTTCTGAAGAAAAAACCTGAAGTTCCAAGGATATGTAGCCGAGGACTGCCTTGTCTGGCCTAAGTGGGAGATGATGAGTCTAATTCTGTTGAGAATTGAAGTCCCAGGGTGGGATACCTCTCAGAAGCAAGGGGAGAATGATAGTGGGTGGGGAGAACTCTAAAAGATGGGGCTGGGAGGGAGGGAATCATTTGGGATGTAAATAAATAAAAGAATTTACTAATAAAATAATAATTGAAATACAATATACAGATAAATCAATTTCATAAACTGAATGAAAGAATGAACTTCAATAATTATACACACTAATCTTTTACTAGTGAAAAATAGTGAACTAATAACTGAAACAACAGCTAGGTATATGACAAATACCAATAAGCCCATCACAAGTAATAGTGCATCAGCCTGGGTTTTAAAAAACCTTGTCTACAACAAAACAACCAAGACTCAAAATGCATTCTCTAAGAGCAATCATATTTCAACATCCAACTATCAATCAATGTGATTCAACACAATAATAGAATGAAGAACAGAAAAACAAATCTAAAATAGTTTCTAGTGATGGAAAAATAGTAACTAGCAAAATTAAACTATGTGAAAATAAAAATACTTAACAGAAGAAACTATTTCAACATAACAAAGATCAAACTACAAAAGAAAACTAATGTAATATTCAATGGTAAAACATAAAATGTTATCATTAGATATGCCTATTTTTACACTTCATGGTCAATATAACAGAAATCAAAGTTAAAGATATTGTATAAGGAGAAGTATTCAGTTAAAACAAAAATATGCACAAAACTTGATTTAAAGGTAGTATGTATCATTCTGTCTTCTCAGATTTTATTCTACGTAGTATGTGTAATTGTTCACATACTAAAACTATGTTATTCTTTGTAATATTTAAAAAAATCATTTGTTATTTTTATAAAGTTAAACTGGATTTGAAACACCAAAACATAAGTTAAATGTTCATATTCATGCTGGTGTTTAAACACGAGTGCAGTGTTTTTTTTTTTTCTTTTTAGATGTTCTGATGCACAACTATTTGTTTTCCTCTTCTTGTTTCATGAAAATGTTACAATTTTTACTACTATAAAGCAGAACCTATTTCAAGTTAAATAAAAGGCTACTTAATTCAACATTCAGAGGCTGAAAAACACTATGCTTTACTTCTAGGGAATCAAATTATAATAACTGCCTAATGGCATATGTTTCATGAAAAAAAAGCTGGATTTTTTTTCTTTTTGTTCAAGTGGTTTTCTATGTAGCCCTGACTGTCCTGGAATTTAAACTTGTCTGCCTCTGACTCCTGAGTACTGGGATTAAAGGAATATACGCCACTACCACCCAGCAAAACCAGGAATTTAAATGTCAGTTTATATTATCTAAAATTAATGCCAAAAAAGTTAATACACAATTTTTAAAAGAACAAATGGACATACCTTTGGCGAATGTAGGTCTGGAGAACAGGCAAAGAGTTCATCTTCAGGAAACTGAAGACTTGAGGACACGGATTCACATGGACGTGCACCATTATAGACATGAAATTTGCAATGAGGATTTAAAGCCATTGCTAGAAGTTCTAGAAATGGAAACCAGTCCTGAGACAATTTGGCCACACAAAGCTCCACTAGGCGATGGGTATTATTAATAATACACCTCTGTTAAACAAATAAAAGGTAAGAACAGATTATAATTTCACATACAAAAAATTTTATTCTTGTAAATAATTTTTCCATTTATAAATTATCTTATTTTATACATTAATACTATGAATCAAATAACATTCATTAAATTAATATTTAATTTACTATAGTTTCATATTTTAGAACCACACACAAACTTAGCAGTAAGAAAATAGAGATAGGAATATTTCAAGCCATGCCAGACTACATACTGAGTCTAATGCTGACTAAAAATTAATTTTTTTGGATTTTTAATTTGTTTTGACTGTTTGGTTTTGTTTTTCAAGACAGGGCTTCTCTCTGTAGCCTTGGCTGTCATTTATTTTATAGACTACTCTGGCTTCAAAATCACAGAGATCTACCTGTCCATATATCCCAAATGCTAGGATTACAGGCATGTACTGCACAGCTATAAAATTTATTTTTTAACCTGGGATAACTTTTCTATTGATGTTTAGACAAAAGGCTGCTTACAACTATACATTTCATTCATAAGATGCATGTAACAATATTTTCTCACTATGGTATACTGTAGTCTACATGTAATAATTCTAAAGTCTAAAGAAATTCATTATCCATTACAAAGAAAATTTGAAATCTAAAGGTGCAATTCAGAGGTCACACATAACTTTTAAAAGGTGCACAAACATATATGTATACATACATGTGTACATACATACCAGACAGACACATGCATGCCTTGGTCATGTTGGATAATATTTAAGCTAAATTCCAGCTATTAAATTATTCATGTTTCACAACTTCTGATTAATTGCATTTTATAACTATCTGCTTTGCCATTCAGTAATTTATTAAAAAGATAGCTATATTATCCTTAAGAAAATTTAATTCTTAGAATGGATTGATAGTTTTCTAAATTATTTTGTTCCTTGAGTGTTCATATTTACTTTTGCTGGCTGAGTAAACCTAAGATCAATCTCATAACACAAAATTTTGTTTCTACTTTATCAGTGTCAAAACTAAAATTTGAATTTCTAAACTGTGTGACTACTGAATTGTGGTATATTTCATACAAGAAGTTAACTTTTTATCTCTCAGGTAAATCTTTGTATACCTTTTTTTTTATTTCTACATTTAAACTGTTATGCTGTTGCATCATTTAGTGTTCCACCTATACATTATTTATTCAGTGTTCCAGCTATACATAATTCCCCTTTCTAGATAAGTATTTTTAAAAATAAACACAATAGTGGCTAACTATTAGAATCAACAGTATCACAAATTGGGTAAATTTTACTGTCAGAAGTCATTTAATGCTCAACTTCATTAGTCATTAGGGAAATGCAAATCAAAACAACCCTGAGATTTCACCTTACACCAGTCAGAATGGCTAAGATTAAAAATTCAGGAGACAGCAGGTGTTGGCGAGGATGTGAAGAGGAACACTCCTCCACTGCTGGTGGGATTGCAAATTGGTACAACCACTCTGGAAATCAGTCTGGCGGTTCCTCCGAAAACTGGGCACCTCACTTCCAGAAGATCCTGCTATACCACTCCTGGGCATATACCCAGAGGATTCCCCACCATGTAATAAGGATACATGTTCTACTATGTTCATAGCAGCCCTATTTATAATTGCCAGATGCTGGAAAGAACCCAGGTATCCATCTCCTGGCATCCTATCTGCTCCTGGTTGCTTCTACTGACTAGTTCCTATCTGGAGGAGGTCTGGTGGTTTCTGCTAGATCATGCCACTGCTGCTGACTCTTGTTTGCTATCCTGACACATCTGAACTGGAGTGCTGGTATCCTGACAAATGGGCCCGCAAACTACGTCTAAATTGGTCCACATCCCCTCATCCTATTGACCATCTTTCTTCCTTACTTTTGGACAGTGGACTAGAGAAAGTTTTAAGTATTTAAAAACCATTATTAAAAGTAGGTTTAACATTTGAAATGAGATTGGTGCCCTCTATGGGTGTATCTGAGGACACTTGCAGTGTACTTATATACATTAAGCAAATAAACAAACAAATAAATCTTTTTTTAAAAAGTAGGTTTAACAAAGAATTAAAAAATGCCATTAAAACAAATATTTACACATTAAAAAAAATGTAGGTTTCACAATTACGCTGATACCAAAACCACACAAAGATCCAACAAAGAAAGAGAACTTCAGGCCAATTTCCCTTATGAATATCGATGCAAAAATACTTAATAAAATTCTTGCCAACCAAATCCAAGAACACATCAAAACAATCATCCACCATGATCAAGTAGGCTTCATCGCAGGGATGCAGAGTTGGTTCAATATATGGAAATCCATAAATGCTATCCACTACATAAACAAACTCAAAGAACAAAACAATATGATCATCTCATTGGATGCTGAAAAAGAATTTGACAAAATTCAGCATCCTTTCATGCTTAAAGTCTTGGAAAAGGCAGGAATTCAAGGCCCATACCTAAACATAGTAAAAGCAATATACAGCAAACCTGGTAGCCAGCATCAAACTAAATGGAGAGAAACTTGAAGCAATCCCACTAAAATCAGGGACTAGACAGGGCTGTCCCCTCTCTCCATATCTTTTCAATATAGTTCTTGAAGTTCTAGCTCGGGCAATTAGACAACATAAGGAGGTCAAGGGGATACAAATTGGAAAGGAAAAGTCAAATTATCACAATTTGTAGATGACATGATAGTCTACTTAAGTGACCAGAAAACCTCCACCAGAGAACTCCTACAGCTGATAAACAACTTCAGAAAAGTGGCAGGTTATAAAATCAAGTCAAGCAAATCAGTAGCCTTCCTATACTCAAAGGATAAGCAGGCTGAGAAAGAAATTAGGGAAATGACACCCTTCACAATGGCCACAAACAATATAAAGTATTTTGGTGTGACTCTGACCAAACAAGTAAAAGATCTATACGACAAGAACTTCAGATGTCTGAAGAAGGAAATCGAAGAAGACCTCAGAAAATGGAAAAACCTCCCATGCTCATGGATCGGCAGGATCAATATAGTTAAAATGCCATCTTGCCAAAAGCAATATACAGATTCAATGCAATACCCATCAAAATCCCAACTCAATTCTTCACAGAGTTAGAAAGAGCAATTATCAAATTCATCTGGAATAACAAAAAACCCAGGATAGCTAAAACTATTCTCAGCAACAAAAGAAAGTCTGGAGGAATCAGTATCCCTGACCTCAAGCAATACTACAGAGCAATAGTATTAAAAAACTGCATGGTATTGGTACAGTGACAGGCAGGCGGATCAATGGAACAGGACTGAAGATCCAGAAATGAACCCACACACCTATGGCCACTTGATCCTCGACAAAGGGGCTGAAAACATCCAATGGAAAAAAGATAGCCTTTTCAACAAATGGTGCTGGTTCAACTGGAGGTCAGCATGCAGAAGAATGCGAATTGATCCATCCTTGTCTCCTTGTACTAAGCTCAACTCCAAATGGATCAAGGACCTCCACATAAACCCAGACACTCTGAAGCTAATAGAAAAGAAACTGGGGAAGATCCTTGAGGACATCGGTACAGGGAGAAAGTTTCTGAACAGAATACCAATAGTGTATGCTCTAAGATCAAGAATTGACAAATGGGAACTCATAAAATTACAAAGTTTCTGTAAAGCAAAGGACACCATCAAAAGGACAAATCGGCAACCAACAAATTGGGAAAAGATCTTCACCATTCCTACATCAGATAGAGGGCTAATATCCAATATATATAAAGAACTCAAGAAGTTAGACTCCAGAAAACCAAACAACCCTATTAAAAAATGGGGTACAGAGTTAAACAAAGAATTCTCACCTGAAGAACTTCGGATGGCGGAGAAGCATCTTAAAAAATGCTCAACATCATTAGTCATTAGGGAAATGCAGATCAAAACAACCTTGAAATTTCACCTCACACAAGTCAGAATGGCTAAGGTCAAAAACTCAGTAGACAGCAGTTGTGGGCGAGGATGTGGAGAAAGAGCAACACTCCTCCACTACTGGTAGGGTTGCAAGATGGTGCAACCACTTTGGAAATCAGTCTGGCAGTTCCTCAGAAAACTGGACTTGAGACTTCCAGAGGACTCTGCTATACTTCTCCTGGGCATATACCCAGAGGATTCCCCACCATGTAATAAAGGCACATGCTCCATTATTTTCATAGCAGCCTTATTTATAATAGCCAGAAGCTGGAAAGAACCCAGGTGCCCCTCAATGGATGAATGGATACAGAAAGTGTGCTATATTTACACAGTGGAATACTACTCAGCAATTAGAAACAATGAATTCAGAAAATGTTTAGGCAAATGGTTTGATCTGGAAAATATCATTCTAAGTGAGGTAACCCAATCACAAAAGAATACACATGGAATGCAATCTCTGATAAGTGGATATTAATTAGCCCAGAAGCCCTGAATGCCCAAGGCACAAATTGTATAACAAATGACTCCCAAGAAGAAGTATGGAGAGGGTCCTGATCCTGGAAAGAATTGATCTGGCATTGTAGGGGATTATCAGGACAGAGAAAAGGGAGGGAGGTGATTAGAAAAGGGGTGGAGAGAAGAAGGTTTATGGGACATATGAGGAGAAGGGGGTAACTGGGAAAGGGGAAATCATTTGGAATGTAAACAAAGAATATAAAAATTATATATATATATATATATAAAGTAGGTTTAAAAAAATCTAAGCAAAAAAACACCCCTAAGAGTACAGAAACTCCTCCTTAAAACTCACATCATGCTTATTATTCAAAACATAGCAGTAATATTTTACAAACATAGGCTCATAAGAAAATAACATATAAAACTTAAATTCCCCTCATATTTAAAACTCACATGAATTTCAAACTTCCATCCACTCACTGCCTCATCCATGAGGATTTTGGTAAAAGACACAGTTAAAACATCTCGAAAAAACCGCTGGCATGCTTCACTTTTAGCATCAAGGCCTAAAAGGAAAAATAAATGAAAAATAAGCAAGATTGAAGGACCTGATGGGGTTTGAAGCCCCATAGGAACAATAATAACAATATCAACCAACAAGAGCCCCCCAAAGAGGTCCCAGGGACTAAACCACCTACCAAAGAGTACGTAAGTCTAGCTGCATATGTAACAGAGGATGGCCTTATGTCTGGTCTCAGTGGGAAGGGGTGTGCTTGGTCCTGTGGAGGCTTGATGCCCCATAGAAGGTGGATGCTAAAGAAGTGAGGTGGTAGGTTGGTGAGTACCCTCTTAGAGGGGAAGAGATGGGGGTATGAGATGGAGAGTTCCATACCCATGAGGGGGTATTAGAAGGGGGCATTATTTGAAATGTAAATAAAATTATTAATAAAAATACATTGTCAAGTAAAAAATAGGCTAAAATTTTTTTCAATGATCAAGTATGTGACTACACACTACACAATATTAGAATCTGGTATGGTTTCTAATCCATGAAGAATACTGTGGTGTTTAAGACAAAACGGCATTACCATTAAATTTAAAAAGACAGAATTCAGAAAAATAAAAAACTGTATAAAAATCATATCAAACCAAATAACTGGAACAGTTTGAAATGTTTCAAAATATACTGTTTCTTAACATATTCTGATGTCACTTAAACCCAAGCTCTAAAAAGAAGCCATCTCTACTTCACATGATCTCTAAAATAATGATAAGCACTTATAATCTGAATGTGAATCAGTACTAAATATGATTTAGGTTTTGTTTATCTTACACTGTTCTAGAAGATGCCCTATATATATGTGACATCTTCTGAATTAAGATCTGCCTACAATGGCTGGATAGATCAGTTAGAAAATGAATGTACTATTTTTGCAGAGACACATCCAAGTTCAATTCCCAACACTCACAACCAGTGATTCACAAATACTTATTAACTCTAGTTTACTCCTCTTTCTGGCCTTCATGCACACCTGCAGTCACATGTACATACCTCTATATAGACATATATATTCATTTAAAGATGAAAATAAATTTTAAAAGGTTACAGAGACATTAATAGACACCAAAGATATGTTAATGTGGCAACTCATTTCAAGATCTTGATAAAAGACAATTAAATGTCCTTTTATCCCTGCACTCAGGAGGCAAAGGCAGGCATGCATATCTCTGAGTTCAAGGCCATCTTAGTCTACAGAGTGAGCTCTAGGGCAGCCAGGGCTACAGAGAGAAAGCTTGTGGGGAGTAGGAAGAAAGAGGGAAGGAGAAGAATGGAGAGGGAATTCTATTACACAAAATATTTGATAAAGTGATTTAAAAAATTATCCATTCTGTAATCCAGGTAGTAACATGCATAATTTACTAACAACTTGTGTGAGCCTTCTATTCACATAAAAATAATATGTGGATAACAGATAGCTTGGATTTCCTATCTTTTAGTCATTACTCAAAACATAAAAATTTAGGTGTAATAACTCTCAGCTTGTATCACTTATAATTGTAAGGGTGTGAGATATACTTGGGTGAAAATATGTTGCTAAGGTTGACAAAGCTTATTTGTATATGCTATGAATAAAGCTAATATTTGCATGTGACTGCAGATGTCCATGCAAGGCAAGAATAAGTTGTAGCCCTAGAGAGAGTTACAATTGTTCATAGTGTGATAGCCTGGGAAGTGCCTATTTTGTCAATTTAATTCTAGTGGATGGAAAACTAAAATGCCAACATGAAGAAACACTTGGTTTCCAAAGGTTCATTCATATATGTGTGTGTGTGTGTGTGTGTGTGTGTGTGTATGTGTGTATATATATATATATATATATATATACACACATGTACATATACATATATATATCCATGTGTGCGTATGTACATACATATACATACATGCACACAATCTTTAATCCTTTAAAAAAAAAGATTTTATTTTATGTATGTAAGTACACTGTAGCTGTCTTCAGACACCCCAGAATAGGGCACAGGATAACAGATGGTTGTGAGCCACCATGTGGTTGCTGGGAATTGAACTCAGGACTTCTGGCAGAGCTGAGGTGGTCTTAACTACTAAGCTATCTCTCCAGCTAATGCTTTTTTTCTTTTTTACAAGTCCAATCATCCCCCTCTGGTCTGCCCTCTGACAGTTCCTCATCCCATTTCTCCCCTCCTCCCCTCCCATATGCAAGAGGATGTCCCCACCCCACCCCCACCCAGCCAGAAGTTCCCACTTTGTGGGGCCTCAAGTCTTTTGAGGGTTAGGCTTATCTTCTCTTACTGAGGCCAGACCAGGGAGTCCTCTGCTGAATCCTTGCTTTCAGTGAGTAAATGCCCAAGTATATACATTTAGCCTTACCAGAAAGGTATTGATATTCACTGCAAATTACAAACATTTAATTTTGTATGGAAAAAAAATCAAAGCCTTCAAAAATAATTTACATATATAAAAAAGCATGTATGATGAAAAAAGTAAAAGACGTGAAAACTCACCTTTTTTAGTAAGATCCATAGAAGCTTCTAAAAGTACTTCTAACTCCCCCTTTGGCAAAACAGGAACCACCCATCGGGGCCTAATTATTGTAAAATAAGATTATTGTTCAGAACACTATTCAAACATTGTTAAGTTACTACACATTACTAGCAAAAAGAATATAACAAACAACAAACAAAATCCCCAAATTATATTCACCATAGTTTTAAAGAAAAATGTGGCCAAGTGAAATCCTTTTGTGACATTAAAGATATCCATTATATCTACATGCATATATCAAGTATAATATAGTACTAAGAAATAACTTAGCATCCTTAACAAAACTAAAAATTAAACTGCCAATACCCGTAGCTAAAAAGGAATGTGTGCTCTTAAAATTAAAGTTAATTTTCACAGTGTAAAAATAAAACATTTTTAATTTTCATGACACAGATGAAACTTTGAGATAAGTGCCACATTCCACATATTAACCAACTTTTCCTGAAGATGTATTTGCAGAACTTTTAAAATCTATTGTCTTAAGTAAATATCTATACCCCAAAACATACTGAGTTTTTAAAATGTGTTTGTCTATATTATGGAAAAGGTAGAACACTTTACTATTACTGCTATATTTACAAAAGAATGTCAGATTTCTATAAATGACTGACCTACCACTACCCAGAAAACACCTTTTCCGAAATCTCCTAGGTGCTACAGAGCGAGCTAGAAAAAGTATCAAATAAATACTAATGCTATGTCATTTTAAATCAATTTAATAAAATTATATTATTGAACTGAAGAATCTTTTAAACGTTCCCATAAATGATTTAGTAAATAGTATAACAGTTCTCCAATCCCTTATGAAAAAATAACCCTAATTAACAATAAGAGAGACTAAAAGAGACGAAGGACAGACTTGCAAAGTCCTTCAATTTTCCCATTCCTGCTATTGCTCAGATCAGGAAGGAATAGGTTACAGGAAATGCACAGCAGAACTGAGACTGTGGCATAGTTCCATCAGGGTAATAGGAATACATAGAAATGTGTTAAGATAGAGCTGGAAAAATGCCTTAGTAGTTAAAAGCAATGGCTGCCTTTCCAGAAGTCCAGGTTTGAGTACCAGGACCCACATGGAAGCTCACAGCTTTATCTAACCATTATGCCACAGAATCAGATGTTCATTTCTGGTCTCTTCAGACTGAACACATATAATACACAGACAGGCAAAGTTCCCATATATACATAACATATATATGAATATATCTTTTAAAAAAAAAGAAAGACATTGAAGAAAATCTGAGGTTTCTGCTATATGTTGTCTTCTCTCACTATAAAAGCTATCAAGGATATTTGATTGAAGCCTTTGGTCATTAAATTTATTCCTTAATCTATAACAGAAAAAAAACTGATGATGGCATCTGTCTTGTTTTAGCCAATCCTCAGGAATCAGTGATTTTTGAAGATGTAGCCATGATGATATGTTGCTGTAGAACTCTGAATTCTACACTGAAGCAAGAGAAAAGCAGCAGATTTTCTCAATAAAAGGAAGAGTTATAAGCAGTAAGTACTGTAAAGACGAGTTCATCACAAAAGTAAAAAAATATATATGCTCAACAACTAGAAAGAATTTCACAATGAAAGCAAACATTCCTCAAACTATGCTGGGTAGACAAGAACGTTGAATCCCTGACCTTTCAATGTGTTTGACAAAGATGATTTATGAGACATGTCAGATGCAGTTTCTTTTCTATAGTCATGTATATTTTCCTACAATAATCAATAAATAAACTAGCAGAGTACAAGTACCATGAAACTAAAAAAGAGACTATTATAGGTAGAATATGTATGTGTATAAAGGGAAAACCAGAGAACAGAGAAGAAAACTGTCAAAATAGTGTCACTGTCCCTCCCCTTTCCTCTAATAACAGTTAACTTGTTAGACAAAAGCAATTTGTTCTTTCAAGCAATTATATCCATTAACAAACAAATGAAAATAAATGCACCTGTTGATCATGTCTTCTAACTTTGCCAGGTCAGCATGAGGAAATGAAGGATCCTCCTCTTCGTGCTGTGGTGGAGCATCACCTTGGCCTTGTTCATCTGGAGGAGTTGCTGGAGAATTCTCATTGGAAGAATCAGATGATGAGATCTTAATTAAAAGTTAAAAATCCCACACTTAACTATAAACACATGTATAGCACTTAGCAATTCATGTATCAGTACATACTTGTAAAATTATCTGATATACACTATCTCTATATATTTAAGAACTGGAGTATTACTTCTGATTACTTCCAATTGCATGGAGGTATTTTCCCACATATTAAAAATAATAATTATTATATAACACTATATTAACTATGTCAAATTGCAGATATCATTTCTAGAAAATTACTACAAAAGTTAATATAATTGCATTCATTTTTAATTATAAAACTTTCAAAGGTACATGATGTCACCACACATATAGTAATAATTAGAAACAATAATAGTTATTACTGGCAATATTAAGAAAATTAAATATTTACAAAAAACAAAGGAGATAGTTATGCTCAGTAATCAATTATAATATGTTAATTATAGGGGCAAACAGAATAATTAATACAAGCTCAATATTCATTGCAATGCTAGATTATATAAAGTGTAGTCTGCATATTCTCCAAAACTTAACAAATTTGATTTCTGGATAAGAAACATTCACAACCCCCCCATAAATACACACACACACACACACACACACACACACACACACACACACACACACACACACACAAAGAAACATTCACAATGATCAGGTGATATAATTGAGAAAGACAAAAGTTTAAAATGGAATAGTGAGAATCAAGTCATAAAGCCTGGTTTATTAGGTGAGAGGCAGGAACCACAGAATAAGGAAAAATATCCTAAAACTCATGACCTAATAGAATAAACAATTCCTGGAAATAGGGGTATAGCTCTTAAGTAGTGTACTTGTATAATAATGTATGATGCTATAAAGTTAGATCCCAGTACTTTGAAACCCAAAGAGAAAAACAGAAAAAGCTATTATTTTATATTGCTCTATTAATTTTCATGAACGAATTAAAATCTCCAACACAAGTCTGCCCAGAAAAAACAAATCTATTAATTGGACAGTTAACATTTCTATACTTAAAGTATACTAAAGTATACTTAAGTAACTATTAAGCAATGAAAGACTGTATTAACAGAAGAAAAGTAAAAATGAAGTAGGTTTATAAAATCATTAAGTGGATACTTATACTGCTCTAAAAGTAGAATGAAAATAAAAATTTCTTAAGTTAAAACTTAAAGAAAATTAAAAGGGTCAAAAACATTAATGAATAAAAACTAGTATCACAAAATGATAGTGGTATGTGACTTATACATGTAATCCTTGTATTATACAGGTATAGGTAGAGAGACTTTGAAGTTTCTAGGCTGGATTCAGCTACATATTGAGTTTAAGGCAAGTAAACTACATGAAAACTGTCCACTGAAATAAAATATGCCACTCAAAAACATATATAAAAGGCAATATGAGAAAGAAAAAAACATCAATCAGAAATACAAACTTAAATATATTATGTAGCCAGTAACATGACAAAAACCTAAAACATAGCTACAAGCTACATAAGACTCAAACTATTTAAATAAAAGAATTAAAAGGAAAAGATAGGTCATATTTGGATTCTAGTCCAGTATATCATATGCCTGGAAATTAACAATTCATCCCCCAAAATGTGACATGCTGAACAACCTGAAAATCAACAATTCTTATAAGAATTTGTCATAAATAAATGAAACTGTTGTCTTTAAAATTAAAAACCAAACAAAATAACAACTTAACTGGGTGTAGTGTCACACACTCTTTAAGGTAGAGGCAAAAGGATGTCTTTTGAGAGCCAGGGCAGGTAATACTATATAGTAGGACACTTTAATAATAAAGACATTATAACTTTTGCAGAGAAAGATAAAATTCATCAAGATACAATGGTTACGTACATATCAAACTTTGGAATTATTAATTATATCTGAAAATATTGTTCTGAAATAAACTGTTCATTAACAGATGAGTGGATGCAAAAAATGTAGTATATTTACACAATGGAGTACTATTCAGCCATTAGAAACAATGAATTCATGAAATTCTTAGGCAAATGGATGGAGCTAGAGAACATCATACTAAGTGAGGTAACCCAGACTCAAAAGGTGAATCATGGTATGCACTCACTAATAAGTGGATATTAACCTAGAAAACTGGAATACCCAAAACATAATCCATACATCAAATGAGGTACAAGAAGAAAGGAGGAGTGGCCCCTGGTTCTGGAAAGACTCAGTGAAGCAGTATTCAGGAAAACCAGAACAGGGAAGTGGGAAGGGGTGGGTGGGAGGACAGGGGGAGGGAAGGGGACTGATGGTACTTTTCGGGAGTGGGGGACTAGAAAAGGGGAAATCATTTGAAATGTAAATAAATATATCAATAAATTAAAAAAAACAGTAATAAGCTTCAATGCTCTATCTTAATAATGAACAGAACAGTCAGTACAATGTTCAAAACAAAAGGTTTTCTTACACTGTAAAAGTATTTAATTCAAATGAAATATAAAGAATATTGCAGTTTGATTTTGTGAAGTATGTGAGTTAAAAATTCCCATGGAATCTAAGGATCTATAATTTTTTTTTGTTTTGCCAATTAATCATAATGAAGGCCAGAGAAACATCCTCGCTATATTTCAATAGAGAAACATACTTTCATAATTTAGAAGGCAACAGCAACCATTTAAAAATATTCCAGATCATTCTGTTCACTTACTAAGTTTATCTTCAACAAGCGGTTTTTGTTACCCACACAGGATTTAGAGCACAATATAAGTAACCCTGGAAAAAGGGAAAGATAAATATCCAACCATACCCCTTATATACAAGAAAAAGAAAAAGAAAAAAAAACCCTCCAATTCCAGCTCTCTATAACCAATGTCTTACTTGAGATAATAGTTAAGGACAGTAAATAGCATTAAGGAATGTAAAAGTGCACGAGCAAAACCTCACTAAAGTACTGAGAATAACCACTACTTAATTTTCCTTGAAACAAACTATTATAACACCAAAAAATGTTGAAGAAGTTGTTTTCAAACAGTATGTTCATATTTCATCTACAAATCTCAAGGCATACTCAAGAGTTTGGGTGTTGGAGAAAGGAAATAAGTCTGAACAGAAAAGAATTAATGTTGTCCTAACAATAGCATAACAATAGCAGAAATTGTCAATTAATCACTTTGTATATTTGAAATGTTAAGGATTCTAACAGACAAAAGACAGGTGAGAAAAAATGTAAGCAAAAATGAAATTTTTGAAAAGAAATAAAATATCATAGATAAGTACTTTAACAAGAATGAAGGAAAACATGGATGGGATCATTAGTAGCAGATCAGCCTTCCAATACAAAAAAGCAAAGAGAAAAAAGATGACTTAAAAATGTTATTAATACAAAGCACTATTTAAATATGATTTCTATTGTGATTTTTTTATGACACATGAGTGTATGTGTGTAAATGCTTTTAATGGCAAGTCTTGTCGGTCTTGAGTTAAATAACAATGCCAGTTTCATAAACAGAACTTTCTAAACACGTTATTAGAGAAAATAAAGTTATTAGTAAGGTGTGAGATACCTTTACAGAACGGCTAAGCAGACATCATGTCTAAAAAAATAATTATTGAGAATTAAAACAAGGGCTGGAGAGATGGGTCAGCGGTTAAGAGCACTGACTCCTCTTCCTTAGGTCCTGAGTTCAAATCCCAGAAACCACATGGTGGCTCATAGCCATCTGTAATGGGATCTGATGCCCTGTTTTGCTGTGTCTGAAGACAGCTACAGGGTACTCACATATAATAATAAATCTCTGAAATATTGGGATAAAACTAAAGAAAAAAAAAAGGTCCCATTCCCAGCCTCAGTAGGTCTGAGACACAGACATCTGGGTATAACCGAGTTGGCCAAGTGGAGGGCAAAAATGAATGTACTGTTGGGCAGTAGTGGTGGCGCACGCCTGTAATCCCAGCACTTGGGAGGCAGAGGCAGGTGGATTTCTGAGTTCGAGGCCAGCCTGGTCTACAAAGTAAGTTCCAGGACAGCCAGGGCTACACAGAGAGACCCTGTCTGGAAAAACCATACAAAACCAAAAATTCCTCACAATGCCTATGATACAACCATCAGAGTACATGGAGCTTAGCAGGAAGGAAAACCAGCTTATGGATGCTTCAGTCCTGCTTAGAAGGGTAAACAGGATGATCCTGGGAGGTAGAGGGATGGGGACATGGGAGGGAGGAGGCATGGAAAAAAGGGGGTAGGATCAGGTACTGGAGGGGATGGGAGAGAGGTCTAGAAATCAGGAAATCAAATAAAAGTATGTAGCAGTGGGGGATGAGGAACTGGGCATAGGCACTAGAAGGTCCTAGATAACAGGGAAGCTAGAAGCTCCCAGGGCCCAGTGGGTATGATTTTAGCTGAAATGTGCAGTGAAGAGATAGAACCTGTACAGACCACCTTCAGTAGATTGGCACAGGCCTCAGTCAATGGATGGACTTACTCATCTTAAAGTTTTTAACTCAAAAATGTTCCTATGCAAAGGAAAGACAGGGACAAAAATGGAGCACAGTCCAAAGGAAAGGCCATCTGGGGGCTGCCACATCTGAGGATCCATCCTTTCTACAGATACCAAACCCTGACACTACTGCTGTTGCCAAGAAGCACTTGCTGACTGGAACCTGGTGTTCCCTGTGAGGTTCTGCCAGCACCTGACCAATGAAGATACGGATGCTCTGAGCCAATCTTCAAACTGAGCTCAAGGACCCCAGTGGGGGAGCTAGCAGAAGGACTGGAGGAGCACAGGGGGATTGCAACACTATAGGGAGAACACTGTTGGCTGGCCAGACCACTCAGTTCTCCTAGGGACTAGACAGACAGTCAAGGAGTATATAGGGAGGGATCCCTGACTCCATATAGATATAGCAGAGGATGGCCTTGTCTGACATGAATGGGAGGGGAGGCCCTTGGTCCTGTGGAAGTTTGTTGCCCCAGCATAGGGGGATGCTGGAGGAGTAGGAGGGAGTGGGTGGGTGGGGCAGCACCCTCATAGAGGCAGTGCGAAAGGGGCAGAGGGCTGACACGCTGTGGAGGGGTAATTCGGAAGGGGAATATCATTTGAGATGTAAACGACAGGAATGATTAATAAAAACATAATTAACAAAAAGGTAGCAAAAAATAATTCAGATGTAACATTGCCTCATTTCTATGAGTTTTACTTTTCCTAATGTGGAAAAATCCTAGAAATAACAGTTCATAAATTTTAAATAAACACATCTGTGGATACCATGATTGAATTTTGTACCATATTATTAGTTTACTAATTACTATTAACTAATTATAATGAATAACTTAATTTTGCCCTCAGAGACATTTACCACTTTAGACATAAAACCACAATTCTGCAAGTCTTAAGTAAAATATAACACTTAAATTTTTTCTGTTGTCATTTTTCTTTAGTTTAAGTGGCTTTCATGATTACAAATTATCCTGAACATAATCCAACTGTTCATATTCTAAAGGACCTAAAACAACATACTGTATTATTACCTGGTTCTGTTGGAAAGAAGGCTGAGGTTGTCCATCTGGAGTCTGTCCCTGGCTCTCATTCTCTCCTACTGGAGAGCCACGAGTTGTGATTGTCATGATCAAAGAGCAGACCTTTTTTAGTTTGTCTGTTTATGCATTTGTCCTAAGAGAAGAAATTATAGTCTACTTACAAAAAATAAAGTATTACCATACGCCAATCCCTAAAATCTCTAAGAACAATCATATAGAATTTCTTGTTTAACCAAATTCCTTGTTTAACCAAATCAAGGAAAATAATGGAAAAGGTGAAGAAGGAATTATTCCAACTTTAACATTCCAAATGAATGAATTCCAAATTTAGCCAGGTCTCTACAATCAGCAATACACAATTATAAAAATGAGACAAAGGCAAAGTATAATTTCAGTAATACTTTAAATCACCTTGATAGGTTCACATTATTATACTGGCAGTTCTACCAAGAAAACAAGTCTTGCCAGTTCCTACATGGAAGACAATGTCAATAAACTAGAATCCTCACAGGACTATAGACTGTTTATGTTGGGAGTTCTTTGCAACATAATATGAAAGTATTGATTTTAAAGTTACAATATTATTTAGCCCAATGATTTCTAATCAACAGTATAAATATGAAAATAAAATTTCTTGTCATTCTTTTAAATGAATTCTAATGAAATTTAAGTCTGGCCTAGATAGGACTAGACGAAATGCCTAAGGCTTAGAAGTTGGCATTTCTTGAATATATCCTTGAAAATAAAATGTTTCATCAAATAGAAAACCAAGTTTCATTCCAAAAGCCAAGCATTGGAAACCAAACCAAGTAATAAGGAAGAATCTGACATTTTTCTAAAATAGCAGCAACTAACACATTCAACTAGAGGAAGCTAGGAACACAAAAAGACATCAGTTGGGAATATACATGAAATATTTAACACTAAAGGTTTTAGAAATCATGCAGTATTTTGAGTTTATGTTTCTCCACAAATATACAAAATAGATTTGTCTTTATAAACAAAAGCACAGCCAGGCAATGGTGGCGCACGCCTGTAATCCCAGCACTTGGGAGGTGGAGGCAGGCAGACTTCTGAGTTCGAGGCCAGCCTGGTCTACAGAGTGAGTTCCAGGACAGCCAGGGCTACACAGAGAAACCCTGTCTGGGGGGGGGGGGGACCAAAAACCCAGAAACAAAGAAAGCAAAAACAATGTAATTTTTATATAAATGCTTAGGCAAGTATGATCATAACCTAGAATCTAGCTCTTGAGTAAATTACAGAACCATGTAAAATTTCAACCTTAATTATCATAAAAAGGTAACTATAAGAATAAGTTACTGTTCATAGCATGAAACATCATTGAGGTGAAGGATTAACCTGAATTTTTCTTTGGAATCATAATAGCCTTATTAGCCAGGAGGTGGAAAGAACCCAGATGTCCCTCAACAGAGGAATGGATAAGAATGTGATCCAATATCCTGCATTTTATATATATAGAGAACCTAAGACAAACAATATACTGAATAAAAGCAAATGAAAAGATTAAAAAATATCAATTGGCAGAAAACAAAATACAAGGGAAATAATGAATGAAAAATAAAATCAAAAGAAAATATTTAGGCATATTTAGGCATATTTAGGCAGAGGAAGCAAATAATCTAACCAGCTTTCAATTTTTTAATAATTTATTTTTCATTCCCATTACATCCCAATTACAGCCCGCCACCTCTCCTCCAAGTCCCAGCTTAGAAATTCCTCCCCCAGTACCCCTTCTCTTCTTCTCAGAAGGGAAAGCCCCCTTGAGTATCAATCCTCCTGGGCACATCAAGTCCCAGCAGGACTAAGCACATCCTTTCTCACTAAACTGTTTAGTCATTTACGTAGCCCCTAACTAGATCATTTCTTTAATTTATAAACTATAATTTGTTTTAAGAATTGTTATTTATTTTATGTATGTGAGTACACTGTCACTGTCTTCAGACACCCCAGAAGAGGTGTAGGACCCCATTATAGATGGTTGTGAGACACCATATGGTTGCTGAGATTTGAACTCAGGACCTCTGGAAGAACAGTCAGTGTTCTTAACCACTGAACCATCTGTCCAGGTCCCTAAACTATTTTTTTTAAAGTTTCATTTCCCCTTTTTTTAAAAAAAATATTAGTTTTTTATTCACTTTACATTCTGCTCACTGCCTTTCCCCCCAGTCAGTCCCTCCCACAAAAAAATTCCCTATCTTCCCTTTTCTTCTTCTCTGAGAGGGTGGAGTTCCTTTCCCCAAGCCCCAACCTGGCACATTAAGGCTCTGTGAGGCTATGTGCATACTCTGCTACTTGGGCCAGACAAGGTTGGTTTCTAAATTTTTAAAAATTTGTTTCTTGTTTAGTACATTCCCATCACAGTTTCAATTCCCTTTGACTCTCCTAACCCACTGTCTTATATCTCCCCATCCACTCCTCTCTTCAGAAAAGGACAAGGATATCAAACAAAAGGCATATCATATTCCACTAACACTATGCGCTTTTGTCTTAAGCCTGGATGAGGCAAGCCAGTAGGAGAAAAAGTTTCCAAAAGTAGGCAAAAGTATCAAGAGACATCCTCCTGTCACTGTTAGGAGTTCAACAAAACACTCAGCTTTACAATCATAACAAATCTGCAGAGATGAGTAGATAGGTAAGACACCCACCATTACAGGCTCCCTGATGTGAGTTCAGTCTCTGTGAGACCCTCTGAGCACAGAGTCCATGCTAGTTGATTCTGTATAAACAACTGATTTTTAAGGTGGAAACAAAAAACCATTCTGAACTTACCCCTGAAACACCAAGGACAAATTCATTGTTCACAAACTGGAAAATAAGGTTAAAAAGTAATAAAGTATTTAAAGTCAAACCATACAGGTAAGCTTTGAATTATGAATAGATGTAGATTCTTTTATATTTACAGGTTCCAAGCATAAGTTAATCACATACCAATGAAAATGTACATTATGGTTAGTTCTTTTAGGTTTTCAAGGTTAGGCTTAAAATTATCACTACTAGCTAATGTTTTTTATCATATTTCCCTAGTGGTTATGAGGCTCAGGAAAGATAAAGAAGGTTTAAGCAAATAATTCTAAATGCGTTTTGAAAAGTGAGAAGTTAGCAGGGCGGTGGTGGTGCACGCCTGTAATCCCAGCACTTGGGAGGCAGAGGCAGGTGGATTTCTGAGTTTGATGCTAGCCTGGTCTACAACATGAGTTCCAGGACAGCCAGGGCTACACAGAGAAACCCTGTCTTGAAACAGAACCCCTACCCTCCCATAAAGTGAGAACTCCAAGAAATGTAACTAAAACACCTCAAATTCTTTCTTCAGTGAAGAAAAATGTTTCTTGAACTTTCAAGAGAAATGGTCCTTGGATTTAGAAGATGAACAGTTTAATGACTGGCAATGTCATTAAGAAGTACATCATGAACATCTAAAAATGAGTTAAAAAGGTGAACAGAAAATTTAAACTATAGACAAAAGTGTAGTTAACATATTTCCATAATAAAATCACTAATGTTAAATTTCTACTATTTCTACTACCAGTTTTTAGCATATTTCTAAAATAAAACTGGTTTTCACAAAACACCATTCAAATTTTATGCAGTCTCTGAACTGTAAAAGCAATGGAAAAAACACATTGTGACACATCAGCAAAGTCAGGTTTACAGGTAGGCAAGTGAGACATATTTTGGTAGGAATTTTGAAACCCAGAAAAGTAGCAGACATAGGTCAGTTTACAAAGGATTCTTTCGTTAAAAATATTGTCATGGTTATGTTCAATCTCAGTAGTATCTTGGAAAGATAAAAAAGTAGATCATTTCTCAGGCAAGATGCCAGCATACAGAAAAGGCATAAACAAATGTTGCTTGGCCATTAGTAAAGTCATTAGTAAAATCTGTGGCCTAGCTGTACTGTAGATCACCCAGTAAAGATTTATCAGTAAAGACATCGGGAAGGTAAATAAGATGCAAAATTATTAAGCTCCTTTCGGATTAAGTCGTCAAAACAAAGTGGAAAAAGTAAAACGGGAGGCAGTCATTTTCGAAAGCACATGTTACGCAAACTAGTCACATCAGTCTGAGTTTCTAAATCGCAAAACGGTAAAATAAGGGCAACAGATACAAGCCACTGTTTCATTGTCCTATCCTGGCTCAACAGTCCAATACTACGGCTTCTGTGAGATCAGAAGAGTGGCCGGCTCAGAATCTATTTGAAACTATCAACTGTAGATAGCTTATACCTTTGTCGCAGAGGAGCCTTACTAGTCCCTCTTCTTTTCTAGCAGATGAGCAGCTTACCTTTTTCTCTGTCTTGGGAGCCGGACGCTCTAATCGTACAGTTCAGTCCGGTAACTAAGGGCCGTTTTTCCCGGAGTCACCTCTGACTTCTCTGGCAGTTTTCGCTTCACTTTTCTTTGGTCCCTGTTCTGAGCCTTATGACACCCTTATGACACCACAAAGTGACCACCAACGTGAAAGGTGGCACCCAGCAACGGCAATCAGGGAGAAAAGAAATATAAAGTTTGTTCTCGTAAAAATAACATGGCGGACTCAACGATTCGACGCTGAGAAGTGAAAAACTCCCAACAGCCTTAGCGCCACGCAAAGGCTCAAGGGATCTCAACGGCTGCAAAGCCACGCCCCTTACCCCCTCCCTCAAATAGGCTCCTTCCTGTCTTGGTCCTTTCCTTTTAGCCGTACTATGACTACTTCCGGCACCAGTACCTAATAAATCTTCCTGTTAGAAACTAGTGAAGAGTAAATCTTAAGTTCCTATGTAGTAAAGAACTGATGAGATAAAGGAAGTCACTTCGGCCCTTTACCTACACTTCATAAAATAAGACAAGAAAAAGGGTGATTATGTTAATTTTTTTCTATCTCTTTTACATTCTTTATTTAAATTTCTTGACAGACTACATGCTCTCAGTTATACAAGATTTTTTTTATTTGATATATTTTTTATTTACATTTCAAATGATTTCCCCTTTTCTAGCCCCCCACTCCCCGAAAGTCCCGTAAGCCCCCTTTTCTCCCCCTGTCCTCCCTCCCACCCCTTCCCACTTCCCCGTTCTGGTTTTGTCGAATACTGCTTCACTGAGTCTCTCCAGAACCAGGGGCCACTCCTCCTTTCTTCTTGTACCTCATTTGATGTGTGGATTATGTTTTGGGTATTCCAGTTTTCTAGGTTAATATTCACTTATTAGTGAGTGCATACCATGATTCACCTTTTGAGTCTGGGTTACCTCACTTAGTATGATGTTCTCTAGCTCCATCCATTTGCCTAAGAATTTCATGAATTCATTGTTTCTAATGGCTGAATAGTACTCCATTGTGTAGATATACCACATTTTTTTTTTTTAATATTTTTTTTTCTTTTTTTTTTTATTTGATATAATTTATTTACATTTCAAATGATTTCCCCTTTTCTAGCCCCCCCCCCCCCCCACTCCCCGAAAGTCCCGTAAGCCCCCTTCTCTTCCCCTGTCCTCCCTCCCACCCCTTCCTAGTTCCCCGTTCTGGTTTTGCCAAATACTGTTTCACTGAGTCTTTCCAGAACCAGGGGCCACTCCTCCTTTCTCCTTGTACCTCATTTGATGTGTGGATTATGTTTTGGGTATTCCAGTTTTCTAGGTTAATATTCACTTATTAGTGAGTGCATACCATGATTCACCTTTTGAGTCTGGGTTACCTCACTTAGTATGATGTTCTCTAGCTCCATCCATTTGCCTAAGAATTTCATGAATTCATTGTTTCTAATGGCTGAATAGTACTCCATTGTGTAGATATACCACATTTTTTTTTTAATATTTTTTTTCTTTTTTTTTTATTTGATATAATTTATTTACATTTCAAATGATTTCCCCTTTTCTAGCCCCCCCCCCCCACTCCCCGAAAGTCCCGCAAGCCCCCTTCTCTTCCCCTGTCCTCCCTCCCACCCCTTCCTAGTTCCCCGTTCTGGTTTTGCCGAATACTGTTTCACTGAGTCTTTCCAGAACCAGGGACCACTCCTGCTTTCTTCTTGTATCTCATTTGATGTGTGGATTATGTTTTGGGTATTCCAGTTTTCTAGGTTAATAACCACTTATTAGTGAGTGCATACCATGATTCACCTTTTGAGTCTGGGTTACCTCACTTAGTATGATGTTCTTTAGCTCCATCCATTTGCCTAAGAATTTCATGAATTCATTGTTTCTAATGGCTGAATAGTACTCCATTGTGTAGATATACCACATTTTTTGTATCCACTCTTCTGTTGAGGGATACCTGGGTTCTTTCCAGCATCTGGCAATTATAAATAGGGCTGCTATGAACATAGTAGAGCATGTATCCTTATTACATGGTGGGGAATCCTCTGGGTATATGCCCAGGAGTGGTATAGCAGGATCTTCTGGAAGTGAGGTGCCCAGTTTTCGGAGGAACCGCCAGACTGCTTTCCAGAGTGGTTGTACCAATTTGCAACCCCACCAGCAGTGGAGGAGTGTTCCTCTTTCTCCGCACCCTCTCCAACACCTGCTGTCTCCTGAATTTTTAATCTTAGCCATTCTGACTGGTGTAAGATGAAATCTTAGGGTTGTTTTGATTTGCATTTCCCTAATGACTAATGAAGATGAGCATTTTTTAAGATGCTTCTCCGCCATCCGAAGTTCTTCAGGTGAGAATTCTTTGTTTAACTCTGTACCCCATTTTTTAATAGGGTTGTTTGGTTTTCTGGAGTCTAACTTCTTGAGTTCTTTATATATATTGGATATTAGCCCTCTATCTGATGTAGGATTGGTGAAGATCTTTTCCCAATTTGTTGGTTGCCAATTTGTCCTTTTGATGGTGTCCTTTCCCTTACAGAAACTTTGTAATTTTATGAGGTCCCATTTGTCAATTCTTGCTCTGAGAGCATACGCTATTGGTGTTCTGTTCATAAACTTTCTCTGTACCGATGTCCTCAAGGGTCTTCCCCAGTTTCTTTTCTATTAGCTTCAGAGTGTCTGGCTTTATGTGGAGGTCCTTGATCCATTTGGATTTGAGCTTAGTACAAGGAGACAAGGATGGATCAATTCACATTCTTCTGCATGCTGACCTCCAGTTGAACCAGCACCATTTGTTGAAAAGGCTATCATTTTTCCATTGGATGTTTTCAGCCTCTTTGTCTAGGATCAAGTGGCCATAGGTGTGTGGGTTCATTTCTGGATCTTCAATCCTGTTCCATTGATCTGCTTGCCTGTCACTACACCAATACCATGCAGTTTTTAACACTATTGCTCTGTAGTATTGCTTGAGGTCAGGGATACTAATTCCCCCAGAATTTCTTTTGTTGCTGAGAATAGTTTTAGCTATCATGGGTTTTTGTTATTCCAGATGAATTTGTTAATTGCTTTTTCTAACTCTGTGAAGAATTGAGTTGGGATTTTGATGGGTATTGCATTGAATCTGTATATTGCTTTTGGCAAAATGGCCATTTTAACTATATTGATTCTACCGATCCATGAGCATGGGAGGTTTTCCTTCCATTCTTGAAGTTCTTGTCATACAGATCTTTCGCATGTTTGGTAAGAGTCACCCCAAGATACTTTATACTGTTTGTGGCTATTGTGAAGGGGGTCATTTCCCTAATTTCTTTCTCAGCCTGCTTATCCTTTGAGTATAGGAAGGCCACTGATTTGCTTGAGTTGATTTTATAACCTGCCACTTTGCTGAAGTTGTTTATCAGCTGTAGGAGCTCTCTAGTGGAGTTCTTTGGGTCACTTAGGTAGACGATCATGTCGTCTGCAAATAATGATAGTTTGACTTCCTCCTTTCCAATTTGTATCCCTTTGACCTCCTTATGTTGTCGAATTGCCCGAGCTAGTACCTCAAGTACAATATTGAAAAGATAAGGAGAGAGGGGGCAGCCCTGTCTAGTCCCTGATTTTAGTGGGATTGCTTCAAGTTTCTCTCCATTTAGTTTGATGCTGGCTACCGGTTTGCTGTATATTGCTTTTACTATGTTTAGGTATGGGCCTTGAATTCCTGTTCTCTCCAAGACTTTAAGCATGGAAGGATGCTGAATTTTGTCAAATGCTTTTTCAGCATCCAATGAAATGACCATGTGGTTTTGTTCTTTGAGTTTGTTTATGTAGTGGATTGCATTGATGGATTTCCGTATATTGAACCAACCATGCATTCCCGGGATAAAGCCTACTTGATCATGGTGGATGATCATTTTGATGTGTTCTTGGATTCGGTTGGCAAGAATTTTATTGAGTATTTTTGCATCGATGTTCATAAGGGAAATTGGTCTGAAGTTCTCTTTCTTTGTTGGATCTTTGTGTGGCTTTGGTATCAGCGTAATTGTGGCTTCGTAGAAGGAATTGGGTAGTGTTCCTTCTGTTTCTATTTTGTGGAATAGTTTGAAGAGTATTGGTGTTAACTCTTCTTTGAAGGTCTGGTAGAATTCTGCACTGAAGCCATCTGGTCCTGTGCTTTTTTTGGTTGGAAGACTTTCTATGACTCCTTCTATTTCTTTAGGCATTATGGGACTGTTTAGATGGTCTAGTTGGTCCTGATTTAATTTTGGTATTTGGTATCTGTCAAGGAAAGTGTCCATTTCCTCCAGATTCTCCAGTTGTGTTGAGTACAGGCTCTTGTAGAAGGATCTGATGATTTTTTGGATTTCCTCAGTTTCCGTTGTTATATCTCCCTTTTCATTTCTAAGTTTGTTAATTTGGATACTTTCTCTGTGCCGTTTGGTCAGTCTGGCTAAGGGTTTATCTGTCTTGTTGATTTTCTCAAAGAACCAGCTCCTGGATTCGTTAATTCTTTGTACGGTTCGCTTTGTTTCCATAGATTGATTTCAGCCCTGAGTTTGATGATTTCCTGCCTTCTACTCCTCCTGGGTGAAATAGCTTCTTTTTGTTCCAGGGCTTTCAGGTGTGTCGTTAAGCTGCTAGTGTATGCTCTCTCCATTTTCTTTTTGGAGGCACTCAGGGCTATGAGTTTACCTCTTAGCACTGCTTTCATTGTGTCCCAAAGATTTGAGTATGTTGTACCTTGATTTTCATTAAATTCTAAAAAGTCTCTGATTTCTTTCTTTATTTCTTCTTTGGTCAAGGTGTCATTGAGTAGAGTATTATTCAGCCTCCATGTGTATGTGGGTTTTCTGTTGTTTTTGTTGCTATTGAAAATCACTCTTACACCATAGTGATCTGATAGGAGTCATGGGATTAGTTCTATCTTCTTATATTTGTTGAGGTCTGTCTTGTGACCAATTATATGGTCGATTTTGGAGAAGGAACAATGAGGTGCTGAGAAAAAGGTATATTCTTTTGCTTTAGGGTGAAATGTTCTATAAATATCAGTCAAATCCAATTGGTCCAAAGCTTCAATTAGTTTTACTGTGTCTCTGTTTAGTTTCTGTTTTCCTGATCGGTCCATTGAGGAAAGTGGAGTGTTGAAGTCCCCCAAAATTATTGTGTTAGGTGCAATGTGTGCTTTGAGCTTTAGTAAAGTTTCTTTTACGAATGAGGGTGCCTTTGCATTTGGCGCATAGATGTTCAGAATTGAAAGTTCTTCTTGGTGGATTTTTCCTTTGACCAGCAAGAAGTGTCCCTAAGTGTCTCTTTTGATGACTTTAGGTTGAAAGTCAATTTTATCTGATATTAGAATGGCTACTCCTGCTCGTTTCCTGTGACCATTGGCTTGTAAGATTGTCTTCCAGCCTTTTACTCTAAGGTAGCTTTTATCTTTGACACTGAGGTGAGTCTCCTGTATACAGAAAATTGTAGGGTCCTGTTTCCTTATCCAGTCTGTTAGTCTATGTCTTTTTATTGGGGAATTGAGACCATTGATGTTAAGAGATATTAGGGAATAGTGATTATTACTTCCTGTCATTTTTGATGTTCTTTTTATATTTGAGTGGTTATCTTCTTTTGGGTTTGATGAAGGAAGGTAACTATCTTGCTTTTTCCAGGGTGTAGTTTCCCTCCTTGTATTGGAGTTTTCCTCCTATTATTCTTTGTAGAGCTGGGTTTGTGGAGAGATATTGTGTAAATTTGGTTTTGTCATGGAATATCTTGGTTTCTCTATGTATGGTGAATGAGAGTTTTGCTGGGTATAGTAGCCTTGGCTGACATTTGTGTTCTCTTAGAGTCTGCATGAGATCTGCCCAGGATCTTCTAGCTTTCATGGTCTCTGGTGAGAAGTTTGGTGTGATTCTGATAGGTCTTCCTTTGTATGTTACTTGGCCTTTCTCTCTTACTGCCTTTAATATTCTTTCTTTGTTTAGTGCATTTGGGGTTTTGATTGTTATGTGACGGGAGGTTTTTCTGCTCAGGTCCAGTCTGTTTGGAGTTCTGTAGGCTTCTTGTATATTCATAGGCATCTCTCTCTTTAAGTTAGGAAAGTTTTCTTCCATAATTTTGTTGAAGATATTTGCTGGCCCTTTCTGTTGTAAATCTTCACTCTCATCTATGCCTATAATCCTTAGGTTTGGTCTTCTCATTGTATCCTGGATTTCCTGGATGTTCTGGGATACAAGCTTTTTGCATTTTGTATTTTCTTTAACTGTTGAGTCAATGGTTTCTATGGTATCTTCAGCATATGAGATTCTTTCTTCTATCTCTTGTATTCTGTTGTTTATATTTGCGTCTATGGTCCCTGATTTCTTCTCAAGGTTTTCTATCTCCAAAGTTGTCTCCCTTTGTGATTTCTTAGTTGTTTCTACTTCTGTTTTTAGGTCCAGGATGTTTTTGCTCAGTTCCATCATTTTTTTGTCTGTGTTTTCCTGTAATTCTTTAAGAGATTTTTGTGTTTCCTCTTTCATGACTTCTGCCTGTTGACTCAAGTTCTCCTGCATTTCTTTAAATTTTTTTTTGCCTTTCTTCTTTATTGGCTTCTATCTCTTGGGCCTTATTCTCCTGTATTTCTTTAAGTGTTTTTTTGTGTTTCCATTATACGGGTTTCTAGCTTATTCATGTTCCTCTGCATTTCTTTAAGAGATTCATTCATGTCCTTTTTGTGTTCTTCTAACAGCATTATGAACAGTGATTTTAAATCCAAATCTTGTTTCTCTGGTGTGTTGGCATAACCAGGACTTGCTGATGTTGGAGAGTTTGGTTCAGATGCTGTGATATTGCCTAGATTTCTGTTAGTAGCATTCCTGCGTTTGCCCTTTGCCATCTTGTTCTCTGGAGCTAATTGGTCTTGTCTCTGGCTGGTGTTTCAGCCTCCTGAGAGGCTCTAGGGCTATTTCTGCACCACTGGAGGGCAGGGTTTCCCCTGTTGCAGATTGTTGATGTGCTGTCCTCCTCTTGGCTACTTTTGCAGCCCTAGTGTATTTTGCCCCAGATTGTGTCTGTGAACCAGATGGTGCCCGTTTGCTCCTTCAGGGAGCGCTGAGGCTGTATGCTGTGGGGACCTTTTCTGTGTGCTGATCTCTCTGCTGGCCAGCGGAACTCCCAACCGGGTTGGTGCACACAAGGCTAGCCTAGCTGCTCAGGCCCTGAGTCTAGGCAAAAGCCTGGCAGGCTAATGTCTGAGCAAAGTTCCCCTCAGCTGTGAGTGTTAATTGGGTCTGTCAGGTGGCTAGGATGGTGGCGTGTGCGCGCTCCCTGAGAGTGCTGGGAGAGTCTGCTGGGCTAACGACCTCCTGGCCGGGTCAGCACACAGATGGCCCACCGAGCAGCCCAGGGCCTGGGGGCAGCCCAGGGCCTGATCGTCTGAGACCCCTGCTATGTCAGCCTCGGGCTATGCCTGTTAGCTGGTTTGGTTTTGCCTGCTAGGTCTCTCTGGCTTCCCGTAGGCAAAATGGCGGTGGTGCGCAAACCAGCCTGGATAAACAACCTCCTGGCCGGGTCGGCACACAGGTGGCCCACCGAGTAGCCCAGGGCCTGGGGGCAGTCCAGGGCCTGACCGTCTGAGACCCCTGCTATGTCCGCCTCGGGCTATGCCTGTTAGCTGGTTTGGTTTTGCCTGCTAGGTCTCTCTGGCTTCCCGTAGGCAAAATGGCGGCGGTGCGCGCCGGCCCAGGCAAACAAGCTCCTGGCTGGGTCGGCACACAGATAGCCCACCGAGCAACCCAGGACCTGGGGGCAGTCCAGGGCCTGACCGTCTGAGACCCCTGCTATGTCCTCCTTGGGCTATGCCTGTTAGCCGGTTTGGTTTTGCCTGCTAGGTCTCTCTGGCTTCCCTTAGGCAAAATGGCAGTGGTGCGCGCGCTGGCGTGGGGAGGGGGGGAACCTCCTGGCGGGGTTTGCATCCTGGTGGACCCACGATCAGCCCAGGGCCTGGGTGCAGGCCAACGCCCGTTGGGCTTAGACCCCCGCGATGTTGGTCTCGGGTTATATTTGCGTACCTCAGTCTGATTTCTCTGGCGACCGAGAACCAATATGGAGGCCTCGTATCTGACTGGCGGGAGGCAGAGTTCTGAAGTGGCTTCTGTGTGGTGAAAGGCGCCTTAAATCCTCCGCTGCTCGCAGCCTGGCTGGCCAGCAATGGCCAGTGGTTGTGGGCGCAGGGTCTGCCTGGACCCTGTCCACTTGGTTCTACTGCTGATAGCCCTTCCTCTGGAACAGCCGCTGCTGCTGTTGCTGCCGCCGCCGCTGCCGCCGCTCTTCTCCAGGTTTTTTTTTTTTATTGATATATTTTTTATTTATTTTTCAAATGATTTCCCCTTTTCGGGACCCCCACTTCCCAAAAGTCCCATAAGCCCCTTTCTCTCCCCCTGTCCTCCCACCCACCCCTTCCCACTTCCCTGTTCTGGTTTTCCTGAATACTGCTTCACTGAGTCTTTCCAGAACCAGGGGCCACTCCTCCTTTCTTCTTGTACCTCATTTGATGTGTGGATTATGTTTTGGGTATTCCAGTTTTCTAGGTTAATATACACTTATTAGTGAGTACATACCATGATTCACCTTTTGAGTCTGGGTTACCTCACTTAGTAAGATATTTTCCAGTGCTCTGTTAAATATATAGCATCCCTGAAGCCTTTAGTGCTCTGTTAAATACATAGCATCCATGACATATTTAGTGCTCTGTTAAATGTCTAGCATCCCAGATGCATTTAGTGCTCTGTTAAATGCATAGCATCCCTGAGGCATTTAGTGCTCTGTTAAATGTATAGTATTTCTGAAGTATTTAGTGATCTGTTAAATGGTTAGCATCCTTGAGGCTTTAGGTTCTTTGTTAAATGGATAACATCCCTGAGGCATTCAGTGCTCTGTCAGATGTATAACATCCCTGACACATTTAGTGCTCTGTTCAATGAATAGCAACCCTGAGCCATTTACTACACTGTCAAGTGGTTAGCATCCGTGATGCATTTAGTGCTCTGTTAAATGTATAGCATCCCTGACACATTTAGGGTTCTGTTAAGTGTTTAGCATCCCTGAGGCATTTAGTGCTCTGTTAAATGGTTAGCATCCCTGACACATTTAGTGCTCTACTAAATGTATAACATCCCTGAGGCATTTAGTGCTCTGTTAAATGGTTAGCATCCCTGATCCATTTAGTGCTCTGTTCAATGTATAGCATCCCTGATGCATTTCTTGCTCTGTTAAATGGTTAGCATCCCTGACTAATTTAGTGCTCTGTTAAATGTTTTGCATCCCTGAGGCATTTAGTACTCTGTAAAATGTATTGCATCCCTGACACATTTAGAGCTCTGTTAAATGTTTAGCATTTCTGAGGCATTTAGTTCTGTCTTAAATGTATAGCATCCCTGATGCATTTAGTGCTCTGTTCAATGTAAAGCATCCCTGATGCATTTAGTGCTCTGTTAAATGTGTAGCATCCCAGATGCATTTAGTGCTCTGTTAAATGTACAGCATCACTGATACATTTCTTGATCTGTTAAATGGTTAGCATCCTTGAGGCATTTAAGACTCAGTTAAATGTATAAAATCCCTCAGGCATTTCATGCTCTGTCAAATGTATAGCATCCCTGAGGCATTTAGTGCTCTGTTAAATGTATAGCATTCCTGATGCTTTTAGTGCCGTGTTAAATGTATAGCATCCCTGAGACATTTAGTGCTCTGTCAAATGTACAGCATCCCTGAGGCATTTAGTGCTCTGTTAAATGGTAAGTATCCCTGACACATTTAGTGCTCTGTTAAATGGTTAGCATCCCTGAGACATTTAGGCCTCTGTTAAATGGTTAGCATCCCTGAGGCATTTAGTGCTCTGTTAAATGTAGCATCCCTGAGGCATTTAGTGGTCTGCTGAATGGTTTGCATCCCTGAAGCATTTAGTGATCTGTTAAATGGTTAGCATCCTTGAGGCTTTTAGTGCTCTGTTAAATGTATATCATCCCTGAGGCATTTAGTGCTCTGTTAAATGTATAGACTCCCTGATGCATTTAGTGCTCTGTTAAATGGTTAGCATCCCTGAGGCATTTAGTTCTCTGTTAAATGGTTAGCATCCCTGATGAATTTAGTGCTATGTTCAATGTATAGCATCCCTGACACATTTAGGGCTCTGTTAAATGGTTAGCATTCCCAACACCTTTAGAGCTCTGTTCAATGAATAGCATCCCCTAGGCATTTAGTGCTTTGTTAAGTGGTTAGCATCCCTAACACATTTAGTGGTCTGTTAAATGTATAGCATCCTGACACATTTAGGTCTCTGTTAAATGGTTAGCATCCCTGATGCATTTAGTGGTCTGTTAAATGGTTAGCATCCCTGAGGCATTTAGTGCTCTGTTTTTTTTTTTTTTTTTTTTTTAACAGTGAAATTCTCCATATTTATTTATAGTATTTTACTGAAGATGCCAGAAGCAAACTACCTCCTCCTTAAGCACCTCATTAGGAGCTCTTCATTAGTCTATTCCACTCCATTGTGAGTAATACCAACATGACATCATTCCTGCGGACCTTATTTCTGGAAACTACTTTTTTTTTTCATTCTTTTTTTTTATTCGATATAATTTATTTACATTTCAAATGATTTCCCCTTTTCTAGCCCCCCCCCACTCCCCGAAAGTCCCGTAAGCCCCCTTCTCTTCCCCTGTCCTCCCTCCCACCCCTTCCCAGTTCCCCGTTCTGGTTTTGCCAAATACTGTTTCACTGAGTCTTTCCAGAACCAGGGACCACTCCTGCTTTCTTCTTGTATCTCATTTGATGTGTGGATTATGTTTTGGGTATTCCAGTTTTCTAGGTTAATAACCACTTATTAGTGAGTGCATACCATGATTCACCTTTTGAGTCTGGGTTACCTCACTTAGTATGATGTTCTCTAGCTCCATCCATTTGCCTAAGAATTTCATGAATTCATTGTTTCTAATGGCTGAATAGTACTCCATTGTGTAGATATACCACATTTTTTGCATCCACTCTTCTGTTGAGGGTTACCTGGGTTCTTTCCAGCATCTGGCAATTATAAATAGGGCTGCTATGAACATAGTAGAGCATGTATCCTTATTACATGGTGGGGAATCCTCTGGGTATATGCCCAGGAGTGGTATAGCAGGATCTTCTGGAAGTGAGGTGCCCAGTTTTCGGAGGAACCGCCAGACTGATTTCCAGAGTGGTTGTACCAATTTGCAACCCCACCAGCAGTGGAGGAGTGTTCCTCTTTCTCCGCACCCTCTCCAACACCTGCTGTCTCCTGAATTTTTAATCTTAGCCATTCTGACTGGTGTAAGATGAAATCTTAGAGTTGTTTTGATTTGCATTTCCCTAATGACTAATGAAGTTGAGCATTTTTTAAGATGCTTCTCCGCCATCCGAAGTTCTTCAGGTGAGAATTCTTTGTTTAACTCTGTACCCCATTTTTTAATAGGGTTGTTTGGTTTTCTGGAGTCTAACTTCTTGAGTTCTTTATATATATTGGATATTAGCCCTCTATCTGATGTAGGATTGGTGAAGATCTTTTCCCAATTTGTTGGTTGCCGATCTGTCCTCTTGATGGTGTCCTTTGCCTTACAGAAACTCTGTAATCTTATGAGGTCCCATTTGTCAATTCTTGCTCTTAGAGCATACGCTATTGGTATTCTGTTCAGAAACTTTCTCCCTGTACCGATGTCCTCAAGGGTCTTCTCCAGTTTCTTTTCTATTAGCTTCAGAGTGTCTGGCTTTATGTGGAGGTCCTTGATCCATTTGGATTTGAGCTTAGTACAAGGAGACAAGGATGGATCAATTCGCAATCTTCTGCATGCTGACCTCCAGTTGAACCAGCACCATTTGTTGAAAAGGCTATCTTTTTTCCATTGGATGTTTTCAGCCTCTTTGTCGAGGATCAAGTGGCCATAGGTGTGTGGGTTCATTTCTGGATCTTCAATCCTGTTCCATTGATCCTCCTGCCTGTCACTGTACCAATACCATGCAGTTTTTTAACACTATTGCTCTGTAGTATTGCTTGAGGTCAGGGATACTGATTCCCCCGGATTTTCTTTTGTTGCTGAGAATAGTTTTAGCTATCCTGGGTTTTTTGTTGTTCCAGATGAATTTGATAATTGCTCTTTCTAACTTTGTGAAGAATTGAGTTGGGATTTTGATGGGTATTGCATTGAATCTGTATAGTGCTTTAGGCAAAATGGCCATTTTAACTATATTGATTCTACCGATCCATGAGCATGGGAGGTTTTCCCATTTTTTGAGGTCTTCTTCCATTTCCTTCTTCAGAGTCTTGAAGTTCTTGTCATACAGATCTTTCGCATGTTTGGTAAGAGTCACCCCAAGATACTTTATACTGTTTGTGGCTATTGTGAAGGGGGTCATTTCCCTAATTTCTTTCTCAGCCTGCTTATCCTTTGAGTATAGGAAGGCCACTGATTTGCTTGAGTTGATTTTATAACCTGCCACTTTGCTGAAGTTGTTTATCAGCTGTAGGAGCTCTCTAGTGGAGTTCTTTGGGTCACTTAGGTAGACGATCATGTCGTCTGCAAATAATGATAGTTTGACTTCCTCCTTTCCAATTTGTATCCCTTTGACCTTATGTTGTCGAATTGCCCGAGCTAGTACCTCAAGTACAATATTGAAAAGATAAGGAGAAAGGGGGCAGCCTTGTCTGGTCCCTGATTTCAGTGGGATTGCTTCTAGTTTCTCTCCGTTTAGTTTGATGCTGGCTACCGGTTTGCTGTTTATTGCTTTTACTATGTTTAGGTATGGGCCTTGAATTCCTGTTCTCTCCAAGACCTTAAGCATGAAAGGATGCTGAATTTTGTCAAATGCTTTTTCAGCATCCAATGAAATGACCATGTGGTTTTGTTCTTTGAGTTTGTTTATGTAGTGGATTGTATTGATGGATTTCCGTATATTGAACCAACCCTGCATTCCCGGGATAAAGCCTACTTGATCATGGTGGATGATCGTTTTGATGTGTTCTTGGATTCGGTTGGCAAGAATTTTATTGAGTATTTTTGCATCGATGTTCATAAGGGAAATTGGTCTGTAGTGCTCTGTTAAATGGTTAGCATCCCTGACACATTTAGTGCTCTATTCAATGTATAATATCCCTGAGGCATTTAGCGCTCTGTTAAATGCTTAGCATCCCTGAGGCATTTGGGCTCTGTTAAATGTTTAGCATCCCTGAGGCATTTAGTCCTCTGTAAAAAGTATAGCATTCTTGACACATCTAGGGCTTTGTTAAATGTTTAGCATTTCTGAAGCATTTAGTGCTATGTTAAATGTTTAGCATCCCTGAGGCATTTAGTACTGTCCTTAATGTATAGCATCCCAGACACATTTGGTGCTCTGTTCAATGTAAAGCATCCCTGATGCATTTAGTGCTCTGTTAAATGTATAATATCCCTGATACATTTAGTGCTCTGTTCAATGAATAGCATCCCTGAGGCATTTACTACACTGTTAAGTGTTTAGCATCCCAGACACATTTAGTGCTCTGTTAAATGTATAGCATCCCTGACACATTTAGTGCTCTGTTAAACGTATAGCATCCCTGACACATTTAGGGCTCTGTTAAATGTTTAGCATCCTTGAGGCATTTATTGCTGAGTTAAATTATTATCATCCCTGAGGCATTTAGTGCTCTGTTAAATGGTTAGCATCCATAAGGCATTTAGTGCTCTGTTAAATGGTTAGCATCCCAGAGGCATTTAGTATTCTGTTAAATGGTTAGCATCCCCGAGGCATTTAGTATTCTGTTAAATGGTTAGTATCACCGAGGCATTTAGTTCTCTTTTAAATGTAGCATCCTGGACACATTTAGGCCTCTGTTAAATGTTTAGCATCCCTGAGGAATTTAGTGCTCTGTTAAATGTTTAGCATCCCTGAGGCATTTAGTACTGTCTTAAATGTATAGCATCCCTGAGGCATTTAGTGCTCTGTTCAATGTAAAGCATCCCTGATGCATTTAGTGCTCTGTTAAATGTATAACATCCCTGAGGCATTTAGTGCTCTGTTAAATGTACAGCATATCTGAGGCATTTAGTGCTGTGTGAAATGTATAGAATCCCTGAAGCCTTTAGTGCTCTGTTAAATATATAGCACCCCTGAAGCCTTTAGTGCTCTGTTGAATATATAGCATCCCTGAAGCCTTTAGTGCTCTGTTGAATATATAGCATCCATGACATATTTAGTGCTCTGTTAAATGTCTAGCATCCCAGATGCATTTAGTGCTCTGTGCAATGTATAGCATCCCTGAGGCATTTAGTGCTCTGTTAAATAAGGTTAGCATCCCTGATGCATTTAGTGCTCTGTTAAATGTACAGCATCCCTGACACATTTCTTGCTCTGTTAAGTGGTTAGCATCCTTGAGGCATTTAGAGCTCAGTTAAATGTATAACATCCCTGAGGCATTTCGTGCTCTGTTAAATGTATAGCATCCCTGAGGTATTTAGTGCTCTGTTAAATGGTAAATATCCCTGACACATTTAGTGCTCTGTTAAATGGTTAGCATCCTTGAGGCTTTTAGTTCTTTGTTAAATGGATAACATCCCTGAGGCATTTAGTGCTCTGTTAAATGTATAACATACCTGACACATTTAGTGCTCTGTTCAATGAATAGCAACCCTGAGCCATTTACTACACTGTCAAGTGGTTAGCATCCGTGACGCATTTAGTGCTCTGTTAAATGTATAGCATCCCTGACACATTTAGGGTTCTGTTAAGTGTTTAGCATCCCTGAGGCATTTAGTGCTCTGTTAAATGGTTAGCATCCCTGATCCATTTAGTGCTCTGTTCAACGTATAGCATCCCTGATGCATT
Organism: Apodemus sylvaticus; assembly: GCF_947179515.1. NCBI lineage: Eukaryota > Metazoa > Chordata > Mammalia > Rodentia > Muridae > Apodemus > Apodemus sylvaticus. Next base: position 1,140,691 of record NW_026262996.1, read on the forward strand.
TCTTGCTCTGTTAAATGGTTAGCATCCCTGACTAATTTAGTGCTCTGTTAAATGTTTTGCATCCCTGAGGCATTTAGTGCTCTGTAAAATGTATTGCATCCCTGACACATTTAGAGCTCTGTTAAATGTTTAGCATTTCTGAGGCATTTAGTGCTATGTTAAATGTTTAGCATCCCTGAGGCATTTAGTTCTGTCTTTAATGTATAGCATCCCTGATGCATTTACTGCTCTGTTCAATGTAAAGCATCCCTGATGCATTTAGTGCTCTGTTAAATGTGTAGCATCCCAGATGCATTTAGTGCTCTGTTAAATGTACAGCATCACTGACACACTTCTTGATCTGTTAAATGGTTAGCATCCTTGAGGCATTTAGGACTCAGTTAAATGTATAAAATCCCTCAGGCATTTCATGCTCTGTCAAATGTATAGCATCCCTGATGCATTTAGTGCTCTGTTAAGTGTATAGCATCCCTGATGCTTTTAGTGCCGTGTTAAATGTATAGCATCCCTGAGACCTTTAGTGCGCTGTTAAATGTTTAGCATCCCTGAGGCATTTAGTACTGTCTTAAATGTATAACATCCCTGAGGCATTTAGTGCTCTGTTCAATGTAAAGCATCCCTGATGCATTTAGTTTTCTGTTAAATGTATAACATCCCTGAGGCATGAAGTGCTCTGTTAAATGTGTAGCATCCCTGAGGCATTTAGTGCTGTGTGAAATGTATAGAATCCCTGAGGCATTTAGTGCTGTGTTAAATGTATAGCATCCCTGAAGCCTTTAGTGCTCTATTAAATATATAGCATCCGTGACATATTTAGTGCTCTGTTAAATGGTTAGCATCCCTGACTCATTTAGTGCTCTTTTCAAGAATAGCATACCTGAGGCATTTAGTTCTTTGTTAAGTGGTTAGCATCAGTAACACATTTAATGCTCTGTTAAATGTATAGCATCACTGACCCTATTAAGTCTCTTTTAGGGTTACCTCACTTAGTATGATGTTCTCTAGCTCCATCCATTTGCCTAAGAATTTCATGAATTCATTGTTCCTAACGGCTGAATAGTACTCCATTGTGTAGATATACCACATTTTTTGCATCCACTCTTCTGTTGAGGGATACCTGGGTTCTTTCCAGCATCTGGCAAATATAAATAGGGCTGCTATGAACATAGTGGAGCATGTATCCTTATTACATGGTGGGGAGTCTTCTGGGTATATGCCCAGGAGTGGTATAGCAGGATCTTCTGGAAGTGAGGTGCCCAGTTTTCGGAGGAACCGCCAGACTGATTTCCAGAGTGGTTGTACCAATTTGCAACCCCACCAGCAGTGGAGGAGTGATCCTCTTTCTCCACACCCTCTCCAACACCTGCTGTCTCCTGAATTTTTAATCTTAGCCATTCTGACTGGTGTAAGATGAAATCTTAGGGTTGTTTTGATTTGCATTTCCCTAATGACTAATGAAGTTGAGCATTTTTTAAGATGCTTCTCCACCATCCGAAGTTCTTCAGGTGAGAATTCTTTGTTTAACTCTGTTTCCCATTTTTTTAATAGGGTTGTTTGGTTTTCTGGAGTCTAACATCTCGAGTTCTTTATATATATTGGATATTAGCCCTCTATCTGATGTAGGATTGGTGAAGATCTTTTCCCAATTTGTTGGTTGCCAATTTGTCCTCTTGATGGTGTCCTTTGCCTTACAGAAACTTTGTAATTTTATGAGGTCCCATTTGTCAATTCTTGATCTTAGAGCATACTCAATTGGTGTTCTGTTCAGAAACTTTCTCCCTGTATTTAGTTCTCTGTTAAATGTATAACATCCCTGAGGCATTAAGTGCTCTATTAACTGTATAGCATCCCTGAGGCATTTAGTGGTCTGTTAAATGTATAGAATTCCTGAAGCCTTTAGTGCTCTGTTAAATGTCTAGGATCCCAGATGCATTAAGTGTTCTGTTAAATGGTTAGCATCCCTGAAGCATTTAGTGCTCTGTTAAATGTATAGCATCCCTGACACACAGGGCTCTGTTAAGTATATAGCTTCCGTGACATATTTAGTGCTCTGTTAAATGTACAGCATCCCAGATGCATTTAGTGCTCTGTTAAATGTACAGCATCCCAGATGCATTTAGTGCTCTGTTAAATGTGTAGCATCCCAGATGCATTTAGTGCTCTGTTAAATGTACAGCATCCCTGACACATTTCTTGCTCTGTTAAGTGGTTAGCATCCTTGAGGCATTTAGAGCTCAGTTAAATGTATAACATCCCTGAGGCATTTCGTGCTCTGTTAAATGTATAGCATCCCTGAGGTATTTAGTGCTCTGTTAAATGGTAAATATCCCTGACACATTTAGTGCTCTGTTAAATGGTTAGCATCCTTGAGGCTTTTAGTTCTTTGTTAAATGGATAACATCCCTGAGGCATTTAGTGCTCTGTTAAATGTATAACATACCTGACACATTTAGTGCTCTGTTCAATGAATAGCAACCCTGAGCCATTTACTACACTGTCAAGTGGTTAGCATCCGTGACGCATTTAGTGCTCTGTTAAATGTATAGCATCCCTGACACATTTAGGGTTCTGTTAAGTGTTTAGCATCCCTGAGGCATTTAGTGCTCTGTTAAATGGTTAGCATCCCTGATCCATTTAGTGCTCTGTTCAACGTATAGCATCCCTGATGCATTTCTTGCTCTGTTAAATGGTTAGCATCCCTGACTAATTTAGTGCTCTGTTAAATGTTTTGCATCCCTGAGGCATTTAGTGCTCTGTAAAATGTATTGCATCCCTGACACATTTAGAGCTCTGTTAAATGTTTAGCATTTCTGAGGCATTTAGTGCTATGTTAAATGTTTAGCATCCCTGAGGCATTTAGTTCTGTCTTTAATGTATAGCATCCCTGATGCATTTACTGCTCTGTTCAATGTAAAGCATCCCTGATGCATTTAGTGCTCTGTTAAATGTGTAGCATCCCAGATGCATTTAGTGCTCTGTTAAATGTACAGCATCACTGACACACTTCTTGATCTGTTAAATGGTTAGCATCCTTGAGGCATTTAGGACTCAGTTAAATGTATAAAATCCCTCAGGCATTTCATGCTCTGTCAAATGTATAGCATCCCTGATGCATTTAGTGCTCTGTTAAGTGTATAGCATCCCTGATGCTTTTAGTGCCGTGTTAAATGTATAGCATCCCTGAGACCTTTAGTGCGCTGTTAAATGTTTAGCATCCCTGAGGCATTTAGTACTGTCTTAAATGTATAACATCCCTGAGGCATTTAGTGCTCTGTTCAATGTAAAGCATCCCTGATGCATTTAGTTCTCTGTTAAATGTATAACATCCCTGAGGCATGAAGTGCTCTGTTAAATGTGTAGCATCCCTGAGGCATTTAGTGCTGTGTGAAATGTATAGAATCCCTGAGGCATTTAGTGCTGTGTTAAATGTATAGCATCCCTGAAGCCTTTAGTGCTCTATTAAATATATAGCATCCGTGACATATTTAGTGCTCTGTTAAATGGTTAGCATCCCTGACTCATTTAGTGCTCTTTTCAAGAATAGCATACCTGAGGCATTTAGTTCTTTGTTAAGTGGTTAGCATCAGTAACACATTTAATGCTCTGTTAAATGTATAGCATCACTGACCCTATTAAGTCTCTTTTAGGGTTACCTCACTTAGTATGATGTTCTCTAGCTCCATCCATTTGCCTAAGAATTTCATGAATTCATTGTTCCTAACGGCTGAATAGTACTCCATTGTGTAGATATACCACATTTTTTGCATCCACTCTTCTGTTGAGGGATACCTGGGTTCTTTCCAGCATCTGGCAAATATAAATAGGGCTGCTATGAACATAGTGGAGCATGTATCCTTATTACATGGTGGGGAGTCTTCTGGGTATATGCCCAGGAGTGGTATAGCAGGATCTTCTGGAAGTGAGGTGCCCAGTTTTCGGAGGAACCGCCAGACTGATTTCCAGAGTGGTTGTACCAATTTGCAACCCCACCAGCAGTGGAGGAGTGATCCTCTTTCTCCACACCCTCTCCAACACCTGCTGTCTCCTGAATTTTTAATCTTAGCCATTCTGACTGGTGTAAGATGAAATCTTAGGGTTGTTTTGATTTGCATTTCCCTAATGACTAATGAAGTTGAGCATTTTTTAAGATGCTTCTCCACCATCCGAAGTTCTTCAGGTGAGAATTCTTTGTTTAACTCTGTTTCCCATTTTTTTAATAGGGTTGTTTGGTTTTCTGGAGTCTAACATCTCGAGTTCTTTATATATATTGGATATTAGCCCTCTATCTGATGTAGGATTGGTGAAGATCTTTTCCCAATTTGTTGGTTGCCAATTTGTCCTCTTGATGGTGTCCTTTGCCTTACAGAAACTTTGTAATTTTATGAGGTCCCATTTGTCAATTCTTGATCTTAGAGCATACTCAATTGGTGTTCTGTTCAGAAACTTTCTCCCTGTATTTAGTTCTCTGTTAAATGTATAACATCCCTGAGGCATTAAGTGCTCTATTAACTGTATAGCATCCCTGAGGCATTTAGTGGTCTGTTAAATGTATAGAATTCCTGAAGCCTTTAGTGCTCTGTTAAATGTCTAGGATCCCAGATGCATTAAGTGTTCTGTTAAATGGTTAGCATCCCTGAAGCATTTAGTGCTCTGTTAAATGTATAGCATCCCTGACACACAGGGCTCTGTTAAGTATATAGCTTCCGTGACATATTTAGTGCTCTGTTAAATGTACAGCATCCCAGATGCATTTAGTGCTCTGTTAAATGTACAGCATCCCAGATGCATTTAGTGCTCTGTTAAATGTGTAGCATCCCAGATGCATTTAGTGCTCTGTTAAATGTACAGCATCCCTGACACATTTCTTGCTCTGTTAAATGGTTAGCATCCTTGAGGCATTTAGGGCTCAGTTGAATGTATAACATCCCTGAGGCATTTCGTGCACTGTCAAAAGTATAGCATCCCTGATGCATTTAGTGCTCTGTTAAATGTATAGCATCCCTGATGCATTTAGTGCTCTGTTAAATGTATAGCATCCCTGAGACATTTAGTGCTCTGTTAAATGTATAGGATCCCTGAGGGATTTAGTGCTCTGTTAAATGGTAAGTATCCCTGATGCATTTAGTGCTCTGTGAAATGTATAGCATCCCTGATGCATTTAGTGCTGTGTTAAATGTATAGCATCCCTGAGACATTTAGTGCTCTGTTAAATGTATAGCATCCCTGAGGCATTTAGTGCTCCGTTAAATGGTTAGCATCCCTGACACATTTAGTGCTCTGTTAAATGGTTAGCATCCCTAAGGCATTTAGTGCTCTGTTAAATGCATAGCATCCCTGATGCATTTAGTGCTCTGTTAAATGTATAGTATTTCTGAAGTATTTAGTGATCTGTTAAATGGTTAGCATCATTGAGGCTTTTAGTTCTTTGTTAAATGGATAACATCCCTGAGGCATTCAGTGCTCTGTTAAATGTATAATATCCATGACACATTTAGTGCTCTGTTCAATGAATAGCAACCCTGAGCCATTTACTACACTGTCAAGTGGTTAGCATCCGTGACACATTTAGTGCTCTGTTAAATGTATAGCATCCCTGACACATTTAGGGTTCTGTTAAGGGTTTAGGATCCCTGAGGCATTTAGTGCTCTGTTAAATGGTTAGCATCCTTGACACATTTAGTGCTCTATTCAATGTATAACATCCCTGAGGCATTTAGTGCTCTGTTAAATGGTTAGCATCCTTGATCCATTTAGTGCTCTGTTCAATGTATAGCACTCCTGATGTATTTAGTGCTCTGTTAAATTGCTAGCATCCTTGACACATTTAGAGATCTGTTAAATGGTTAGCATTCCTGATTCAGTTAGTGCTCTGTTCAATGTATCATATCCTAGGCATTTAGTGCTCTGTTAAATGTTTAGCCTCCCTGACACATTTAGTGCTCTATTCAAGGTATAACATCCCTGAGGCATTTAGTGCTCTGTTAAATGTAAAGCATCCCTGATGCATTTAGTGCTCTGTTAAATGTTTAACATCCCTGAGGCATTAAATGCTCTGGTAAATGTATAACATATCTGAGGCATTCAGTGCTGTGTTAAATGTATAGAATCCCTGAAGCATTTAGTGCTGTGTTAAATATATAGCATCCATGAAGCCTTTAGTGCTCTGTTAAATACATAGCTTCCATGACATATTTAGTGCTTTGTTAAATGTCTAGCATCCCAGATGCATTTAGTGCTCTGTTAAGTGGTTAGCATCCCTGACACATTTCTTGCTTTGTTAAATGGTTAGCATCCTTGAGGCATTTAGTGCTCTGTTACAAGTATAACATCCCTGATGTATTTCGTGCTCTGTTAAATGTATAACATCCCTGAGGCATTTCGTGCTCTGTTAAATTCATCCCTGATGCATTTAGTGCTTGGTTAAATGTATCTCATCCCTGAGGCATTTAGTGCTCTGTTAAATGTATAGTATCCCTGACACATTTAGTGCTCTGTTAAATGGTTAGCATCCCTAAGGCATTTAGTGCTCTGTTAAACGTATAGTATCCCTGAGGCATTAGGTGCTCTGTTAAATGGTTAGCATCCCTGATGCATTTAGTTCTCTGTTAAATGGTTAGCATCCGTGAGGCATTTAGTGCTCTGTTAAATAAATAACATCTGTTAGGCATTTAGTGCTCTGTTAAATGTGTAGCATCCCTGATGCATTTAGTGCTGTGTTAAATGGTTACCATCCCTGAGGCATTTACTACTCTGTTAAGTGGTTACCATCCCTGAGGCATTTAGTGCTCTGTAAAATGTATAGCATCCCCGACACATTTAGAGCTCTTTTAAATGTTTAGCATCACTGAGGCATTTACTGCTCTGTTAAATAATTATCATCCCTGAAGCATTTAGTGCTCTGTTGAATGGTTAGCATCCCTGTCACTTTTAGTGCTCTTTCAATGTATAACATCCCTGATGCATTTAGTGCTCTGTTAAATGTATAGCATTTCTGAAGCATTTAGTGATCTGTTAAATGGTGAGCATCATTGAGGCTTTTAGTGCTCTGTTAAATGTATAGCATCCCTGAGGCATTTAGTGCTCTGTTAAATGTATAGCATCCCTGACATATTTAGTGCTCTGTTCAATGAATAGCATCCCTGAGGCATTTACTACACGGTTAAGTGGTTAGCATCCCTGACACATTTAGTGCTCTGTTAAATGTATAGCATCCCTGACACATTTAGTGCTCTGTTAAATGGTTAGCATCCCTAAGGCATTTAGTGCTCTGTTAAACGTATAGTATCCCTGAGGCATTAGGTGCTCTGTTAAATGGTTAGCATCCCTGATGCATTTAGTGTTCTGTTAAATGGTTAGCATCCTTGAGGCATTTAGTGCTCTGTTAAATGGTTAACATCAGTTAGGCATTTAGTGCTCTGTTAAATGTGTAGCATCCCTGATGCATTTAGTTCTGTGTTAAATGGTTACCATCCCTGAGGCATTTACTACTCTGTTAAGTGGTTAGCATCCCTGAGGCATTTAGTGCTCTGTAAAATGTATAGCATCCCTGATGCATTTAGAGCTCTTTTAAATGTTTAGCATCACTGAGGCATTTACTGCTCCGTTAAATAATTATCATCCCTGAAGCATTTAGTGCTCTGTTGAATGGTTAGCATCCCTGAAACTTTTAGTGCTCTTTCAATGTATAACATCCCTGATGCATTTAGTGCTCTGTTAAATGTATAGCATTTCTGAAGCATTTAGTGATCTGTTAAATGGTGAGCATCATTGAGGCTCTTAGTGCTCTGTTAAATGTATAGCATCCCTATGCGGAGAAAGAGGAACACTCCTCCACTGCTGGTGGGGTTGCAAATTGGTACAACCACTCTGGAAATCAGTCTGGCGGTTCCTCCGAAAACTGGGCACCTCACTTCCAGAAGATCCTGCTATACCACTCCTGGGCATATACCCAGAGGATTCCCCACCATGTAATAAGGATACATGCTCTACTATGTTCATAGCAGCCCTATTTATAATTGCCAGATGCTGGAAAGAACCCAGGTATCCCTCAACAGAAGAGTGGATACAAAAAATGTGGTATATCTACACAATGGAGTACTATTCAGCCATTAGAAACAATGAATTCATGAAATTCTTAGGCAAATGGATGGAGCTAGAGAACATCATACTAAGTGAGGTAACCCAGACTCAAAAGGTGAATCATGGTATGCACTCACTAATAAGTGGCTATTAACCTAGAAAACTGGAATACCCAAAACATAATCCACACATCAAATGAGATACAAGAAGAAAGCAGGAGTGGTCCCTGGTTCTGGAAAGACTCAGTGAAACAGTATTTGGCAAAACCAGAACGGGGAACTGGGAAGGGGTGGGAGGGAGGACAGGGGAAGAGAAGGGGGCTTACGGGACTTTCGGGGAGTGGGGGGGGCTAGAAAAGGGGAAATCATTTGAAATGTAAATAAATTATATCAAATAAAAAAAAAGAAGACAAAAAAAAAAAAAAAAAATTCATCCCTGATGCATTTAGTGCTTGGTTAAATGTATCTCATCCCTGAGGCATTTAGTGCTCTGTTAAATGTATAGTATCCCTGACACATTTAGTGCTCTGTTAAATGGTTAGCATCCCTAAGGCATTTAGTGCTCTGTTAAACGTATAATATCCCTGAGGCCTTAGGTGCTCTGTTAAATGGTTAGCATCCCTGATGCATTTAGTTCTCTGTTAAATGGTTAGCATCCTTGAGGCATTTAGTGCTCTGTTAAATAAATAACATCTGTTAGGCATTTAGTGCTCTGTTAAATGTGTAGCATCCCTGATGCATTTAGTGCTGTGTTAAATGGTTACCATCCCTGAGGCATTTACTACTCTGTTAAGTGGTTACCATCCCTGAGGCATTTAGTACTCTGTAAAATGTATAGCATCCCCGACACATTTAGAGCTCTTTTAAATGTTTAGCATCACTGAGGCATTTACTGCTCTGTTAAATCATTATCATCCCTGAGGCATTTACTGCTCTATTCGATGTATAACATCCCTGACACATTTAGTGCTCTATTCAATGTATAGCATCCCTGAGGCATTTAGTGCTCTGTTCAATGCTTAGCTTCCCTGAGGCACTTAGGTCTCTGTTAAATATTTAGCATCCCTGAGGCATTTGGTGCTCTGTTAAATCATTATCATCCCTGAGGCATTTAGGTCTCTGTTAAATGGTTAGCATTCCTGAGGCATTTAGTGCTCTATACAATGTATAAAACCCTAATGCATTTAGTGCTCTGTTAAATGCTTAGCATCCCTAAGGCGTTTAGTGTTCTGCTAAATGGTTAGCATCCCTAAGGCATTTAGTGCTCTGTTAAACGTATAGTATACTATCCCTGACGTATTAGGTGCTCTGTTTAATGGTTAGCATCCCTGATGCATTTAGTGCTCTGTTAAACGTATAGTATCCCTGACGCATTAGGTGCTCTGTTAAACGTATAGTATCCCTGACGCATTAGGTGCTCTGTTAAATGGTTAGCATCCCTGACGCATTAGGTGCTCTGTTAAATGGTTAGCATCCTTGAGGCATTTAGTGCTCTGTTAAATAAATAACATCAGTTAGGCATTTAGTGCTCTGTTAAATGTGTAGCATCCCTGATGCATTTAGTGCTGTGTTAATTAAATATCATCCCTGAGGCATTTACTACCCTTAAGTGGTTAGCATCCCTGACACATTTAGTGCTCTGTTAAATGTATAGCATCCTTGACACATTTAGGGCTCTGTTAAATGTTTTGCATCCCTGAGGCATTTAGTGCTCTGTAAAATGTATAGCATCCCCGACACATTTAGAGCTCTTTTAAATGTTTAGCATCACTGAGGCATTTACTGCTCCGTTAAATAATTATCATCCCTAAGGCATTTAGTGCTCTATTCAATGTATAGCATCCCTGATGCATTTAGTGCTCTGTTAAATGTATAGCATTTCTGAAGCATTTAGTGATCTGTTAAATGGTGAGCATCATTGAGGCTCTTAGTGCTCTGTTAAATGTATAGCATCCCTGAGGCATTTAGTGCTCTGTTAAATGTATAATATCCCTGACATATTTAGTGCTCTGTTCAATGAATAGCATCCCTGAGGCATTTACTATGCTGTTAAGTGGTTAGCATCCCTGAAGCATTTAGTGCTCTGTTAAATGTATAGCATCCCTGACACATTTAGAGGTCCTTTAAATGTTTAGCATCCCTGAGGCATTTATTGCTGTGTTAAATCATTATCATCCCTGAGGCATTTAGTGATTTGTTAAATGGTTAGCATCCCTGACACATTTAGTGCTCTATTCAATGTATAACATCACTGAGGCATTTAGTGCTCTGTTAAATTGTTATCGTCCCTGACACATTTTTTTCCAGTTTTTTTTATTCGATATAATTTATTTACATTTCAAATGATTTTTCCTTTTCTAGCTCCCCACTCCCCGAAAGTCCTGTAAGCCCCCTTCTCTTCCCCTGTCCTCCCTCCCAACCCTTCCGACTTCCCTGTCCTGGTTTTGCCGTATACTCTTTCACTGAGTCTTTCCAGAACCAGGGGCCACTCCTCCTTTCTTCTTGTATCTCATTTGATGTGTAGATTATGTTTTGGGTATTCCAGTTTTCTAGGTTAATAAAGACTTATTAGTGAGTGCATACCATGATTCACCTTTTGAGCCTGGGTTACCTCACTTAGTATGATGTTCTCTAGCTCCATCCATTTGCCTAAGAATTTCATGAATTCATTTTTTCTAATGGCTGAATAGTACTCCATTGTGTAGATATACCACATTTTTTGCATCCACTCTTCTGTTGAGGGATACCTGGGTTTTTTCCAGCATCTGGCAATTATAAATAGGGCTGATATGAACATAGTAGAGCATATATCCTTATTGCATGGTGGGGAATCTTCTGGATATATGCCCAGGAGAATTTTTATATATTATTAATAATATGCTTCTCCGCAGCATCTTAAAATACTCAACTTTATTAGTCATTAGGGAAATGCAAATCAAAACAACCCTAAGATTTCATCTTACACCAGTCAGAATGGCTAAGATTAAAAATTCAGGAGACAGCAGGTGTTGGAGAGGGTGTGGAGAAAGAGGAACACTCCTCCACTGCTGGTGGGGTTGCAAATTGGTACAACCACTCTGGAAATCAGTCTGGCGGTTCCTCCGAAAACTGGGCACCTCACTTCCAGAAGATCCTGCTATACCACTCCTGGGCATATACCCAGAAGACTCCCCACCATGTAATAAGGATACATGTTCTACTATGTTCATAGCATCCCTATTTATAATTGCCAGATGCTGGAAAGAACCCAGGTTTCCTGCAACAGAAGAGTGGATGCAAAAAATGTGGTATATCTACACAATGGAGTACTATTCAGCCATTAGAAACAATGAATTCATGAAATTCTTAGGCAAATGGATGGAGCTAGAGAATATCATACTCAGTGAGGTAACCCAGACTCAAAAGGTGAATCATGGTATGCACTCACTAATAAGTGGATATTAACCTAGAAAACTGGAATACCGAAAACATAATCCACACATCAAATGAGGTACAAGAAGAAAGGAGGAGTGGCCCCTGGTTCTGGAAAGACTCAGTGAAACAGTATTCAGCAAAACCAGAACGGGGAAGTTGGAAGGGGTGGATGGGAGGACAGGGGAAGAGAAGGGGGCTTACGGGACTTTCGGGGAATGGGGGGGCTAGAAAAGGGGAAATCATTTGAAATGTAAATAAATTATATCGAATTAAAAAAAAAGATGCTTTTCCGCCATCCGAAGTTTTTCAGGTGAGAATTCTTTGTTTAACTCTGTACCCCATTTTTTAATAGGGTTGTTCGGTTTTCTGGAGTCTAACTTCTTGAGTTCTTTATATATATTGGATATTAACCCTCTATCTGATGTAAGATTGGTGAAGATCTTTTCCCAATTTGTTGGTTGCCGATCTGTCCTCTTGATGGTGTCCTTTGCTTTACAGAAACTCTGTAACCTTATGAGGTCCCATTTGTCAAATCTTGCTCTTAGAGCATACGCTATTGGTGTTCTGTTCAGAAACTTTCTCCCTGTACCGATGTCCCTCAAGGGTCTTCCCCAGTTTCTTTTCTATTAGCTTCAGAGTGTCTGGCTTTATGTGGAGGTCCTTGATCCATTTGGAGTTGAGCTTAGTACAAGGAGACAAGGATGGATCAATTCACATTCTTCTGCATGCTGACCTCCAGTTGAACCAGCACCATTTGTTGAAAAGGCTATCTTTTTTCCATTGGATGTTTTCAGCCTCTTTGTCGAGGATCAAGTGTCTATAGGTGTGTGGGTTCATTTCTGGATCTTCAATCCTGTTCCAGTGATCCTCCTGCCTGTCACTGTACCAATACCATGCAGTTTTTAACACTATTGCTCTGTAGTATTGCTTGAGGTCAGGGATACTGATTCCCCCAGATTTTCTTTTGTTGCTGAGAATAGTTTTAGCTATCCTGGGTTTTTGTTGTTTGATAATTGCTCTTTCTAACTCTGTGAAGAAGTGAGTTGGGATTTTGATGGGTATTGCATTGAATCTGTATATTGCTTTTGGCAAAATGGCCATTTTAACTATATTGATTCTACCGATCCATGAGCATGGGAGGTTTTCCCATTTTTTGAGGTCTTCTTCCATTTCCTTCTTCAGAGTCTTGAAGTTCTTGTCATACAGATCTTTCACATGTTTGGTAAGAGTCACCCCAAGATACTTTATACTGTTTGTGGCTATTGTGAAGGGTGTCATTTTCCTAATTTCTTTCTCAGCCTGCTTATCCTTTGAGTATAGGAAGGCCACTGATTTGCTTGAGTTGATTTTATAACCTGCCACTTTGCTGAAGTTGTTTATCAGCTGTAGGAGCTCTCTAGTGGAGTTCTTTGGGTCACTTAACTAGACTATCATGTCGTCTGCAAATAATGATAGTTTGACTTCTTCCTTTCCAATTTGTATCCCTTTGACCTCCTTATGTTGTCGAATTGCCCGAGCTAGTACCTCAAGTACAATATTGAAAAGATAAGGGGAAAGGGGGCAGCCTTGTCTGGTCCCTGATTTCAGTGGGATTGCTTCAAGTTTCTCTCCATTTAGTTTGATGCTGGCTACCGGTTTGCTGTATATTGCTTTTACTATGTTTAGGTATGGGCCTTGAATTCCTGTTCTCTCCAAGATTTTAAGCATGAAAGGATGCTGAATTTTGTCAAATGCATTTTCAGCATCCAATGAAATGACCATGTGGTTTTGTTCTTTGAGTTTGTTTATGTAGTGGATTGTATTGATGGATTTCCGTATATTGAACCAACCCTGCATTCCCGGGATAAAGCCTACTTGATCATGGTGGATGATCGTTTTGATGTGTTCTTGGATTCGGTTGGCAAGAATTTTATTGAGTATTTTTGCATCGATGTTCATAAGGGAAATTGGTCTGAAGTTCTCTTTCTTTGTTGGATCTTTGTGTGGCTTTGGTATCAGCGTAATTGTGGCTTCGTAGAAGGAATTGGGTAGTGTTCCTTCTGTTTCTATTTTGTGGAATAGTTTGAAGAGTATTGGTGTTAACTCTTCTTTGAAGGTCTGGTAGAATTCTGCACTGAAGCCATCTGGTCCTGTGCTTTTTTTGGTTGGAAGACTTTCTATGACTCCTTCTATTTCTTTAGGCATTATTGGACTGTTTAGATGGTCTAGTTGGTCCTGATTTAATTTTGGTATTTGGTATCTGTCAAGGAAATTGTCCATTTCCTCCAGATTCTCCAGTTGTGTTGAGTACAGGCTCTTGTAGTAGGATCTGATGATTTTTTGGATTTCCTCAGTTTCCGTTGTTATATCTCCCTTTTCATTTCTAAGTTTGTTAATTTGGATACTTTCTCTGTGCCCTTTGTTCAGTCTGGCTAAGGGTTTATCTATCTTGTTGATTTTCTCAAAGAACCAGCTCCTGGTTTTGTTGATTTTTTGTATGGTTCTCTTTGTTTCTACTTGATTGATTTCGGACCTGAGTTTGATGATTTCCTGCCTTCTACTCCTCCTGGGTGAAATAGCTTCTTTTTGTTCTAGGGCTTTCAGGTGTGTCGTTAAGCTGGTAATGTATGCTCTCTCCATTTTCTTTTTGGAGGCACTCAGGGCTATGAGTTTTCCTCTTAGCACTGCTTTCATTGTGTCCCATAGATTTGGGTATGTTGTGTTTTCATTTTCATTGTGTTCTAAAAAGTCTTTAATTTCTTTCTTTATTTCTTCCTTGACCAAGGTATCATTGAGTAGAGTATTGTTCAGTTTCCATGTGTATGTGGGTTTTCTGTTGTTTCTGTTGCGATTGAAGACCACTTTTACTCCATAGTGATCAGATAGGAGGCATGGGATTAGCTCTATCTTCTTATATTTGTTGAGGTCTGTCTTGTGACCAATTATATGGTCGATTTTGGAGAAGGTACCATGAGGTGCTGAGAAAAAGGTATATTCTTTTGTTTTAGGATAGAATGTTCTATATATATCTGTTAAATCTAATTGGTCCAAAGTTTCAATTAGTTTCATTGTGTCCCTGTTTAGTTTCTGTTTTCCTGATCGGCCCACTGAGGAAAGTGCAGTGTTGAAGTCACCCACAATTATTGTGTTAGGTGCAATGTGTGCTTTTAGTTTTAATAAAGTTTCTTTTACGAAAGAGGGTGCCCTTGCATTTGGGGCATAGATGTTCAGGACTGACAGTTCTTCTTTTTGTATTTTTCCTTTTACCAGCAAGAAGTGTCCCTCAGGGTCTCTTTTGATGACTTTGGGTTGAAAGTCAATTTTATCTGATATTAAAATGGCTACTCCAGCTTGTTTCCTGAGACCATTTGCTTGTAAAATTGTCTTCCAGCCTTTTACTCTAAGGTAGTGTTTGTCTTTGACCCTGAGGTGTGTTTCCTCTAAGCAGCAAAATGTAGGGTCCTGTTTACGTATCCAGTCAGTTAGTCTGTGTCTTTTTATTGGGGCATTAAGTCCATTGATGTTAAGAGATATTAAGGGATAGTGATTGTTACTTCCTATCATTTTTGACATTATTTTTTAAATTTGAATGCTTAACTTCTTTTGGGTTTGATGAAAGGTTACTATCTTGCTTTTTCCAGGGTGAAGTTTCCCTCCTTGTATTGGTGTTGTCCTCCTATTATCCTTTGTAGGGCTGGGTTTGTGGATAGATATTGGGTAAACTTGGTTTTGTCATGAAATATCTTAGTTTCTCCATCTATGGTGATTGAGAGTTTTGCTGGATATAGTAGTTTTGGTTGGCATTTGTGTTCTCTTAGAGTCTGCATGAGATCTGCCCAGGACCTTCTAGTCTTCATAGTCTCAGGTGAAAAGTCTGCTGTGATTCTGATAGGTCTTCCTTTATATGTTACTTGGCCTTTTTCTCTTACTGCCTTTAGTATTCTTTCTTTGTTTAGAACATTTGGTGTTTTGATTATTATGTGACGGGAAGTATTTCTGTTCTGGTGCAGTCTGTTTGGAGTTCTGTAGGCTTCTTGTATATTCATGGGCATCTCTCTCTTTAGGTTAGGGAAGTTTTCTTCCATAATTTTATTGAAGATATTTGCTGACCCTTTAAGTTGTAAATCTTCACTCTCATCTATTCCTATAATCCTTAGGTTTGGTCTTCTCATTGTGTCCTGGATTTCCTGGATATTTTGGATTACAAGCTTTTTGCATTTTGCATTTTCTTTAACTGTTGAGTCCATGGTTTCTATGGAATCTTCAGCATCTGAGATTCTTTCTTCTATCTCTTGTATTTTGTTGTTGATATTTGCATCTCTGTCCCCTGATTTCTTCCCAAGCCTTTCTATCTCCAAAGTTGTCTCCCTTTGAGTTTTCTTAGTTGTTTCTACTTCTGATTTTAGATCCTGGATGGTTTTGCTTAGCTCCTTCACTTGCTTGTTTGTGCTTTCCTGTAATTCTTTAAGATATTTTTGTGTTTCCTCTTTCATGACCTCAGCCTGTTGACCAATGTTCTCCTGTATTTCTTTAAGAGATTTTTGTGTTTCCTCTTTCATGACCTCAGCCTGTTGACCAAAGTTCTCCTGTATTTCTTTAAGTGTTTTTTCCATTTTCTCCTTGTTGGCTTTTGTATTCTCCTGGATTTCTTTCAATGATTTTTGTGTTTCCCTTGCAAGGGCTTCTAACTTTTGATCCATTTTCTCCTGAATTTCTTTAAGTATGTCCTTCATGTGTTCCTGTACCAGCATCATGACTAGTGATTTTAAATCCAAATCTTGTTTTACTGGTGTGATGGGGTATCCAGGATATGTTGGTAGAGGAGAATTGGGTTCAGATGTTGCCATATTGCCTTGATTTCTGTTAGTGACGTTCCTGCGTTTGCCTTTTGCTATCTAGTTCTCACTGGTGTTAGTTTGTCTTGTCAGTGCTGGACTCACCAGTGCAAGCTGCCCCTTCCCAGTTGGCCTCTGGTGCACAGCTTACCTCCTGCACTGCTTGTAGACAGGGTGCTGCTGCCCAGGCTGTTCAGATCCCAAAGCAGGCACCCGAAGGCTCCCCCTGGGGCCCGCTGGATTCACTGGGGCACACTGACTTCTCCCAGCTGGCCGCCCGGAAGCCCAGCTAGCCTCTTGCAGGATTTGGAGATGTGGTGCTGCCGCCCAGGCTGATCTGGATCCGGAAGCGGAGAGAGTTGAGCTGAGGGCTTCTGCCTGAGGCCTTGCCCCAGATTGTGTCTGTGGACCAGATGGAGCCCGTGTGCACCCCCAGGGAGTGCCGATGGTGTATGCTGCTGTGACCTCCCCTGTGTTCCGCTCACTCCGCTGGGCAGCCGATCCTCCAACCGGGCTGGCGCACACAAGGTTAGCCTGGCCGCCCAGTCCCTGAGTCCAGGCAAAAGACTGGGAGGCCAAGGTCCGAGCAAAGTTCCCATAGGGCTGCGACTGTCAACTGGGTCCGCCAGGTGACTAGGATGGTGGGCGTGCGCGCCCGCGCTCCCTGAAAGCGCCAGGAGAGTCCGCTGTGTCAACAACCTCCTGGGCGGGTTGACCCACAGATGGCCCACCAAGCCGCCCAGTTCTTGGGGTCAGTCCTGTGCCTTTTGGGGCCTAGACCCCCGCTTCGTCAGCCTCAGGCTATGCCCGTTACAGGTCTGCCCGCCAGAGTTCTCTGCTGTCCTGCAGGCAAAATGGCGGCACGCGCGCAGGCCTGGGCAAAAAACCCCCTGGCTGGGTTGCCACCCCGATGGCCCCCCGACCAGCCCAAGGCCTGGGCACAGGCCAACACCCGTCAGGCTCAGACAACCACGGTGTTGGCCTCGGACCATGTCCATGCACCTCAGTCTGTCCGTCCGATCCCTGGAGTCCGAAACCAAGATGGATGCACCTCTCCTGACTGGTGGGAGGCCGAGTCGTCCCTGACACATTTAGTGCTCTATTCATTGTATAACATCCCTGAGGCATTTAGTGCTCTGTTCAATGCTTAGCATCCCCGAGGCATTTAGGTCTCTATTAAATGTTTAGCACCCCTGAGGCATTTGGTGCTCTGTTAAATCATTATCATTTCTGAGTCATTTAGTGCTCTGTTAAATGGTTAGCATCCCTGACACATTTAGTGCTCTATTCAATGTATAAGATCCCTGAGGCATTTAGCGCTCTGTTAAGTGGTTAGCTTCCCTCAGGCATTTGGGCTCTGTTAAATGTTTAGTATCCTTGAGGCATTTAGTCCTCTGTAAAATGTATATCATTCCTGACACATTTAGGACTCTGTTAAATGTTTAGCATTTCTGTGACATTTAGTGCTATGTTAAATGTTTAGCATCCCTGAGGCATTTAGTAATGTCTTAAATGTATAGCATCCCAGACACATTTGGTGCTCTGTACAAAGTAAAGCATCCCTGATGCAATTAGTGCTCTGTTAAATGTATAATATCCCTGATGCATTAAGTGCTCTGTTCAATGAATAGCAACCCTGAGGCATTTACTACACTGTTAAGTGTTTAGCATCCCTGACACATTTAGTGCTCTGTTAAATGTATAGCATCCCTGACACATTTAGTGCTCTGTTAAATGTATAGCATCCTGACACATTTAGGGCTCTGTTAAATGGTTAGCATCCCTGAGGCATTTAGTGCTCTGTTAAATGTACAGCATATCTGAGGCATTAAATGCTCTGGTAAATGTATAACATATCTGAGGCATTCAGTGCTGTGTTAAATGTATAGCATCCCTGAAGCCTTTAGTGCTGTGTTAAATATATAGCATCCCTGAAGCCTTTAGTGCTCTGTTAAATACATAGCATCCGTGACATATTTAGTGCTCTGTTAAATGTTTAGGATCCCAGATGCATTTAGTGCTCTGTTAAGTGGTTAGCATCCGAAAAGCATTTAGTCCTCTGTTCAATGTATAGCATCCCTGAGGCATTTAGTGCTCTGTTAAATGTACAGCATCCCTGACACATTTCTTGCTCTGTTAAGTGGTTAGCATCCTTGAGGCATTTAGTGCTCTGTTAAATGTATAATATCCCTGAGGCATTTCGCGCTCTGTTACATGTATGACATCCCTGAGGCATTTAGTGCTCTGTTAAATGTATAACATCCCAGATGCATTTAGTGCTCTGTTAAGTAGTTAGCATCCCTGACACATTTCTTGCTCTGTTAAATGGTTAGCATCCCTGAGGCATTTAGTGCTCTGTTAAATGTATAACATCCCTGAGGCATTTCGTGCTCTGTTAAATGTATAACATCCCTGAGGCATTTTGTGCTCTATTAAATGTATAGCATCCCTGATGCATTTAGTGCTTGGTTAAATGTATCTCATCCCTGAGGCATTTAGTGCCCTGTTAAATGTATAGTATCCCTGACACATTTAGTGCTCTGTTAAATGGTTAGCATCCCAAAGGCATTTAGTGCTCTGTTAAATGGTTAGCATCTCTAAGGCGTTTAGTGCTCTGTTAAATGGTTAGCATCCCTAAGGCATTTAGTGCTCTGTTAAGTGGTTAGCATCCCTAAGGCATTTAGTGCTCTGTTAAACGTATAGTATCCCTGATGCATTAGGTGCTCTGTTAAATGGTTAGCATCCTTGATGCATTTAGTGCTCTGTTAAATGGTTAGCATCCTTGAGGCATTTAGTGCTCTGTTAAATAAATAACATCAGTTAGGCATGTAGTGTTCTGTTAAATGTGTAGCATCCCTGATGCATTTAGTGCTGTGTTAATTAAATATCATCCCTGAGGCATTTACTACCCTTAAGTGGTTAGCATCCCTGACACATTTAGTGCTCTGTTAAATGTATAGCATCCCTGACACATTTAGGGCTCTGTTAAATGTTTTGCATCCCTGAGGCATTTAGTGTTCTGTAAAATGTATAGCATCCCTGACACATTTAGAGCTCTTTTAAATGTTTAGCATCACTGAGACATTTACTGCTCCGTTAAATAATTATCATCCCTGAGGCATTAATGCTCTGTTAAATGGTTAGCATCCCTGACACTTTTAGTGCTCTTTTCAATGTATAACATCCCTGATGCATTTAGTGCTCTGTTAAATGTATAGCATTTCTGAAGCATTTAGTGATCTGTTAAATGGTGAGCATCATTGAGGCTTTTAGTGCTCTGTTAAATGTATAGCATCCCTGAGACATTTAGTGCTCTGTTAAATGTATAATATCCCTGACATATTTAGTGCTCTGTTCAATGAATAGCATCCCTGAGGCATTTACTATGCTGTTAAGTGGTTAGCATCCCTGAAGCATTTAGTGCTCTGTTAAATGTATAGCATCCCTGACACATTTAGAGGTCCTTTAAATGTTTAGCATCCCTGAGGCATTTATTGCTCTGTTAAATCCTTATCATCCCTGAGGCATTTAGTGATCTGTTAAATGGTTAGCATCCCTGACACATTTAGTGCTCTATTCAATGTATAAGATCCCTGATGCATTTAGTGCTCTGTTAAATGTATAGCATCCCCGAGGCATTTAGTGCTCTGTTAAATGTTTAGCATTCCTGACACATTTAGTGCTCTGTTAAATCATTATCATCCCTGAAGAATTTAGTGCTCTGTTAAATGTTTAGCATTCCTGATGCATTTGTGCTCTGTTAAATGTTTAGTGTCCCTGAGGCATTAGTGCTCTGTTCAATGTAAAAATTCCCTGAGGCATTAATGCTCTGTTAAATGGTTATCATCCCTGAGGCATTTAGCATTCTGTTAAATGTAGCATCCCAGACATATTTAGGCCTCTGTTAAATATTTAGCATCCCTGAGGAATTTAGTGCTCTGTTAAATGTTTAGGATCCCTGAGGCATTTAGTACTGTCTTAAATGTATAGCATCGCTGAGGCATTTAGTGCTCTGTTCAATGTAAAGCATCCCTGAGGCATTTAGTGCTCTGTTAAATGTATAACATCCCTGAGGCATTTAGTGCTCTGTTGAATGTACAGCATATCTGAGGCATTTAGTGCTCTGTTAAATGTATAGCATATCTGAGGCATTCAGTGCTGTGTTAAATATATAGCATCCCTGAAGCCTTTAGTGCTCTGTTAAATACATAGCATCCATGACATATTTAGTGCTCTGTTAAATATATAGCATCCTTGAAGCCTTTAGTGCTCTGTTAAACATATAGCATCCCTGAAGCCTTTAGTGCTGTGTTAAATATATAGCATCCCTGAAGCCTTTAGTGCTCTGTTAAATATATAGCATCCCTGAAGCCTTTAGTGCTCTGTTAAATACATAGCATCCGTGACATATTTAGTGCTCTGTTAAATGTCTAGCATCCCAGATGCATTTAGTGCTCTGTTAAGTGGTTAGCATCCCTGACACATTTCTTGCTTTGTTAAATGGTTAGCATCCTTGAGGCATTTAGTGCTCTGTTACAAGTATAACATCCCTGATGTATTTCGTGCTCTGTTAAATGTATAACATCCCTGAGGCATTTCGTGCTCTGTTAAATTCATCCCTGATGCATTTAGTGCTTGGTTAAATGTATCTCATCCCTGAGGCATTTAGTGCTCTGTTAAATGTATAGTGTCCCTGACACATTTAGTGCTCTGTTAAATGGTTAGCATCCCTAAGGCATTTAGTGCTCTGTTAAACGTATAGTATCCCTGAGGCATTAGGTGCTCTGTTATATGGTTAGCATCCGTGATGCATTTAGTTCTCTGTTAAATGGTTAGCATCCTTGAGGCATTTAGTGCTCTGTTAAATGTATAACATCTGTTAGGCATTTAGTGCTCTGTTAAATGTGTAGCATCCCTGATGCATTTAGTGCTGTGTTAAATGGTTACAATCGCTGAGGCATTTACTACTCTGTTAAGTGCTTAGCATCCCTGAGGCATTTAGTGCTCTGTAAAATGTATAGCATCCGCGACACATTTAGAGCTCTTTTAAATGTTTAGCATCACTGAGGCATTTACTGCTCTGTTAAATAATTATCATCCCTGAAGCATTTAGTGCTCTGTTGAATGGTTAGCATCCCTGACACTTTTAGTGCTCTTTCAATGTATAACATCCCTGATGCATTTAGTGCTCTGTTAAATGTATAGCATTTCTGAAGCATTTAGTGATCTGTTAAATGGTGAGCATCATTGAGGCTTTTAGTGCTCTGTTAAATGTATAGCATCCCTGAGGCATTTAGTGCTCTGTTAAATGTATAGCATCCCTGACATATTTAGTGCTCTGTTCAATGAATAGCATCCCTAAGGCATTTACTACACGGTTAAGTGGTTAGCATTCCTGACACATTTAGTGCTCTGTTAAATGTATAGCATCCCTGACACATTTAGTGCTCTGTTAAATGGTTAGCATCACTAAGGCATTTAGTGCTCTGTTAAACGTATAGTATCCCTGACATATTTAGTGCTCTGTTCAATGAATAGCATCCCTGAGGCATTTACTATGCTGTTAAGTGGTTAGCATCCCTGAAGCATTTAGTGCTCTGTTAAATGTATAGCATCCCTGACACATTTAGAGGTCCTTTAAATGTTTAGCATCCCTAATTATGGCTCTGTTAAATCATTATCATCCCTGAGGCATTTACTGCTCTGTTAAATGGTTAGCATCCCTGACACATTTAGTGCTCTATTCAATGTATAAGATCCCTGATGCATTTAGTGCTCTGTTAAGTGGTTAGCATCCCTGACACATTTAGTGCTATGTAAAATGTATAGCATCCCTGACACATTTAGAGCTCTGTTAAATGTTTAGCATCCCTGATGCATTTAGTGCTCTGTTAAATCATTATCATCCCTGAGGCATTTACTGCTCTGTTAAATGGTTAGCATCCCTGACACATTTAGTGCTCTATTCAATGTATAGCATCCCTGAGGCATTTAGTGCTCTATTCAATGTATAGCATCCCTGAGGCATTTAGTGCTCTGTTCAATACTTAGCTTCCCTGAGGCACTTAGGTCTCTGTTAAATATTTAGCATCCCTGAGGCATTTGGTGCTCTGTTAAATCATTATCATCCCTGAGGCATTTAGTGCTCTGTTAAATGGTTAGCATCCCTGATGCATTTAGTGCTCTGTTAAATGTATAGTATTTCTGAAGTATTTAGTGATCTGTTAAATGGTTAGCATCCTTGAGGCTTTTAGTTCTTTCTTAAATGGATAACATCCCTGAGGCATTCAGTGCTCTGTTAAATGTATAACTTACCTGACACATTTAGTGCTCTGTTCAATGAATAGCAACCCTGAGCCATTTACTACACTGTCAGGTGGTTAGCATCCGTGATGCATTTAGTGCTCTGTTAAACGTATAGCATCCCTGACACATTTAGGGTTCTGTTAAGTGTTTTGCATCCCTGAGACATTTAGTGCTCTGTTAAATGGTTAGCATCCCTGACACATTTAGTGCTCTATTAAATGTATAACATCCCTGATGCATTTCTTGCTGTGTTAAATGGTTAGCATCCCTGACTAATTTAGTGCTCTGTGCAATGTTTTGCATCCCTGAGGCATTTAGTGCTCTGTAAAATGTATTGCATCCCTGACACATTTAGAGCTCTGTTAAATGTTTAGCATTTCTGAGGCATTTAGTGCTATGTTAAATGTTTAGCATCCCTGAGGCATTTAGTTCTGTCTTAAATGTATAGCATCCCTGATGCATTTAGTGCTCTGTTCAATGTAAAGCATCCCTGATGCATTTAGTGCTCTGTTAAATGTGTAGCATCCCAGATGCATTTAGTGCTCTGTTAAATGTACAGCATCACTGACACATTTCTTGATCTGTTAAATGGTTAGCATCCTTGAGGCATTTAGGACTCAGTTAAATGTATAAAATCCCTCAGGCATTTCATGCTCTGTCAAATGTATAGCATCCCTGAGACATTTAGTGCTCTGTTAAATGTATAGCATCCCTGATGCTTTTAGTGCCGTGTTAAATGTATAGCATCCCTGAGACATTTAGTGCTCTGTCAAATGTACAGCATCCCTGATGCATTTAGTGCTCTGTTAAATGTATAGTATCCCTGACACATTTAGAGCTCTGTCAAATGTATAGCATCCCTGAGGCATTTAGTGCTCTGTTAAATGGTAAGTATCCATGACACATTTAGTGCTCTGTTAAATGTATAGCATCCCTGAGGCATTTAGTGCTCTGTTAAATGGTAAGTATCCATGACACATTTAGCGCTCTGTTAAATGGTTAGCATCCCTGAGACATTTAGTGCTCTGTTAAATGTGTAGCATCCCTGAGGCATTTAGTGCTCTGTTAAATGTAGCATCCCTGAGGCATTTAGTGGTCTGCTGAATGGTTTGCATCCCTGAGGCATTTAGTGATCTGCTAAATGGTTAGCATCCTTGAGGCTTTTAGTGCTCTGTTAAATGTATATCATCCCTGAGGCATTTAGTGCTCTGTTAAATGTATAGACTCCCTGATGCATTTAGTGCTCTGTTAAATGGTTAGCATCCCTGAGGCATTTAGTTCTCTGTTAAATGGTTAGCATCCCTGATGAATTTAGTGCTATGTTCAATGTATAGCATCCCTGACACATTTAGGGCTCTGTTAAATGGTTAGCATTCCCAACACCTTTAGAGCTCTGTTCAATGAATAGCATCCCCTAGGCATTTAGTGCTTTGTTAAGTGGTTAGCATCCCTAACACATTTAGTGGTCTGTTAAATGTATATCATCCTGACACATGTAGGTCTCTGTTAAATCTTTAGCATCCCTGATGCATTTAGTGGTCTGTTAAATGGTTAGCATCCCTGAGGCATTTAGTGCTCTGTTAAATGGTTAGCATCCCTGACACATTTAGTGCTCTCTTCAGTGTATAATATCCCTGAGGCATTTAGCGCTCTGTTAAATGCTTAGCATCCCTGAGGCATTTGGGCTCTGTTAAATGTTTAGCATCCCTGAGGCATTTAGTCCTCTGTAAAAAGTATAGCATTCTTGACACATCTAGGGCTTTGTTAAATGTTTAGCATTTCTGAGGCATTTAGTGCTATGTTAAATGTTTAGCATCCCTGAGGCATTTAGTACTGTCCTTAATGTATAGCATCCCAGACACATTTGGTGCTCTGTTCAATGTAAAGCATCCCTGATGCATTTAGTGCTCTGTTAAATGTATAATATCCCTGATGCATTAAGTGCTCTGTTCAATGAATAGCATCCCTGAGGCATTTACTACACTGTTAAGTGTTTAGCATCCCAGACACATTTAGTGCTCTGTTAAATGTATAGCATCCCTGACACATTTAGTGCTCTGTTAAACGTATAGCATCCCTGACACATTTAGGGCTCTGTTAAATGTTTAGCATCCTTGAGGCATTTGGTGCTCTGTTAAATCATTATCATCCCTGAGGCATTTAGTGCTCTGTTAAATGGTTAGCATCCATAAGGCATTTAGTGCTCTGTTAAATGGTTAGCATCCCTGAGGCATTTAGTACTCTGTTAAATGTATAGCATCCCCGAGGCATTTAGTACTCTGTTAAATGGTTAGCATCGGGAAGTTCAGGGCGGCGGCGGCGGCGGCGGTAGCAGTGGCTGCTCCAGCTGAAGGGCCATCAGCGGTGGAACCAAGGCGACACAGGGTCCAGTTAGGCCCTGCGCCCACGACCACTGACCTTCGCTGACCAGCCGGGCGGCAAGCAACTGCGGTTCTGCGGAGCCTTTCGCTGCACGGAAGCCACTTCAGAACTCGGCTGCCCGCCAGTCAGGAGAGACTCACCGCCATCTTGATCCCGGGCTCCAGAGATCGGTCAGACCGAGGTACACAAACATAATCCTAGGCCCAACACCGCAGGGGTCGGAGCCAGACGGGCGTTGGCCTGCACCCAGGCCCTGGGCTGTTCGAGTGGCCATCGGGGCGCCAACCCAGCCAGGAGTTTTTTTTTTGCCCCGGCCGGTGCACGCTCCGCCATTTTGCCTACAGGAGCCAGAGTGCTCGGGAGGGCAGAGACTGCTAACAAGCGTAGCCTGAGGCTAACAAAACGGGGGTCTAGGCCCCAAAAGGCACAGGACTGACCCCAAGAACTGGGCGGCTTGGTGGGCCATCTGTGTGTCAACCAGCCCAGGAGGTTATTAGCACAACAGACTCTCCCGGTGCTTTCGCGGAGCGCGGACGCGCACGCCCGCCATCCGGGTCACCTGGCGGACCCAAATAACAGACATAGCCCTAGGGGAACTTTGCTCGGACCTTGGCCTCCCAGGCGTTTGCCTGGACTCAGGGCCCAGGCGACAAGGCTAACCTAGTGTGCGCCAGCCCGGTTGGGGAAATCGGCTGCCCAGCGGAGTGAGCGGAGCACAGGGGAGGTCACAGCAACATTCACCTTCGGAGCTCCCTGGGGGTGCACACAGGTTCCACCTGGTCCACAGACACAATCTGGGGCAAGGCCTCAGGCAGAAGCCCCCAGCCCAACTCTCTCCGCTTCAGATCAGCCTGGGTGGCCGCCACATCTCCAGGTCCCTCAAGAGGCTAGTGGGGGCTTCCGGGCGGCCAGCTGGGAGAAGTCGGTGTGCTCCAATAAATCCTGCGGGCCCCAGCGGGAGCCTTCAGGTGCCTGCTTCGGGATCTGAACAGCCTGGACAACAGCACCCTGTCTATAGGCAGTGCAGAGTGTAAGCTGTGCACCAGAGGCCAACGGGGAAGGGGCAGCTTGCACTGGTGAGTCCAGCACTGACAAGACCAAGTAACACCAGTGAGAGCTAGATGGCAAAAGGCAAACGCAGAAACGTCACTAACAGAAATCAAGGCAATATGGCAACATCTGAACCAAATTCTCCTCTACCAGCAAGTCCTGGATACCCCATCACACCAGTAAAACAAGATTTGGATTTAAAATCACTGGTCATGATGCTGGTACAGGAACACATGAAGGCCATTGAGGAGAAAATGGATCAAAAGTTAGAAGCCCTTGCAAGGGAAACACAAAAATCATTGAAAGAAATCCAGGAGAATACAAAAGCCAACAAGGAGGAAATGCAAAAAACACTTAAAGAAATACAGGAGAACTTTGCTCAACAGGCTGAGGTCATGAAAGACGAAACACAAAAATCTCTTAAAGAAATACAGGAGAACTTTGGTCAACAGGCTGAGCTCATGAAAGAGGAAACACAAAAATCTCTTAAAGAATTACAGGAAAACACAAACATGCAAGGGAAGGAGCTAAGCAAAACCATCCAGGATCTAAAATCAGAAGTAGAAACAACTAAGAAAACTCAAAGGGAGACAACTTTGGAGATAGAAAGCCTTGGGAAGAAATCAGGGGACAGAGATGCAAATATCAACAACAGAATACAAGAGATAGAAGAAAGAATCTCAGATGCTGAAGATTCCATAGAAACCATGGACTCAACAGTTAAAGAAAATGCAAAGTGCAAAAAGCTTGTAACCCAAAATATCCAGGAAATCCAGGACACAATGAGAAGACCAAACCTAAGGATTATAGGCATAGATGAGAGTGAAGATTTACAACTTAAAGGGCCAGCAAATATCTTCAATAAAATTATGGAAGAAAACTTCCCTAACCTAAAGAGAGAGATGCCCATGAATATACAAGAAGCCTACAGAACTCCAAACAGACTGCACCAGAACAGAAATACTTCCCGTCACATAATAATCAAAACACCAAATGTTCTAAACAAAGAAAGAATACTAAAGGCAGTAAGAGAAAAAGGCCAAGTAACATATAAAGGAAGACCTATCAGAATCACAGCAGACTTTTCACCTGAGACTATGAAGGCTAGAAGGTCCTGGGCAGATCTCATGCAGACTCTAAGAGAACACAAATGCCAACCAAAACTACTATATCCAGCAAAACTCTCAATCACCATAGATGGAGAAACTAAGATATTTCACGACAAAACCAAGTTCACCCAATATCTATCCACAAACCCAGCCCTAAAAAGGATAATAGGAGGACAACACCAATACAAGGAGGGAAACTCCACCCTGAAAAAAGCAAGATAGTAACCTTTCATCAAACCCAAAAGAAGTTAAGCAATCAAATTTAAAAAATAACGTCAAAAATGATAGGAAGTAACAATCACTATTCCTTAATATCTCTTAACATCAATGGACTCAATGCCCCAATAAAAAGACACAGACTAACTGACTGGATACGTAAACAGGACCCTACATTGTGCTGCTTACAGGAAACACACCTCAGGGTCAAAGACAAACACTACCTTAGAGTAAAAGGCTGGAAGACAATTTTACAAGCAAATGGTCTCAGGAAACAAGCTGGAGTAGCCATTTTAATATCAGATAAAATTGACTTTCAACCCAAAGTCATCAAAAGAGACTCTGAGGGACACTTCTTGCTGGTCAAAGGAAAAATACAACAAGAAGAACTCTCAATCCTGAACATCTATGCTCCAAATGCAAGGGCACCCTCTTTCATAAAAGAAACTCTATTAAAACTCAAAGCACACATTACACCTAACACAATAATTGTGGGTGACTTCAACACTGCACTTTCCTCAATGGACCGATCAGGAAAACAGAAACTAAACAAGGACACAATGAAACTAATTGAAGCTTTGGACCAATTAGACTTAACTGATATATATAGAACATTCTATCCTAAAACAAAAGAATATACCTTTTTTTCAGCACCTCATGGTACCTTCTCCAAAATCGACCATATAATTGGTCACAAGACAGACCTCAACAAATATAAAAAGATAGAACTAATCCCATGCCTCCTATCTGATCACTATGGAATAAAAGTGGTCTTCAATAGCAACAGAAACAACAGAAAACCCACATACACGTGGAAATTGATCAATATTCTACTCAATGACACCTTGGTCAAGGAAGAAATAAAGAAAGAAATTAAAGACTTTTTAGAACACAATGAAAATGAAAACACAACATACCCAAATCTATGGGACACAATGAAAGCAGTGCTAAGAGGAAAACTCATAGCCCTGAGTGCCTCCAAAAAGAAAATGGAGAGAGCATACATTACCAACTTAATGACACACCTGAAAGCCCTAGAACAAAAAGAAGCTATTTCACCCAGGAGGAGTAGAAGGCAGGAAATCATCAAACTCAGGGCCGAAATCAATCAAGTAGAAACAAAGAGAACCATACAAAAAATCAACAAAACTAGGAGCTGGTTCTTTGAGAAAATCAACAAGATAGATAAACCCTTAGCCAGACTGACCAAAGGGCACAGAGAAAGTATCCAAATTAACAAACTTAGAAATGAAAAGGGAGACATAACAACGGAAACTGAGGAAATCCAAAAAATCATCAGATCCTACTACAAGAGCCTGTACTCAACACAACTGGAGAATCTGGAGGAAATGGACAATTTCCTTGACAGATACCAAATACCAAAATTAAATCAGGACCAACTAGACCATCTAAACAGTCCCATAAAGCCTAAAGAAATAGAAGGAGTCATAGAAAGTCTTCCAACCAAAAAAAGCACAGGACCAGATGGTTTCAGTGCAGAATTCTACCAGACCTTCAAAGAAGAGTTAACACCAATACTCTTCAAACTATTCCACAAAATAGAAACAGAAGGAACACTACCCAATTCCTTCTACGAAGCCACAATTACGCTGATACCAAAGCCACACAAAGATCCAACAAAGAAAGAGAACTTCAGACCAATTTCCCTTATGAACATCGATGCAAAAATACTCAACAAAATTCTTGCCAACCGAATCCAAGAACACATCAAAACGATCATCCACCATGATCAAGTAGGCTTTATCCCGGGAATGCAGGGTTGGTTCAATATACGGAAATCCATCAATACAATCCACTACATAAACAAACTCAAAGAACAAAACCACATGGTCATTTCATTGGATGCTGAAAAAGCATTTGACAAAATTCAGCATCCTTTCATGCTTAAAGTCTTGGAGAGAACAGGAATTCAAGGCCCATACCTAAACATAGTAAAAGCAATATACAGCAAACCGGTAGCCAGCATCAAACTAAACGGAGAGAAACTTGAAGCAATCCCACTGAAATCAGGGACCAGACAAGGCTGCCCCCTTTCTCCTTATCTTTTCAATATTGTACTTGAGGTACTAGCTCGGGCAATTCGACAACATAAGGAGGTCAAAGGGATACAAATTGGAAAGGAGGAAGTCAAACTATCATTATTTGCAGACGACATGATCGTCTACCTAAGTGACCCAAAGAACTCCACTAGAGAGCTCCTACAGCTGATAAACAACTTCAGCAAAGTGGCAGGTTACAAAATCAACTCAAGCAAATCAGTGGCCTTCCTATACTCAAAGGATAAACAGGCTGAGAAAGAAATTAGGGAAATGACCCCCTTCACAATAGCCACAAACAGTATAAAGTATCTTGGGGTGACTCTTACCAAACATGCGAAAGATCTGTATGGCAAGAACTTCAAGACTCTGAAGAAGGAAATGGAAGAAGACCTCAAAAAATGGGAAAACCTCCCATGCTCATGGATCGGTAGAATCAATATAGTTAAAATGGCCATTTTGCCTAAAGCACTATACAGATTCAATGCAATACCCATCAAAATCCCAACTCAATTCTTCACAGAGTTAGAAAGAGCAATTATCAAATTCATCTGGAACAACAAAAAACCCAGGATAGCTAAAACTATTCTCAGCAACAAAAGAAAATCTGGGGGAATCAGTATCCCTGACCTCAAGCAATACTACAGAGCAATAGTGTTAAAAACTGCATGGTATTGGTACAGTGACAGGCAGGAGGATCAATGGAACAGGATTGAAGATCCAGAAATGAACCCACACACCTATGGCCACTTGATCCTCGACAAAGAGGCTGAAAACATCCAATGGAAAAAAGATAGCCTTTTCAACAAATGGTGCTGGTTCAACTGGAGGTCAGCATGCAGAAGAATGCGAATTGATCCATCCTTGTCTCCTTGTACTAAGCTCAAATCCAAATGGATCAAGGACCTCCACATAAAGCCAGACACTCTGAAGCTAATAGAAAAGAAACTGGGGAAGACCCTTGAGGACATCGGTACAGGGAGAAAGTTTCTGAACAGAACACCAATAGCGTATGCTCTAAGAGCAAGAATTGACAAATGGGACCTCATAAGGTTACAGAGTTTCTGTAAGGCAAAGGACAC
Organism: Apodemus sylvaticus; assembly: GCF_947179515.1. Lineage (NCBI taxonomy): Eukaryota > Metazoa > Chordata > Mammalia > Rodentia > Muridae > Apodemus > Apodemus sylvaticus. The sequence continues at coordinate 1,171,199 of NW_026262996.1, forward strand.
CATCAAGAGGACAGATCGGCAACCAACAAATTGGGAAAAGATCTTCACCAATCCTACATCAGATAGAGGGCTAATATCCAATATATATAAAGAACTCAAGAAGTTAGACTCCAGAAAACCGAACAACCCTATTAAAAAATGGGGTACAGAGTTAAACAAAGAATTCTCACCTGAAGAACTTCGGATGGCGGAGAAGCATCTTAAAAAATGCTCCACTTCATTAGTCATTAGGGAAATGCAAATCAAAACAACCCTAAGATTTCATCTTACACCAGTCAGAATGGCTAAGATTAAAAATTCAGGAGACAGCAGGTGTTGGAGAGGGTGCGGAGAAAGAGGAACACTCCTCCACTGCTGGTGGGGTTGCAAATTGGTACAACCACTCTGGAAAGCAGTCTGGCGGTTCCTCCGAAAACTGGGCACCTCACTTCCAGAAGATCCTGCTATACCACTCCTGGGCATATACCCAGAGGATTCCCCACCATGTAATAAGGATACATGCTCTACTATGTTCATAGCAGCCCTATTTATAATTGCCAGATGCTGGAAAGAACCCAGGTATCCCTCAACAGAAGAGTGGATACAAAAAATGTGGTATATCTACACAATGGAGTACTATTCAGCCATTAGAAACAATGAATTCATGAAATTCTTAGGCAAATGGATGGAGCTAGAGAACATCATACTAAGTGAGGTAACCCAGACTCAAAAGGTGAATCATGGTATGCACTCACTAATAAGTGGTTATTAACCTAGAAAACTGGAATACCCAAAACATAATCCACACATCAAATGAGATACAAGAAGAAAGCAGGAGTGGTCCCTGGTTCTGGAAAGACTCAGTGAAACAGTATTTGGCAAAACCAGAACGGGGAACTGGGAAGGGGTGGGAGGGAGGACAGGGGAAGAGAAGGGGGCTTACGGGACTTTCGGGGAGTGGGGGGGGGCTAGAAAAGGGGAAATCATTTGAAATGTAAATAAATTATATCAAATAAAAAAAAAAATGGTTAGCATCCCCGAGGCATTTAGTTCTCTTTTAAATGTAGCATCCTGGACACATTTAGGCCTCTGTTAAATATTTAGCATCCCTGAGGAATTTAGTGCTCTGTTAAATGTTTAGCATCCCTGAGGCATTTAGTACTGTCTTAAATGTATAGCATCCCTGAGGCATTTAGTGCTCTGTTCAATGTAAAGCATCCCTGATGCATTTAGTGCTCTGTTAAATGTATAACATCCCTGAGGCATTTAGTGCTCTGTTAAATGTACAGCATATCTGAGGCATTTAGTGCTGTGTGAAATGTATAGAATCCCTGAAGCCTTTAGTGCTCTGTTAAATATATAGCACCCCTGAAGCCTTTAGTGCTCTGTTGAATATATAGCATCCCTGAAGCCTTTAGTGCTCTGTTGAATATATAGCATCCCTGAAGCCTTTAGTGCTCTATTGAATATATAGCATCCATGACATATTTAGTGCTCTGTTAAATGTCTAGCATCCCAGATGCATTTAGTGCACTGTGCAATGTATAGCATCCCTGAGGCTTTTAGTACTCTGTTAAATAAGGTTAGCATCCCTGATGCATTTAGTGCTCTGTTAAATGTACAGCATCCCTGACACATTTCTTGCTCTGTTAAGTGGTTAGCATCCTTGAGGCATTTAGAGCTCAGTTAAATGTATAACATCCCTGAGGCATTTCGTGCTCTGTTACATGTATAGCATCCCTGAGGTATTTAGTGCTCTGTTAAATGGTAAATATCCCTGACACATTTAGTGATCTGTTAAATGGTTAGCATCCTTGAGGCTTTTAGTTCTTTGTTAAATGGATAACATCCCTGAGGCATTCAGTGCTCTGTCAGATGTATAACATCCCTGACACATTTAGTGCTCTGTTCAATGAATAGCAACCCTGAGCCATTTACTACACTGTCAAGTGGTTAGCATCCGTGACACATTTAGTGCTCTGTTAAATGTATAGCATCCCTGACACATTTAGGGTTCTGTTAAGTGTTTAGCATCCCTGAGGCATTTAGTGCTCTGTTAAATGGTTAGCATCCCTGACACATTTAGTGCTCTATTAAATGTATAACATCCCTGAGGCATTTAGTGCTCTGTTAAATGGTTAGCATCCCTGATCCATTTAGTGCTCTGTTCAATGTATAGCATTCCTGATGTATTTAGTGCTCTGTTAAGTTGCTAGCATCCTTGACACATTTAGAGATCTGTTAAACGGTTAGCATTCCTGATTCAGTTAGTGCTCTGTTCAATGTATCATATCCTAGGCATTTAGTGCTCTGTTAAATGGTTAGCATCCCTGACACATTTAGTGCTCTATTCAATGTATAACATCCCTGAGGCATTTAGTGCTCTGTTAAATGTAAAGCATCCCTGATGCATTTAGTGCTCTGTTAAATGTTTAGCATCCCTGAGGCATTAAATGCTCTGGTAAATGTATAACATATCTGAGGCATTCAGTGCTGTGTTAAATGTATAGAATCCCTGAAGCATTTAGTGCTGTGTTAAATATATAGCATCCATGAAGCCTTTAGTGCTCTGTTAAATACATAGCTTCCATGACATATTTAGTGCTCTGTTAAATGTCTAGCATCCCAGATGCATTTAGTGCTCTGTTAAGTGGTTAGCATCCCTGACACATTTCTTGCTTTGTTAAATGGTTAGCATCCTTGAGGCATTTAGTGCTCTGTTACAAGTATAACATCCCTGATGTATTTCGTGCTCTGTTAAATGTATAGCATCCCTGAGGCATTTCGTGCTCTGTTAAATTCATCCCTGATGCATTTAGTGCTTGGTTAAATGTATCTCATCCCTGAGGCATTTAGTGCTCTGTTAAATGTATAGTGTCCCTGACACATTTAGTGCTCTGTTAAATGGTTAGCATCCCTAAGGCATTTAGTGCTCTGTTAAACGTATAGTATCCCTGAGGCATTAGGTGCTCTGTTATATGGTTAGCATCCGTGATGCATTTAGTTCTCTGTTAAATGGTTAGCATCCTTGAGGAATTTAGTGCTCTGTTAAATGTATAACATCAGTTAGGCATTTAGTGCTCTGTTAAATGTGTAGCATCCCTGATGCATTTAGTGCTGTGTTAAATGGTTACAATCGCTGAGGCATTTACTACTCTGTTAAGTGGTTACCATCCCTGAGGTATTTAGTGCTCTGTAAAATGTATAGCATCCATGACACATTTAGGGCTCTGTTAAATGTTTTGCATCCCTGAGGCATTTAGTGCTCTGTAAAATGTATAGCAATCCTGACACATTTAGAGCTCTTTTAAATGTTTAGCATCACTGAGGCATTTACTGCTCTGTTAAATAATTATCATCCCTGAGGCATTAATGCTCTGTTAAATGGTTAGTATCCCTGACACTTTTAGTGCTCTATTCAATGTATAGCATCCCTGATGCATTTAGTGCTCTGTTAAATGTATAGCATTTCTGAAGCATTTAATGATCTGTTAAATGGTGAGCATCATTGAGGCTTTTAATGCTCTGTTAAATGTATAGCATCCCTGAGACATTTAGTGCTCTGTTAAATGTATAATATCCCTGACATATTTAGTGCTCTGTTCAATGAATAGCATCCCTGAGGCATTTACTATGCTGTTAAGTGGTTAGCATCCCTGACACATTTCTTGCTCTGTTAAATGGTTAGCATCCTTGAGGCATTTAGTGCTCTGTTAAATGTATAATATCCCTGAGGCATTTCGTGCTCTGTTAAATGTATAACATCCCTGAGGCATTTCGTGCTCTGTTAAGTGTATAGCATCCCTGATGCATTTAGTGCTTGGTTAAATGTATCTCAACCCTGAGGCATTTAGTGCTCTGTTAAATGTATAGTGTCCCTGACACATTTAGTGCTCTGTTAAATGGTTAGCATCCCTAAGGCATTTAAATGGTTAGCATCCCTAAGGCATTTAGTGCTCTGTTAAACGTATAGTATAGTATCCCTGACGCATTAGATGCTCTGTTAAATGGTTAGCATCCCTGATGCATTTAGTGCTTTGTTAAATGTATAACATCAGTTAGGCATTTAGTGCTCTGTTAAATGTGTAGCATCCCTGATGCATTTAGTGCTGTGTTAATTGAATAGCATCCCTGAGGCATTTACTACTCTGTAAAGTGGTTAGCATCCCTGACACATTTAGTGCTCTGTAAAATGTATAGCATCCCTGACACATTTAGGGCTCTGTTAAATGTTTAGCATTTCTGAGGCATTTAGTGCTATGTTAAATGCTTAGCATCTCTGAGGCATTTAGTACTGTCTTAAAGTATAGTATCCCTGATGCATTTACTGCTCTGTTCAATGTAAAGCATCCCTGATGCATTTAGTGCTCTGTTAAATGTGTAGCATCCCAGATGCATTTAGTGCTCTGTTAAATGTACAGCATCCCTGACACATTTCTTGATCTGTTAAATGGTTAGCATCCTTGAGGCATTTAGGGCTCAGCTGAATGTATAACATCCCTGAGTCATTTCGTGCTCTGTCAAAAGTATAGCATCCCTGATGCATTTAGTGCTCTGTTAAATGTATAGCATCCCTGATGCATTTAGTGCTGTGTTAAATGTATAGCATCCCTGAGACATTTAGTGTTCTGTTAAATGTATAGGATCCCTGAGACATTTAGTGCTCTGTTAAATGTATAGCATCCCTGAGGCATTTAGTGCTCTGTTAAATGGTAAGTATCCCTGACACATTTAGTGCTCTGTGAAATGGTTAGCCTTTAGTGCTCTGTTAAATGCATAGCATCCCTGATGCATTTAGTGCTCTGTTAAATGTATAATATTTCTGAAGTATTTAGTGATCTGTTAAATGGTTAGCATCCTTGAGACTTTTAGTTCTTTGTTAAATGGATAACATCCCTGAGGCATTCAGTGCTCTGTGAAATGTATAATATCCATGACACATTTAGTGCTCTGTTCAATGAATAGCAACCCTGAGCCATTTACTACACTGTCAAGTGGTTAGCATCCGTGACGCATTTAGTGCTCTGTTAAATGTATAGCATTTCTGAAGTATTTAGTGATCTGTTAAATGGTTAGCATCCTTGAGGCTTTTAGTTCTTTGTTAAATGGATAACATCCCTGAGGCATTCAGTGCTCTGTTAAATGTATAATATCCATGACACATTTAGTGCTCTGTTCAATGAATAGCAACCCTGAGCCATTTACTACACTGTTAAGTGGTTAGCATCCGTGATGCATTTAGTGCTCTGTTAAATGTATAGCATCCCTGACACATTTAGGGTTCTGTTAAGTGTTTAGGATCCCTGAGGCATTTAGTGCTCTGTTAAATGGTTAGCATCCCTGATCCATTTAGTGCTCTGTTCAACGTATAGCATCCCTGATGCATTTCTTGCTCTGTTAAATGGTTAGCATCCCTGACTAATTTAGTGCTCTGTTAAATGTTTTGCATCCCTGAGGCATTTAGTGCTCTGTAAAATGTATTGCATCCCTGACACATTTAGAGCTCTGTTAAATGTTTAGCATTTCTGAGGCATTTTGTGCTATGTTAAATGTTTAGCATCCCTGAGGCATTTAGTTCTGTCTTAAATGTATAGCATCCCTGATGCATTTAGTGCTCTGTTCAATGTAAAGCATCCCTGATGCATTTAGTGCTCTGTTAAATGTGTAGCATCCCAGATGCATTTAGTGCTCTGTTAAATGTACAGCATCACTGATACATTTCTTGATCTGTTAAATGGTTAGCATCCTTGAGGCATTTAGGACTCAGTTAAATGTATAAAATCCCTCAGGCATTTCATGCTCTGTCAAATGTATAGCATCCCTGAGGCATTTAGTGCTCTGTTAAGTGTATAGCATCCCTGATGCTTTTAGTGCCGTGTTAAATGTATAGCATCCCTGAGACATTTAGTGCTCTGTTAAATGTTTAGCATCCCTGAGGCATTTAGTACTGTCTCAAATGTATAGCATCCCTGATGCATTTAGTGCTCTGTTAAGTGTATAGCATCCCTGATGCTTTTAGTGCCGTGTTAAATGTATAGCATCCCTGAGACATTTAGTGCGCTGTTAAATGTTTAGCATCGACCGGAATTGGGCGGCGGCGGCGGCGGCGGCGGTAGCAGTGGCTGCTCCAGCTGAAGGGCCATCAGCGGTGGAACCAAGGCGACACAGGGTCCAGTTAGGCCCTGCGCCCACGACCACTGACCTTCGCTGACCAGCCGGGCGGCAAGCAACTGCGGTTCTGCGGAGCCTTTCGCTGCACGGAAGCCACTTCAGAACTCGGCTGCCCGCCAGTCAGGAGAGACTCACCGCCATCTTGATCCCAGGCTCCAGAGATCGGTCAGACTGAGGTACACAAACATAATCCTAGGCCCAACACCGCAGGGGTCTGAGCCAGACGGGCGTTGGCCTGCACCCAGGCCCTGGGCTGTTCGAGTGGCCATCGGGGCGCCAACCCAGCCAGGAGTTTTTTTTTTTTGCCCCGGCCGGTGCACGCGCCGCCATTTTGCCTACAGGAGCCAGAGTGCTTGGGAGGGCAGAGACTGCTAACAAGCGTAGCCTGAGGCTAACAAAACGGGGGTCTAGGCCCCAAAAGGCACAGGACTGACCCCAAGAACTGGGCGGCTTGGTGGGCCATCTGTGTGTCAACCAGCCCAGGAGGTTATTAGCACAACAGACTCTCCCGGTGCTTTCGCGGAGCGCGGACGCGCACGCCCGCCATCCGGGTCACCTGGAGGACCCAAATAACAGACATAGCCCTAGGGGAACTTTGCTCGGACCTTGGCCTCCCAGGCGTTTGCCTGGACTCAGGGCCCAGGCGACAAGGCTAACCTAGTGTGCGCCAGCCCGGTTGGGGAAATCGGCTGCCCAGCGGAGTGAGCGGAGCACAGGGGAGGTCACAGCAACATTCACCTTCGGAGCTCCCTGGGGGTGCACACGGGTTCCACCTGGTCCACAGACACAATCTGGGGCAAGGCCTCAGGCAGAAGCCCCCAGCTCAACTCTCTCCGCTTCAGATCAGCCTGGGTGGCCGCCACATCTCCAGGTCCCTCAAGAGGCTAGTGGGGGCTTCCGGGCGGCCAGCTGGGAGAAGTCGGTGTGCTCCAATAAATCCTGCGGGCCCCAGCGGGAGCCTTCAGGTGCCTGCTTCGGGATCTGAACAGCCTGGACAACAGCACCCTGTCTATAGGCAGTGCAGAGTGTAAGCTGTGCACCAGAGGCCAACGGGGAAGGGGCAGCTTGCACTGGTGAGTCCAGCACTGACAAGACCAAGTAACACCAGTGAGAGCTAGATGGCAAAAGGCAAACGCAGAAACGTCACTAACAGAAATCAAGGCAATATGGCAACATCTGAACCAAATTCTCCTCTACCAGCAAGTCCTGGATACCCCATCACACCAGTAAAACAAGATTTGGATTTAAAATCACTGGTCATGATGCTGGTACAGGAACACATGAAGGACATTGAGGAGAAAATGGATCAAAAGTTAGAAGCCCTTGCAAGGGAAACACAAAAATCATTGAAAGAAATCCAGGAGAATACAAAAGCCAACAAGGAGGAAATGCAAAAAACACTTAAAGAAATACAGGAGAACTTTGCTCAACAGGCTGAGGTCATGAAAGACGAAACACAAAAATCTCTTAAAGAAATACAGGAGAACTTTGGTCAACAGGCTGAGCTCATGAAAGAGGAAACACAAAAATCTCTTAAAGAATTACAGGAAAACACAAACATGCAAGGGAAGGAGCTAAGCAAAACCATCCAGGATCTAAAATCAGAAGTAGAAACAACTAAGAAAACTCAAAGGGAGACAACTTTGGAGATAGAAAGCCTTGGGAAGAAATCAGGGGACAGAGATGCAAATATCAACAACAGAATACAAGAGATAGAAGAAAGAATCTCAGATGCTGAAGATTCCATAGAAACCATGGACTCAACAGTTAAAGAAAATGCAAAGTGCAAAAAGCTTGTAACCCAAAATATCCAGGAAATCCAGGACACAATGAGAAGACCAAACCTAAGGATTATAGGCATAGATGAGAGTGAAGATTTACAACTTAAAGGGCCAGCAAATATCTTCAATAAAATTATGGAAGAAAACTTCCCTAACCTAAAGAGAGAGATGCCCATGAATATACAAGAAGCCTACAGAACTCCAAACAGACTGCACCAGAACAGAAATACTTCCCGTCACATAATAATCAAAACACCAAATGTTCTAAACAAAGAAAGAATACTAAAGGCAGTAAGAGAAAAAGGCCAAGTAACATATAAAGGAAGACCTATCAGAATCACAGCAGACTTTTCACCTGAGACTATGAAGGCTAGAAGGTCCTGGGCAGATCTCATGCAGACTCTAAGAGAACACAAATGCCAACCAAAACTACTATATCCAGCAAAACTCTCAATCACCATAGATGGAGAAACTAAGATATTTCACGACAAAACCAAGTTCACCCAATATCTATCCACAAACCCGGCCCTAAAAAGGATAATAGGAGGACAACACCAATACAAGGAGGGAAACTTCACCCTGAAAAAAGCAAGATAGTAACCTTTCATCAAACCCAAATAAGTTAAGCAATCAAATTTAAAAAATAACGTCAAAAATGATAGGAAGTAACAATCACTATTCCTTAATATCTCTTAACATCAATGGACTTAATGCCCCAATAAAAAGACACAGACTAACTGACTGGATACGTAAACAGGACTCTACATTTTGCTGCTTACAGGAAACACACCTCAGGGTCAAAGACAAACACTACCTTAGAGTAAAAGGCTGGAAGACAATTTTACAAGCAAATGGTCTCAGGAAACAAGCTGGAGTAGCCATTTTAATATCAGATAAAATTGACTTTCAACCCAAAGTCATCAAAAGAGACCCTGAGGGACACTTCTTGCTGGTAAAAGGAAAAATACAACAAGAAGAACTCTCAATCCTGAACATCAATGCTCCCAATGCAAGGGCACCCTCTTTCATAAAAGAAACTTTATTAAAACTCAAAGCACACATTACACCTAACACAATAATTGTGGGTGACTTCAACACTGCACTTTCCTCAATGGACCGATCAGGAAAACAGAAACTAAACAAGGACACAATGAAACTAATTGAAGCTTTGGACCAATTAGACTTAACTGATATATATAGAACATTCTATCCTAAAACAAAAGAATATACCTTTTTTTCAGCACCTCATGGTACCTTCTCCAAAATCGACCATATAATTGGTCACAAGACAGACCTCAACAAATATAAAAAGATAGAACTAATCCCATGCCTCCTATCTGATCACTATGGAATAAAAGTGGTCTTCAATAGCAACAGAAACAACAGAAAACCCACATACACGTGTAAATTGAACAATACTCTACTCAATGACACCTTGGTCAAGGAAGAAATAAAGAAAGAAATTAAAGACTTTTTAGAACACAATGAAAATGAAAACACAACATACCCAAATCTATGGGACACAATGAAAGCAGTGCTAAGAGGAAAACCCATAGCCCTGAGTGCCTCCAAAAAGAAAATGGAGAGAGCATACATTACCAACTTAATGACACACCTGAAAGCCCTAGAACAAAAAGAAGCTATTTCACCCAGGAGGAGTAGAAGGCAGGAAATCATCAAACTCAGGGCCGAAATCAATCAAGTAGAAACAAAGAGAACCATACAAAAAATCAACAAAACTAGGAGCTGGTTCTTTGAGAAAATCAACAAGATAGATAAACCCTTAGCCAGACTGACCAAAGGGCACAGAGAAAGTATCCACATTAACAAACTTAGAAATGAAAAGGGAGACATAACAACGGAAACTGAGGAAATCCAAAAAATCATCAGATCCTACTACAAGAGCCTGTACTCAACACAACTGGAGAATCTGTAGGAAATGGACAATTTCCTAGACAGATACCAAATACCAAAATTAAATCAGGACCAACTAGACCATCTAAACAGTCCCATAAAGCCTAAAGAAATAGAAGGAGTCATAGAAAGTCTTCCAACCAAAAAAAGCACAGGACCAGATGGTTTCAGTGCAGAATTCTACCAGACCTTCAAAGAAGAGTTAACACCAATACTCTTCAAACTATTCCACAAAATAGAAACAGAAGGAACACTACCCAATTCCTTCTACGAAGCCACAATTACGCTGATACCAAAGCCACACAAAGATCCAACAAAGAAAGAGAACTTCAGACCAATTTCCCTTATGAACATCGATGCAAAAATACTCAACAAAATTCTTGCCAACCGAATCCAAGAACACATCAAAACGATCATCCACCATGATCAAGTAGGCTTTATCCCGGGAATGCAGGGTTGGTTCAATATACGGAAATCCATCAATACAATCCACTACATAAACAAACTCAAAGAACAAAACCACATGGTCATTTCATTGGATGCTGAAAAAGCATTTGACAAAATTCAGCATCCTTTCATGCTTAAAGTCTTGGAGAGAACAGGAATTCAAGGCCCATACCTAAACATAGTAAAAGCAATATACAGCAAACCGGTAGCCAGCATCAAACTAAACGGAGAGAAACTTGAAGCAATCCCACTGAAATCAGGGACCAGACAAGGCTGCCCCCTTTCTCCTTATCTTTTCAATATTGTACTTGAGGTACTAGCTCGGGCAATTCGACAACATAAGGAGGTCAAAGGGATACAAATTGGAAAGGAGGAAGTCAAACTATCATTATTTGCAGACGACATGATCGTCTACCTAAGTGACCCAAAGAACTCCACTAGAGAGCTCCTACAGCTGATAAACAACTTCAGCAAAGTGGCAGGTTACAAAATCAACTCAAGCAAATCAGTGGCCTTCCTATACTCAAAGGATAAACAGGCTGAGAAAGAAATTAGGGAAATGACCCCCTTCACAATAGCCACAAACAGTATAAAGTATCTTGGGGTGACTCTTACCAAACATGCGAAAGATCTGTATGGCAAGAACTTCAAGACTCTGAAGAAGGAAATGGAAGAAGACCTCAAAAAATGGGAAAACCTCCCATGCTCATGGATCGGTAGAATCAATATAGTTAAAATGGCCATTTTGCCTAAAGCACTATACAGATTCAATGCAATACCCATCAAAATCCCAACTCAATTCTTCACAGAGTTAGAAAGAGCAATTATCAAATTCATCTGGAACAACAAAAAACCCAGGATAGCTAAAACTATTCTCAGCAACAAAAGAAAATCTGGGGGAATCAGTATCCCTGACCTCAAGCAATACTACAGAGCAATAGTGTTAAAAACTGCATGGTATTGGTACAGTGACAGGCAGGAGGATCAATGGAACAGGATTGAGATCCAGAAATGAACCCACACACCTATGGCCACTTGATCCTCGACAAAGAGGCTGAAAACATCCAATGGAAAAAAGATAGCCTTTTCAACAAATGGTGCTGGTTCAACTGGAGGTCAGCATGCAGAAGAATGCGAATTGATCCATCCTTGTCTCCTTGTACTAAGCTCAAATCCAAATGGATCAAGGACCTCCACATAAAGCCAGACACTCTGAAGCTAATAGAAAAGAAACTGGGGAAGACCCTTGAGGACATCGGTACAGGGAGAAAGTTTCTGAACAGAACACCAATAGCGCATGCTCTAAGAGCAAGAATTGACAAATGGGACCTCATAAGGTTACAGAGTTTCTGTAAGGCAAAGGACACCATCAAGAGGACAGATCGGCAACCAACAAATTGGGAAAAGATCTTCACCAATCCTACATCAGATAGAGGGCTAATATCCAATATATATAAAGAACTCAAGACGTTAGACTCCAGAAAACCGAACAACCCTATTAAAAAATGGGGTACAGAGTTAAACAAAGAATTCTCACCTGAAGAACTTCGGATGGCGGAGAAGCATCTTAAAAAATGCTCCACTTCATTAGTCATTAGGGAAATGCAAATCAAAACAACCCTAAGATTTCATCTTACACCAGTCAGAATGGCTAAGATTAAAAATTCAGGAGACAGCAGGTGTTGGAGAGGGTGTGGAGAAAGAGGAACACTCCTCCACTGCTGGTGGGGTTGCAAATTGATACAACCACTCTGGAAATCAGTCTGGCGGTTCCTCGGAAAACTGGGCACCTCACTTCCAGAAGATCCTGCTATACCACTCCTGGGCATATACCCAGAGGATTCCCCACCATGTAATAAGGATACATGCTCTACTATGTTCATAGCAGCCCTATTTATAATTGCCAGATGCTGGAAAGAACCCAGGTATCCCTCAACAGAAGAGTGGATACAAAAAATGTGGTATATCTACACAATGGAGTACTATTCAGCCATTAGAAACAATGAATTCATGAAATTCTTAGGCAAATGGATGGAGCTAGAGAACATCATACTAAGTGAGGTAACCCAGACTCAAAAGGTGAATCATGGTATGCACTCACTAATAAGTGGTTATTAACCTAGAAAACTGGAATACCCAAAACATAATCCACACATCAAATGAGATACAAGAAGAAAGCAGGAGTGGTCCCTGGTTCTGGAAAGACTCAGTGAAACAGTATTTGGCAAAACCAGAACGGGGAACTGGGAAGGGGTGGGAGGGAGGACAGGGGAAGAGAAGGGGGCTTACGGGACTTTCGGGGAGTGGGGGGGGCTAGAAAAGGGGAAATCATTTGAAATGTAAATAAATTATATCAAAAAAAAATGTTTAGCATCCCTGAGGCATTTAGTACTGTCTCAAATGTATAACATCCCTGAGGCATTTAGTGCTCTGTTCAATGTAAAGCATCCCTGATGCATTTAGTGCTCTGTTAAATGTATAACATCCCTGAGGCATGAAGTGCTCTGTTAACTGTATAGCATCCCTGAGGCATTTAGTGCTCTGTTAAATGTATAGAATTCCTGAAGCCTTTAGTGCTCTGTTAAATGTCTAGGATCCCAGATGCATTTAGTGTTCTGTTAAATGGTTAGCATCCCTGAAGCATTTAGTGCTCTGTTAAATGTATAGCATCCCTGACACACAGGGCTCTGTTAAGTATATAGCTTCCGTGACATATTTAGTGCTCTGTTAAATGTCTAGCATCCCAGATGCATTTAGTGCTCTGTTAAATGTGTAGCATCCCAGATGCATTTAGTGCTCTGTTAAATGTACAGCATCCCTGACACATTTCTTGATCTGTTAAATGGTTAGCATCCTTGAGGCATTTAGGGCTCAGTTGAATGTATAACATCCCTGAGGCATTTCGTGCTCTGTGAAAAGTATAGCATCCCTGATGTATTTAGTGCTCTGTTAAATGTATAGCATCGCTGATGCATTTAGTGCTGTGTTAAATGTATAGCATCCCTGAGACATTTCGTGCTCTGTTAAATGTATAGCATCCCTGAGGCATTTAGTGCTCTGTTAAATGGTAAGTATCCCTGACATATTTAGTGCTCTGTTAAATGGTTAGCATCCCTAAGGCATTTACTGCTCTGTTAAATGCATAGCATCCCTGAGGCATTTAGTGCTCTGTTAAATGTATAGTATTTCTGAAGTATTTAGTGATCTGTTAAATGGTTAGCATCCTTGAGGCTTTTAGTTCTTTGTTAAATGGATAACATCCCTGAGGTATTCAGTGCTCTGTTAAATGTATAACATACCTGACACATTTAGTGCTCTGTTCAATGAATAGCAACCCTGAGCCATTTACTACACTGTCAAGTGGTTAGCATCCGTGACGCATTTAGTGCTCTGTTAAATGTATAGCATCCCTGACACATTTAGGGTTCTGTTAAGTGTTTAGGATCCCTGAGGCATTTAGTGCTCTGTTAAATGGTTAGCATCCTTGACACATTTAGTGCTCTATTAAATGTATAACATCCCTGAGGCATTTAGTGCTCTGTTAAATGGTTAGCATCCCTGATCCATTTAGTGCTCTGTTCAATGTATAGCATTCCTGATGTATTTAGTGCTCTGTTAAATTGCTAGCATCCTTGACACATTTAGAGCTCTGTTAAACGATTAGCATTCCTGATTCAGTTAGTGCTCTGTTCAATGTATCATATCCTAGGCATTTAGTGCTCTGTTAAATGGTTAGCATCCCTGACACATTTAGTGCTCTATTCAATGTATAACATCCCTGAGGCATTTAGTGCTCTGTTAAATGGTTAGCATCCTTGATCCATTTAGTGCTCTGTTCAATGTATAGCATTCCTGATGTATTTAGTGCTCTGTTAAGTTGCTAGCATCCTTGACACATTTAGAGATCTGTTAAATGGTTAGCATTCCTGATTCAGGTAGTGCTCTGTTCAATGTATCATATCCTAGGCATTTAGTGCTCTGTTAAATGTTTAGCATCCCTGACACATTTAGTGCTCTATTCAATGTATAACATCCCTGAGGCATTTAGTGCTCTGTTAAATGTAAAGCATCCCTGATGCATATAGTGCTCTGTTAAATGTTTAACATCCCTGAGGCATTAAATGCTCTGGTAAATGTATAACATATCTGAGGCATTCAGTGCTGTGTTAAATGTATAGAATCCCTGAAGCATTTAGTGCTGTGTTAAATATATAGCATCCATGAAGCCTTTAGTGCTCTGTTAAATACATAGCTTCCATGACATATTTAGTGCTTTGTTAAATGTCTAGCATCCCAGATGCATTTAGTGCTCTGTTAAGTGGTTAGCATCCCTGACACATTTCTTGCTTTGTTAAATGGTTAGCATCCTTGAGGCATTTAGTGCTCTGTTACAAGTATAACATCCCTGATGTATTTCGTGCTCTGTTAAATGTATAACATCCCTGAGGCATTTCGTGCTCTGTTAAATTCATCCCTGATGCATTTAGTGCTTGGTTAAATGTATCTCATCCCTGAGGCATTTAGTGCTCTGTTAAATGTATAGTATCCCTGACACATTTAGTGCTCTGTTAAATGGTTAGCATCCCTAAGGCATTTAGTGCTCTGTTAAACGTATAGTATCCCTGAGGCATTAGGTGCTCTGTTAAATTGTTAGCATCCGTGATGCATTTAGTTCTCTGTTAAATGGTTAGCATCCTTGAGGCATTTAGTGCTCTGTTAAATAAATAACATCTGTTAGGCATTTAGTGCTCTGTTAAATGTGTAGCATCCCTGATGCATTTAGTGCTGTGTTAAATGGTTACCATCCCTGAGGCATTTACTACTCTGTTAAGTGGTTACCATCCCTGAGGCATTTAGTGCTCTGTAAAATGTATAGCATCCCCGACACATTTAGAGCTCTTTTAAATGTTTAGCATCACTGAGGCATTTACTGCTCCGTTAAATAATTATCATCCCTGAAGCATTTAGTGCTCTGTTGAATGGTTAGCATCCCTGACACTTTTAGTGCTCTTTCAATGTATAACATCCCTGATGCATTTAGTGCTCTGTTAAATGTATAGCATTTCTGAAGCATTTAGTGATCTGTTAAATGGTGAGCATCATTGAGGCTTTTAGTGCTCTGTTAAATGTATAGCATCCCTGAGGCATTTAGTGCTCTGTTAAATGTATAGCATCCCTGACATATTTAGTGCTCTGTTCAATGAATAGCATCCCTGAGGCATTTACTACACGGTTAAGTGGTTAGCATCCCTGACACATTTAGTGCTCTGTTAAATGTATAGCATCCCTGACACATTTAGTGCTCTGTTAAATGGTTAGCATCCCTAAGGCATTTAGTGCTCTGTTAAACGTATAGTATCCCTGAGGCATTATGTGCTCTGTTAAATGGTTAGCATCCCTGATGCATTTAGTGTTCTGTTAAATGGTTAGCATCCTTGAGGCATTTAGTGCTCTGTTAAATGTCTAACATCAGTTAGGCATTTAGTGCTCTGTTAAATGTGTAGCATCCCTGATGCATTTAGTTCTGTGTTAAATGGTTACCATCCCTGAGGCATTTACTACTCTGTTAAGTGGTTAGCATCCCTGAGGCATTTAGTGCTCTGTAAAATGTATAGCATCCCTGATGCATTTAGAGCTCTTTTAAATGTTTAGCATCACTGAGGCATTTACTGCTCCGTTAAATAATTATCATCCCTGAAGCATTTAGTGCTCTGTTAAATGGTTAGCATCCCTGACACTTTTAGTGCTCTTTCAATGTATAACATCCCTGATGCATTTAGTGCTCTGTTAAATGTATAGCATTTCTGAAGCATTTAGTGATCTGTTAAATGGTGAGCATCATTGAGGCTTTTAGTGCTCTGTTAAATGTATAGCATCCCTGAGGCATTTAGTGCTCTGTTAAATGTATAATATCCCTGACGCATTTAGTGCTCTGTTCAATGAATAGCATCCCTGAGGCATTTACTACACGGTTAAATGGTTAGCATCCCTGACACATTTAGTGCTCTGTTAAATGTATCGCATCCCTGACACATTTAGTGCTCTGTTAAATGGTTAGCATCCCTAAGGCATTTAGTGCTCTGTTAAACGTATAGTATCCCTGAGGCATTATGTGCTCTGTTAAATGGTTAGCATCCCTGATGCATTTAGTGTTCTGTTAAATGGTTAGCATCCTTGAGGCATTTAGTGCTCTGTTAAATGTCTAACATCAGTTAGGCATTTAGTGCTCTGTTAAATGTGTAGCATCCCTGATGCATTTAGTTCTGTGTTAAATGGTTACCATCCCTGAGGCATTTACTACTCTGTTAAGTGGTTAGCATCCCTGAGGCATTTAGTGCTCTGTAAAATGTATAGCATCCCTGATGCATTTAGAGCTCTTTTAAATGTTTAGCATCACTGAGGCATTTACTGCTCCGTTAAATAATTATCATCCCTGAAGCATTTAGTGCTCTGTTAAATGGTTAGCATCCCTGACACTTTTAGTGCTCTTTCAATGTATAACATCCCTGATGCATTTAGTGCTCTGTTAAATGTATAGCATTTCTGAAGCATTTAGTGATCTGTTAAATGGTGAGCATCATTGAGGCTTTTAGTGCTCTGTTAAATGTATAGCATCCCTGAGGCATTTAGTGCTCTGTTAAATGTATAATATCCCTGACGCATTTAGTGCTCTGTTCAATGAATAGCATCCCTGAGGCATTTACTACACGGTTAAGTGGTTAGCATCCCTGATGCATTTAGTGCTCTGTTAAATGGTTAGCATCCTTGAGGCATTTAGTGCTCTGTTAAATAAATAACATCAGTTAGGCATTTAGTGCTCTGTTAAATGTGTAGCATCCCTGATGCATTTAGTGCTGTGTTAATTAAATATCATCCCTGAGGCATTTACTACTCTTAAGTGGTTAGCATCCCTGACACATTTAGTGCTCTGTTAAATGTATAGCATCCCTGACACATTTAGGGCTCTGTTAAATGTTTTGCATCCCTGAGGCATTTAGTGCTCTGTAAAATGTATAGCATCCCCGACACATTTAGAGCTCTTTTAAATGTTTAGCATCACTGAGGCATTTACTGCTCTGTTAAATAATTATTATCCCTGAGGCATTTAGTGCTCTGTTAAATGGTTAGTATCCCTGACACTTTTAGTGCTCTATTCAATGTATAACATCCCTGATGCATTTAGTGCTCTGTTAAATGTATAGCATTTCTGAAGCATTTAGTGATCTGTTAAATGGTGAGCATCATTGAGGCTTTTAGTGCTCTGTTAAATGTATAGCATCCCTGAGGCATTTAGTGCTCTGTTAAATGTATAGCATCCCTGACACATTTAGGGTTCTGTTAAGTGTTTAGGATCCCTGAGGCATTTAGTGCTCTGTTAAATGGTTAGCATCCTTGACACATTTAGTGCTTTATTAAATGTATAACATCCCTGAGGCATTTAGTGCTCTGTTAAATGGTTAGCATCCCTGATCCATTTAGTGCTCTGTTCAATGTATAGCATTCCTGTTGTATTTAGTGCTCTGTTAAATTGCTAGCATCCTTGACACAGTTAGAGATCTGTTAAATGGTTAGCATTCCTGATTCAGGTAGTGCTCTGTTCAATGTATCATTTCCTAGGCATTTAGTGCTCTGTTAAATGTTTAGCATCCCTGACACATTTAGTGCTCTATTCAATGTATAACATCCCTGAGGCATTTAGTGCTCTGTTAAATGTAAAGCATCCCTGATGCATTTAGTGCTCTGTTAAATGTTTAACATCCCTGAGGCATTAAATGCTCTGGTAAATGTATAACATATCTGAGGCATTCAGTGCTGTGTTAAATGTATAGAATCCCTGAAGCATTTAGTGCTGTGTTAAATATATAGCATCCCTGAAGCCTTTAGTGCTCTGTTAAATACATAGCTTCCATGACATATTTAGTGCTTTGTTAAATGTCTAGCATCCCAGATGCATTTAGTGCTCTGTTAAGTGGTTAGCATCCCTGACACATTTCTTGCTTTGTTAAATGGTTAGCATCCTTGAGGCATTTAGTGCTCTGTTACAAGTATAACATCCCTGATGTATTTCGTGCTCTGTTAAATGTATAACATCCCTGAGGCATTTCGTGCTCTGTTAAATTCATCCCTGATGCATTTAGTGCTTGGTTAAATGTATCTCATCCCTGAGGCATTTAGTGCTCTGTTAAATGTATAGTATCCCTGACACATTTAGTGCTCTGTTAAATGGTTAGCATCCCTAAGGCATTTAGTGCTCTGTTAAACGTATAGTATCCCTGAGGCATTAGGTGCTCTGTTAAATTGTTAGCATCCGTGATGCATTTAGTTCTCTGTTAAATGGTTAGCATCCTTGAGGCATTTAGTGCTCTGTTAAATAAATAACATCTGTTAGGCATTTAGTGCTCTGTTAAATGTGTAGCATCCCTGATGCATTTAGTGCTGTGTTAAATGGTTACCATTCCTGAGGCATTTACTACTCTGTTAAGTGGTTACCATCCCTGAGGCATTTAGTGCTCTGTAAAATGTATAGCATCCCCGACACATTTAGAGCTCTTTTAAATGTTTAGCATCACTGAGGCATTTACTGCTCTGTTAAATAATTATCATCCCTGAAGCATTTAGTGCTCTGTTAAATGTATAGCATTTCTGAAGCATTTAGTGATCTGTTAAATGGTGAGCATCATTGAGGCTTTTAGTGCTCTGTTAAATGTATAGCATCCCTGAGGCATTTAGTGCTCTGTTAAATGTATAGCATCCCTGACATATTTAGTGCTCTGTTCAATGAATAGCATCCCTGAGGCATTTACTACACGGTTAAGTGGTTAGCATCCCTGACACATTTAGTGCTCTGTTAAATGTATAGCATCCCTGACACATTTAGTGCTCTGTTAAATGGTTAGCATCCCTAAGGCATTTAGTGCTCTGTTAAACGTATAGTATCCCTGAGGCATTATGTGCTCTGTTAAATGGTTAGCATCCCTGATGCATTTAGTGTTCTGTTAAATGGTTAGCATCCTTGAGGCATTTAGTGCTCTGTTAAATGTCTAACATCAGTTAGGCATTTAGTGCTCTGTTAAATGTGTAGCATCCCTGATGCATTTAGTTCTGTGTTAAATGGTTACCATCCCTGAGGCATTTACTACTCTGTTAAGTGGTTAGCATCCCTGAGGCATTTAGTGCTCTGTAAAATGTATAGCATCCCTGATGCATTTAGAGCTCTTTTAAATGTTTAGCATCACTGAGGCATTTACTGCTCCGTTAAATAATTATCATCCCTGAAGCATTTAGTGCTCTGTTAAATGGTTAGCATCCCTGACACTTTTAGTGCTCTTTCAATGTATAACATCCCTGATGCATTTAGTGCTCTGTTAAATGTATAGCATTTCTGAAGCATTTAGTGATCTGTTAAATGGTGAGCATCATTGAGGCTTTTAGTGCTCTGTTAAATGTATAGCATCCCTGAGGCATTTAGTGCTCTGTTAAATGTATAATATCCCTGACATATTTAGTGCTCTGTTCAATGAATAGCATCCCTGAGGCATTTACTACACGGTTAAGTGGTTAGCATCCCTGATGCATTTAGTGCTCTGTTAAATGGTTAGCATCCTTGAGGCATTTAGTGCTCTGTTAAATAAATAACATCAGTTAGGCATTTAGTGCTCTGTTAAATGTGTAGCATCCCTGATGCATTTAGTGCTGTGTTAATTAAATATCATCCCTGAGGCATTTACTACTCTTAAGTGGTTAGCATCCCTGACACATTTAGTGCTCTGTTAAATGTATAGGATCCCTGACACATTTAGGGCTCTGTTAAATGTTTTGCATCCCTGAGGCATTTAGTGCTCTGTAAAATGTATAGCATCCCCGACACATTTAGAGCTCTTTTAAATGTTTAGCATCACTGAGGCATTTACTGCTCTGTTAAATAATTATTATCCCTGAGGCATTTAGTGCTCTGTTAAATGGTTAGTATCCCTGACACTTTTAGTGCTCTATTCAATGTATAACATCCCTGATGCATTTAGTGCTCTGTTAAATGTATAGCATTTCTGAAGCATTTAGTGATCTGTTAAATGGTGAGCATCATTGAGGCTCTTAGTGCTCTGTTGAATGTATAGCATCCCTGAGGCATTTAGTGCTCTGTTAAATGTATAGTATCCCTGACATATTTAGTGCTCTGTTCAATGAATAGCATCCCTGAGGCATTTACTATGCTGTTAAGTGGTTAGCATCCCTGAAGCATTTAGTGCTCTGTTAAATGTATAGCATCCCTGACACATTTAGAGGTCCTTTAAATGTTTAGCATCCCTGAGGCATTTATTGCTGTGTTAAATCATTATCATCCCTGAGGCATTTAGTGATTTGTTAAATGGTTAGCATCCCTGACACATTTAGTGCTCTATTGAATGTATAACATCCCTGAGGCATTTAGTGCTCTGTTAAATGGTTATCGTCCCTGACACATTTTTTTTCCAGTTTTTTTTTATTCGATATAATTTATTTACATTTCAAATGATTTTTCCTTTTCTAGCCCCCCCCACTCCCTGAAAGTCTTGTCAGCCCCCTTCTCTTTCCCTGTCCTCCCTCCCAACCCTTCCGACTTTCCTGTCCTGGTTTTGCCGTATACTCTTTCACTGAGTCTTTCCAGAACCAGGGGCCACAACTCCTTTCTTCTTGTATCTCATTTGATGTGTAGATTATGTTTTGGGTATTCCAGTTTTCTAGGTTAATAAACACTTATTAGTGAGTGCATACCATGATTCACCTTTTGAGCCTGGGTTACCTCACTTAGTATGATGTTCTATAGCTCCATCCATTTGCCTAAGAATTTCATGAATTCATTTTTTCTAATGGCTGAATAGTACTCCATTGTGTAGATATACCACATTTTTTGCATCCACTCTTCTGTTGAGGGATACCTGGGTTCTTTCCAGCATCTGGCAATTATAAATAGGGCTGCTATGAACATAGTAGAGCATATATCCTTATTGCATGGTGGGGAATCTTCTGGATATATGCCCAGGACAATTTTTATATATTATTAATAATATGCTTCTCCGCAGCATCTTAAAATACTCAACTTCATTAGTCATTAGGGAAATGCAAATCAAAACAACCCTAAGATTTCATCTTACACCAGTCAGAATGGCTAAGATTAAAAATTCAGGAGACAGCAGGTGTTGGAGAGGGTGTGGAGAAAGAGGAACACTTCTCCACTGCTGGTGGGGTTGCAAATTGGTACAACCACTCTGGAAATCAGTCTGGCGGTTCCTCCAAAAACTGGGCACCTCACTTCCAGAAGATCCTGCTATACCACTCCTGGGCATATACCCAGAAGACTCCCCACCATGTAATAAGGATACATGTTCTACTATGTTCATAGCATCCCTATTTATAATTGCCAGATGCTGGAAAGAACCCAGGTTTCCCGCAACAGAAGAGTGGATGCAAAAAATGTGGTATATCTACACAATGGAGTACTATTCAGCCATTAGAAAAAATGAATTCATGAAATTCTTAGGCAAATGGATGGAGCTAGAGAATATCATACTCAGTGAGGTAACCCAGACTCAAAAGGTGAATCATGGTATGCACTCACTAATAAGTGTATATTGACCTAGAAAACTGGAATACCGAAAACATAATCCACACATCAAATGAGGTACAAGAAGAAAGGAGGAATGGCCCCTGGTTCTGGAAAGACTCAGTGAAACAGTATTCAGCAAAACCAGAACGGGGAAGTGGGAAGGGGTGGATGGGAGGACAGGGGAAGAGAAGGGGGCTTACGGGACTTTCGGGGAATTGGGGGGCTAGAAAAGGGGAAATCATTTGAAATGTAAATAAATTATATCGAATAAAAAAAAAAAGATGCTTTTCCGCCATCCGAAGTTCTTCAGGTGAGAATTCTTTGTTTAACTCTGTACCCCATTTTTTAATAGGGTTGTTTGGTTTTCTGGAGTCTAACTTCTTGAGTTCTTTATATATATTGGATATTAGCCCTCTATCTGATGTAGGATTGGTGAAGATCTTTTCCCAATTTGTTGGTTGCCGATCTGTCCTCTTGATGGTGTCCTTTGCCTTACAGAAACTCTGTAATCTTATGAGGTCCCATTTGTCAATTCTTGCTCTTAGAGCATACGCTATTGGTGTTCTGTTCAGAAACTTTCTCCCTGTACCGATGTCCTCAAGGGTCTTCCCCAGTTTCTTTTCTATTAGCTTCAGAGTGTCTGGCTTTATGTGGAGGTCCTTGATCCATTTGGATTTGAGCTTAGTACAAGGAGACAAGGATGGATCAATTCGCAATCTTCTGCATGCTGACCTCCAGTTGAACCAGCACCATTTGTTGAAAAGGCTATCTTTTTTCCATTGGATGTTTTCAGGCTCTTTGTCGAGGATCAAGTGTCCATAGGTGTGTGGGTTCATTTCTGGATCTTCAATCCTGTTCCATTGATCCTCCTGCCTGTCACTGTACCAATACCATGCAGTTTTTAACACTATTGCTCTGTAGTATTGCTTGAGGTCAGGGATACTGATTCCCCCAGATTTTCTTTTGTTGCTGAGAATAGTTTTAGCTATCCTGGGTTTTTGTTGTTTGATAATTGCTCTTTCTAACTCTGTGAAGAATTGAGTTGGGATTTTGATGGGTATTGCATTGAATCTGTATATTGCTTTTGGCAAAATGGCCATTTTAACTATATTGATTCTACCGATCCATGAGCATGGGAGGTTTTCCCATTTTTTGAGGTCTTCTTCCATTTCCTTCTTCAGAGTCTTGAAGTTCTTGTCATACAGATCTTTCACATGTTTGGTAAGAGTCACCCCAAGATACTTTATACTGTTTGTGGCTATTGTGAAGGGTGTCATTTTCCTAATTTCTTTCTCAGCCTGCTTATCCTTTGAGTATAGGAAGGCCACTGATTTGCTTGAGTTGATTTTATAACCTGCCACTTTGCTGAAGTTGTTTATCAGCTGTAGGAGCTCTCTAGTGGAGTTTTTTGGGTCACTTAGCTAGACTATCATGTCGTCTGCAAATAATGATAGTTTGACTTCTTCCTTTCCAATTTGTATCCCTTTGACCTCCTTATGTTGTCGAATTGCCCGAGCTAGTACCTCAAGTACAATATTGAAAAGATAAGGGGAAAGGGGGCAGCCTTGTCTGGTCCCTGATTTCAGTGGGATTGTTTAAAGTTTCTCTCCATTTAGTTTGATGCTGGCTACCGGTTTGCTGTATATTGTTTTTACTATGTTTAGGTATGGGCCTTGAATTCCTGTTCTCTCCAAGACTTTAAGCATAAAAGGATGCTGAATTTTGTCAAATGCATTTTCAGCATCCAATGAAATGACCATGTGGTTTTGTTCTTTGAGTTTGTTTATGTAGTGGATTGCATTGATGGATTTCCGTATATTGAACCAACCCTGCATTCCCGGGATAAAGCCTACTTGATCATGGTGGATGATCGTTTTGATTGTTCTTGGATTCGGTTGGCAAGAATTTTATTGAGTATTTTTGCATCGATGTTCATAAGGGAAATTGGTCTGAAGTTCTCTTTCTTTGTTGGATCTTTGTGTGGCTTTGGTATCAGCGTAATTGTGGCTTCGTAGAAGGAATTGGGTAGTGTTCCTTCTGTTTCTATTTTGTGGAATAGTTTGAAGAGTATTGGTGTTAACTCTTCTTTGAAGGTCTGGTAGAATTCTTCACTGAAGCCATCTGGTCCTGTGCTTTTTTTGGTTGGAAGACTTTCTATGACTCCTTCTATTTCTTTAGGCATTATGGGACTGTTTAGATGGTCTAGTTGGTCCTGATTTAATTTTGGTATTTGGTATCTGTCAAGGAAATTGTCCATTTCCTCCAGATTCTCCAGTTGTGTTGAGTACAGGCTCTTGTAGTAGGATCTGATGATTTTTTGGATTTCCTCAGTTTCCGTTGTTATATCTCCCTTTTCATTTCTAAGTTTGTTAATTTGGATACTTTCTCTGTGCCCTTTGTTCAGTCTGGCTAAGGGTTTATCTATCTTGTTGATTTTCTCAAAGAACCAGCTCCTGGTTTTGTTGATTTTTTGTATGGTTCTCTTTGTTTCTACTTGATTGATTTCGGACCTGAGTTTGATGATTTCCTGCCTTCTACTCCTCCTGGGTGAAATAGCTTCTTTTTGTTCTAGGGCTTTCAGGTGTGTCATTAAGCTGGTAATGTATGCTCTCTCCATTTTCTTTTTGGAGGCACTCAGGGCTATGAGTTTTCCTCTTAGCACTGCTTTCATTGTGTCCCATAGATTTGGGTATGTTGTGTTTTCATTTTCATTGTGTTCTAAAAAGTCTTTAATTTCTTTCTTTATTTCTTCCTTGACCAAGGTATCATTGAGTAGACTATTGTTCAGTTTCCATGTGTATGTGGGTTTTCTGTTGTTTCTGTTGCTATTGAAGACCACTTTTACTCCATAGTGATCAGATAGGAGGCATGGGATTAGCTCTATCTTCTTATATTTGTTGAGGTCTGTCTTGTGACCAATTATATGGTCGATTTTGGAGAAGGTACCATGAGGTGCTGAGAAAAAGGTATATTCTTTTGTTTTAGGATAGAATGTTCTATATATATCTGTTAAATCTAATTGGTCCAAAGTTTCAATTAGTTTCATTGTGTCCCTGTTTAGTTTCTGTTTTCCTGATCGGCCCACTGAGGAAAGTGCAGTGTTGAAGTCACCCACAATTATTGTGTTAGGTGCAATGTGTGCTTTTAGTTTTAATAAAGTTTCTTTTACGAAAGAGGGTGCTCTTGCATTTGGGGCATAGATGTTCAGGATTGACAGTTCTTCTTTTTGTATTTTTCCTTTTACCAGCAAGAAGTGTCCCTCAGGGTCTCTTTTGATGACTTTGGGTTGAAAGTCAATTTTATCTGATATTAAAATGGCTACTCCAGCTTGTTTCCTGAGACCATTTGCTTGTAACATTGTCTTCCAGCCTTTTACTCTAAGGTAGTGTTTGTCTTTGACCCTGAGGTGTGTTTCCTCTAAGCAGCAAAATGTAGGGTCCTGTTTATGTATCCATTCAGTTAGTCTGTGTCTTTTTATTGGGGCATTAAGTCCATTGATGTTAAGAGATATTAAGGGATAGTGATTGTTACTTCCTATCATTTTTGACATTATTTTTTAAATTTGAATGCTTAACTTCTTTTGGGTTTGATGAAAGTTTACTATCTTGCTTTTTCCAGGGTGAAGTTTCCCTCCTTGTATTGGTGTTGTCCTCCTATTATCCTTTGTAGGACTGGGTTTGTGGATAGATATTGGGTAAACTTGGTTTTGTCATGAAATATCTTAGTTTCTCCATCTATGGTGATTGAGAGTTTTGCTGGATATAGTAGTTTTGGTTGGCATTTGTGTTCTCTTAGAGTCTGCATGAGATCTGCCCAGGACCTTCTAGCCTTCATAGTCTCAGGTGAAAAGTCTGCTGTGATTCTGATAGGTCTTCCTTTATATGTTACTAGGCCTTTTTCTCTTACTGCCTTTAGTATTCTTTCTTTGTTTAGAACATTTGGTGTTTTGATTATTATGTGACGGGAAGTATTTCTGTTCTGGTGCAGTCTGTTTGGAGTTCTGTAGGCTTCTTGTATATTCATGGGCATCTCTCTCTTTAGGTTAGGGAAGTTTTCTTCCATAATTTTATTGAAGATATTTGCTGGCCCTTTAAGTTGTAAATCTTCACTCTCATCTATGCCTATAATCCTTAGGTTTGGTCTTCTCATTGTGTCCTGGATTTCCTGGATATTTTGGGTTACAAGCTTTTTGCACTTTGCATTTTCTTTAACTGTTGAGTCCATGGTTTCTATGGAATCTTCAGCATCTGAGATTCTTTCTTCTATCTCTTGTATTTTGTTGTTGATATTTGCATCTCTGTCCCCTGATTTCTTCCCAAGCCTTTCTATCTCCAAAGTTGTCTCCCTTTGAGTTTTCTTAGTTGTTTCTACTTCTGATTTTAGATCCTGGATGGTTTTGCTTAGCTCCTTCACTTGCTTGTTTGTGCTTTCCTGTAATTCTTTAAGATATTTTTGTGTTTCCTCTTTCATGACCTCAGCCTGTTGACCAATGTTCTCCTGTATTTCTTTAAGAGATTTTTGTGTTTCCTCTTTCATGACCTCAGCCTGTTGACCAAAGTTCTCCTGTATTTCTTTAAGTGTTTTTTCCATTTTCTCCTTGTTGGCTTTTGTATTCTCCTGGATTTCTTTCAATGATTTTTGTGTTTCCCTTGTAAGGGCTTCTAACTTTTGATCCATTTTCTCCTGAATTTCTTTAAGTATGTCCTTCATGTGTTCCTGTACCAGCATCATGACCAGTGATTTTAAATCCAAATCTTGTTTTACTGGTGTGATGGGGTATCCAGGACATGTTGGTAGAGGAGAATTGGGTTCAGATGTTGCCATATTGCCTTGATTTCTGTTAGTGACGTTCCTGCGTTTGCCTTTTGCTATCTAGTTCTCACTGGTGTTAGTTTGTCTTGTCAGTGCTGGACTCACCAGTGCAAGCTGCCCCTTCCCAGTTGGCCTCTGGTGCACAGCTTACCTCCTGCACTGCTTGTAGACAGGGTGCTGCTGCCCAGGCTGTTCAGATCCCAAAGCAGGCACCCGAAGGCTCCCCCTGGGGCCCGCTGGATTCACTGGGGCACACTGACTTCTCCCAGCTGGCCGCCCGGAAGCCCAGCTAGCCTCTTGCAGGACTTGGAGATGTGGTGCTGCCGCCCAGGCTGATCTGGATCCGGAAGCGGAGAGAGTTGAGCTGAGGGCTTCTGCCTGAGGCCTTGCCCCAGATTGTGTCTGTGGACCAGATGGAGCCCGTGTGCACCCCCAGGGAGTGCCGATGGTGTATGCTGCTGTGACCTCCCCTGTGTTCCGCTCACTCCGCTGGGCAGCCGATCCTCCAACCGGGCTGGCGCACACAAGGTTAGCCTGGCCGCCCAGTCCCTGAGTCCAGGCAAAAGCCTGGGAGGCCAAGGTCCGAACAAAGTTCCCATAGGGCTACGACTGTCAACTGGGTCCGCCAGGTGACTAGGATGGCGGGCGTGCGCGCCCGCGCTCCCTGAAAGCGCTGGGAGAGTCCGCTGTGTCAACAACCTCCTGGGCGGGTTGACCCACAGATGGCCCACCAAGCGGCCCAGTTCTTGGGGTCAGTCCTGTGCCTTTTGGGGCCTAGACCCCCGCTTCATCAGCCTCAGGCTATGCCCGTTACAGGTCTGCCCGCCAGAGTTCTCTGCTGTCCTGCAGGCAAAATGGCGGCACGCGCGCAGGCCTGGACAAAAAAACCCCCTGGCTGGGTTGCCACCCCGATGGCCCCCCGACCAGCCCAAGGCCTGGGCACAGGCCAACACCCGTCGGGCTCAGACAACCACGGTGTTGGCCTCGGACCATGTCCATGCACCTCAGTCCGTCGGTCCGATCCCTGGAGTCCGAAACCAAGATGGATGCACCTCTCCTGACTGGTGGGAGGCCGAGTCGTCCCTGACACATTTAGTGCTCTATTCATTGTATAACATCCCTGAGGCATTTAGTGCTCTGTTCAATGCTTAGCATCCCCGAGGCATTTAGGTCTCTATTAAATGTTTAGCACCCCTGAGGCATTTGGTGCTCTGTTAAATCATTATCATTTCTGAGTCATTTAGTGCTCTGTTAAATGGTTAGCATCCCTGACACATTTAGTGCTCTCTTCAGTGTATAAGATCCCTGAGGCATTTAGTGCTCTGTTAAGTGGTTAGCTTCCCTGAGGCATTTAGTGCTCTGTTAAATGGTTAGCATCCCTGACACATTTAGTGCTCTATTCAATGTATAAGATCCCTGAGGCATTTAGCGCTCTGTTAAGTGGTTAGCTTCCCTGAGGCATTTGTGCTCTGTTAAATGTTTAGTATCCTTGAGGCATTTAGTCCTCTGTAAAATGTATATCATTCCTGACACATTTAGGACTCTGTTAAATGTTTAGCATTTCTGTGACATTTAGTGGTATGTTAAATGTTTAGCATCCCTGAGGCATTTAGTAATGTCTTAAATGTATAGCATCCCAGACACATTTGGTGCTCTGTACAAAGTAAAGCATCCCTGATGCAATTAGTGCTCTGTTAAATGTATAATATCCCTGAGGCATTTAGTGCTCTGTTCAATGAATAGCAACCCTGAGGCATTTACTACACTGTTAAGTGTTTAGCATCCCAGACACATTTAGTGCTCTGTTAAATGTATAGCATCCCTGACGCATTTAGTGCTCTGTTAAACGTATAGCATCCCTGACACATTTAGGGCTCTGTTAAATGTTTAGCATTCCTGAGGCATTTAGTGCTCTGTTAAATGTATAACATACCTGACACATTTAGTGCTCTGTTCAATGAATAGCAACCCTGAGCCATTTACTACACTGTCAAGTGGTTAGCATCCGTAACGCATTTAGTGCTCTGTTAAATGTATAGCATCCCTGACACATTTAGGGTTCTGTTAAGTGTTTAGGATCCCTGAGGCATTTAGTGCTCTGTTAAATGGTTAGCATCCCTGACACATTTAGTGCTCTATTAAATGTATAACATCCCTGAGGCATTTAGTGCTCTGTTAAATGGTTAGCATCCCTGATCCATTTAGTGCTCTGTTCAATGTATAGCATTCCTGATGTATTTAGTGCTCTGTTAAATTGTTAGCATCCTTGACACATTTAGAGCTCTGTTAAACGATTAGCATTCCTGATTCAGTTAGTGCTCTGTTCAATGTATCATATCCTAGGCATTTAGTGCTCTGTTAAATGGTTAGCATCCCTGACACATTTAGTGCTCTATTCAATGTATAACATCCCTGAGGCATTTAGTGCTCTGTTAAATGTAAAGCATCCCTGATGCATTTAGTGCTCTGTTAAATGTATAACATCCCTGAGGCATTAAATGCTCTGGTAAATGTATAACATATCTGAGGCATTCAGTGCTGTGTTAAATGTATAGAATCCCTGCAGCATTTAGTGCTGTGTTAAATATATAGCATCCCTGAAGCCTTTAGTGCTCTGTTAAATACATAGCATCCATGACATATTTAGTGTTCTGTTAAATGTCTAGCATCTCAGATGCATTTAGTGCTCTGTTAAGTGGTTAGCATCCGAGAAGCATTTAGTCCTCTGTTCAATGTATAGCATCCCTGAGGCATTTAGTGCTCTGTTAAATAAGGTTAGCATCCCTGACGCATTTAGTGCTCTGTTAAATGTACAGCATCCCTGATGCATTTCTTGCTCTGTTAAGTGGTTAGCATCCCTGAGGCATTTAGTGCTCTGGTAAATGTATAGCATCCCTCAGGCATTTAGTGCTCTGTTAAATGGTAAGTATCCCTGACACATTTAGTGCTCTGTTAAATGGTTAGCATCCCTAAGGCATTTAGTGCTCTGTTAAATGCATAGCATCCCTGATGCATTTAGTGCTCTGTTAAATATATAGCATTTCTGAAGCATTTAGTGATCTGTTAAATGGTGAGCATCATTGAGGCTTTTAGTGCTCTGTTAAATGTAGAGCATCCATGAGGCATTTAGTGCTCTGTTAAATGTATAATATCCCTGATACATTGAGTGCTCTGTTCAATGAATAGCATCCCTGAGGCATTTACTATGCTGTTAAGTGGTTAGCATCCCTGGCACATTTAGTGCTCTATTCAATGTATAACATCCCTGAGGCATTTAGTGCTCCGTTAAATGTAAAGCATCCCTGATGCATTTAATGCTCTGTTAAATGTTTAACATCCCTGAGGCATTAAATACTCTGGTAAATGTATAACATATCTGAGGCATTCAGTGCTGTGTTAAATGTATAGAATCCCTGAAGCATTTAGTGCTCTGTTAAATATATAGCATCCCTGAAGCCTTTAGTGCTCTGTTAAATACATAGCATCCATGACATATTTAGTGCTCTGTTAAATGTCTAGCATCCCAGATGCATTTAGTGCTCTGTTAAGTGGTTAGCATCCGAGAAGCATTTAGTCCTCTGTTCAATGTATAGCATCCCTGAGGCATTTAGTGCTCTGTTTTTTTTTTTTTTTGTCTTTTTTTTTTATTTGATATAATTTATTTACATTTCAAATGATTTCCCCTTTTCTAGCCCCCCCCCCCCACTCCCGGAAAGTCCCGTAAGCCCCCTTCTCTTCCCCTGTCCTCCCTCCCACCCCTTCCCAGTTCCCCGTTCTGCTTTTGCCAAATACTGTTTCACTGAGTCTTTCCAGAACCAGGGACCACTCCTGCTTTCTTCTTGTATCTCATTTGATGTGTGGATTATGTTTTGGGTATTCCAGTTTTCTAGGTTAATAACCACTTATTAGTGAGTGCATACCATGATTCACCTTTTGAGTCTGGGTTACCTCACTTAATATGATGTTCTCTAGCTCCATCCATTTGCCTAAGAATTTCATGAATTCATTGTTTCTAATGGCTGAATAGTACTCCATTGTGTAGATATACCACATTTTTTGTATCCACTCTTCTGTTGAGGGATACCTGGGTTCTTTCCAGCATCTGGCAATTATAAATAGGGCTGCTATGAACATAGTAGAGCATGTATCCTTATTACATGGTGGGGAATCCTCTGGGTATATGCCCAGGAGTGGTATAGCAGGATCTTCTGGAAGTGAGGTGCCCAGTTTTCGGAGGAACCGCCAGACTGCTTTCCAGAGTGGTTGTACCAATTTGCAACCCCACCAGCAGTGGAGGAGTGTTCCTCTTTCTCCGCACCCTCTCCAACACCTGCTGTCTCCTGAATTTTTAATCTTAGCCATTCTGACTGGTGTAAGATGAAATCTTAGGGTTGTTTTGATTTGCATTTCCCTAATGACTATTGAAGTGGAGCATTTTTTAAGATGCTTCTCCGCCATCCGAAGTTCTTCAGGTGAGAATTCTTTGTTTAACTCTGTACCCCATTTTTTAATAGGGTTGTTCGGTTTTCTGGAGTCTAACTTCTTGAGTTCTTTATATATATTGGATATTAGCCCTCTATCTGATGTAGGATTGGTGAAGATCTTTTCCCAATTTGTTGGTTGCCGATCTGTCCTCTTGATGGTGTCCTTTGCCTTACAGAAACTCTGTAACCTTATGAGGTCCCATTTGTCAATTCTTGCTCTTAGAGCATACGCTCTTGGTGTTCTGTTCAGAAACTTTCTCCCTGTACTGATGTCCTCAAGGGTCTTCCCCAGTTTCTTTTCTATTAGCTTCAGAGTGTCTGGCTTTATGTGGAGGTCCTTGATCCATTTGGATTTGAGCTTAGTACAAGGAGACAAGGATGGATCAATTCTCATTCTTCTGCATGCTGACCTCCAGTTGAACCAGCACCATTTGTTGAAAAGGCTATCTTTTTTCCATTGGATGTTTTCAGCCTCTTTGTCGAGGATCAAGTGGCCATAGGTGTGTGGGTTCATTTCTGGATCTTCAATCCTGTTCCATTGATCCTCCTGCCTGTCACTGTACCAATACCATGCAGTTTTTAACACTATTGCTCTGTAGTATTGCTTGAGGTCAGGGATACTGATTCCCCCAGATTTTCTTTTGTTGCTGAGAATAGTTTTAGCTATCCTGGGTTTTTTGTTGTTCCAGATGAATTTGATAATTGCTCTTTCTAACTCTGTGAAGAATTGAGTTGGGATTTTGATGGGTATTGCATTGAATCTGTATAGTGCTTTAGGCAAAATGGCCATTTTAACTATATTGATTCTACCGATCCATGAGCATGGGAGGTTTTCCCATTTTTTGAGGTCTTCTTCCATTTCCTTCTTCAGAGTCTTGAAGTTCTTGCCATACAGATCTTTCGCATGTTTG
The DNA here is from genome assembly GCF_947179515.1 of Apodemus sylvaticus. Taxonomy (NCBI): domain Eukaryota; kingdom Metazoa; phylum Chordata; class Mammalia; order Rodentia; family Muridae; genus Apodemus; species Apodemus sylvaticus. The sequence goes on from NW_026262996.1 coordinate 1,203,282, forward strand.
GTAAGAGTCACCCCAAGATACTTTATACTGTTTGTGGCTATTGTGAAGGGGGTCATTTCCCTAATTTCTTTCTCAGCCTGTTTATCCTTTGAGTATAGGAAGGCCACTGATTTGCTTGAGTTGATTTTGTAACCTGCCACTTTGCTGAAGTTGTTTATCAGCTGTAGGAGCTCTCTAGTGGAGTTCTTTGGGTCACTTAGGTAGACGATCATGTCGTCTGCAAATAATGATAGTTTGACTTCCTCCTTTCCAATTTGTATCCCTTTGACCTCCTTATGTTGTCGAATTGCCCGAGCTAGTACCTCAAGTACAATATTGAAAAGATAAGGAGAAAGGGGGCAGCCTTGTCTGGTCCCTGATTTCAGTGGGATTGCTTCAAGTTTCTCTCCGTTTAGTTTGATGCTGGCTACCGGTTTGCTGTATATTGCTTTTACTATGTTTAGGTATGGGCCTTGAATTCCTGTTCTCTCCAAGACTTTAAGCATGAAAGGATGCTGAATTTTGTCAAATGCTTTTTCAGCATCCAATGAAATGACCATGTGGTTTTGTTCTTTGAGTTTGTTTATGTAGTGGATTGTATTGATGGATTTCCGTATATTGAACCAACCCTGCATTCCCGGGATAAAGCCTACTTGATCATGGTGGATGATCGTTTTGATGTGTTCTTGGATTCGGTTGGCAAGAATTTTGTTGAGTATTTTTGCATCGATGTTCATAAGGGAAATTGGTCTGAAGTTCTCTTTCTTTGTTGGATCTTTGTGTGGCTTTGGTATCAGCGTAATTGTGGCTTCGTAGAAGGAATTGGGTAGTGTTCCTTCTGTTTCTATTTTGTGGAATAGTTTGAAGAGTATTGGTGTTAACTCTTCTTTGAAGGTCTGGTAGAATTCTGCACTGAAACCATCTGGTCCTGTGCTTTTTTTGGTTGGAAGACTTTCTATGACTCCTTCTATTTCTTTAGGCTTTATGGGACTGTTTAGATGGTCTAGTTGGTCCTGATTTAATTTTGGTATTTGGTATCTGTCAAGGAAATTGTCCATTTCCTCCAGATTCTCCAGTTGTGTTGAGTACAGGCTCTTGTAGTAGGATCTGATGATTTTTTGGATTTCCTCAGTTTCCGTTGTTATGTCTCCCTTTTCATTTCTAAGTTTGTTAATTTGGATACTTTCTCTGTGCCCTTTGGTCAGTCTGGCTAAGGGTTTATCTATCTTGTTGATTTTCTCAAAGAACCAGCTCCTAGTTTTGTTGATTTTTTGTATGGTTCTCTTTGTTTCTACTTGATTGATTTCGGCCCTGAGTTTGATGATTTCCTGCCTTCTACTCCTCCTGGGTGAAATAGCTTCTTTTTGTTCTAGGGCTTTCAGGTGTGTCATTAAGTTGGTAATGTATGCTCTCTCCATTTTCTTTTTGGAGGCACTCAGGGCTATGAGTTTTCCTCTTAGCACTGCTTTCATTGTGTCCCATAGATTTGGGTATGTTGTGTTTTCATTTTCATTGTGTTCTAAAAAGTCTTTAATTTCTTTCTTTATTTCTTCCTTGACCAAGGTGTCATTGAGTAGAGTATTGTTCAATTTCCACGTGTATGTGGGTTTTCTGTTGTTTCTGTTGCTATTGAAGACCACTTTTATTCCATAGTGATCAGATAGGAGGCATGGGATTAGTTCTATCTTTTTATATTTGTTGAGGTCTGTCTTGTGACCAATTATATGGTCGATTTTGGAGAAGGTACCATGAGGTGCTGAAAAAAAGGTATATTCTTTTGTTTTAGGATAGAATGTTCTATATATATCAGTTAAGTCTAATTGGTCCAAAGCTTCAATTAGTTTCATTGTGTCCTTGTTTAGTTTCTGTTTTCCTGATCGGTCCATTGAGGAAAGTGCAGTGTTGAAGTCACCCACAATTATTGTGTTAGGTGTAATGTGTGCTTTGAGTTTTAATAGAGTTTCTTTTATGAAAGAGGGTGCCCTTGCATTTGGAGCATAGATGTTCAGGATTGAGAGTTCTTCTTGTTGTATTTTTCCTTTGACCAGCAAGAAGTGTCCCTCAGAGTCTCTTTTGATGACTTTGGGTTGAAAGTCAATTTTATCTGATATTAAAATGGCTACTCCAGCTTGTTTCCTGAGACCATTTGCTTGTAAAATTGTCTTCCAGCCTTTTACTCTAAGGTAGTGTTTGTCTTTGACCCTGAGGTGTGTTTCCTGTAAGCAGCAAAATGTAGGGTCCTGTTTACGTATCCAGTCAGTTAGTCTGTGTCTTTTTATTGGGGCATTGAGTCCATTGATGTTAAGAGATATTAAGGAATAGTGATTGTTACTTCCTATCATTTTTGACGTTATTTTTTAAATTTGATTGCTTAACTTCTTTTGGGTTTGATGAAAGGTTACTATCTTGCTTTTTTCAGGGTGGAGTTTCCCTCCTTGTATTGGTGTTGTCCTCCTATTATCCTTTTTAGGGCTGGGTTTGTGGATAGATATTGGGTGAACTTGGTTTTGTCGTGAAATATCTTAGTTTCTCCATCTATGGTGATTGAGAGTTTTGCTGGATATAGTAGTTTTGGTTGGCATTTGTGTTCTCTTAGAGTCTGCATGAGATCTGCCCAGGACCTTCTAGCCTTCATAGTCTCAGGTGAAAAGTCTGCTGTGATTCTGATAGGTCTTCCTTTATATGTTACTTGGCCTTTTTCTCTTACTGCCTTTAGTATTCTTTCTTTGTTTAGAACATTTGGTGTTTTGATTATTATGTGACGGGAAGTATTTCTGTTCTGGTCCAGTCTGTTTGGAGTTCTGTAGGCTTCTTGTATATTCATGGGCATCTCTCTCTTTAGGTTAGGGAAGTTTTCTTCCATAATTTTATTGAAGATATTTGCTGGCCCTTTAAGTTGTAAATCTTCACTCTCATCTATGCCTATAATCCTTAGGTTTGGTCTTCTCATTGTGTCCTGGATTTCCTGGATATTTTGGGTTACAAGCTTTTTGCACTTTGCATTTTCTTTAACTGTTGAGTCCATGGTTTCTATGGAATCTTCAGCATCTGAGATTCTTTCTTCTATCTCTTGTATTCTGTTGTTGATATTTGCATCTCTGTCCCCTGATTTCTTCCCAAGGCTTTCTATCTCCAAAGTTGTCTCCCTTTGAGTTTTCTTAGTTGTTTCTACTTCTGATTTTAGATCCTGGATGGTTTTGCTTAGCTCCTTCCCTTGCATGTTTGTGTTTTCCTGTAATTCTTTAAGAGATTTTTGTGTTTCCTCTTTCATGAGCTCAGCCTGTTGACCAAAGTTCTCCTGTATTTCTTTAAGAGATTTTTGTGTTTCGTCTTTCATGACCTCAGCCTGTTGAGCAAAGTTCTCCTGTATTTCTTTAAGTGTTTTTTGCATTTCCTCCTTGTTGGCTTTTGTATTCTCCTGGATTTCTTTCAATGATTTTTGTGTTTCCCTTGCAAGGGCTTCTAACTTTTGATCCATTTTCTCCTCAATGTCCTTCATGTGTTCCTGTACCAGCATCATGACCAGTGATTTTAAATCCAAATCTTGTTTTACTGGTGTGATGGGGTATCCAGGACTTGCTGGTAGAGGAGAATTTGGTTCAGATGTTGCCATATTGCCTTGATTTCTGTTAGTGACGTTTCTGCATTTGCCTTTTGCCATCTAGCTCTCACTGGTGTTACTTGGTCTTGTCAGTGCTGGACTCACCAGTGCAAGCTGCCCCTTCCCCGTTGGCCTCTGGTGCACAGCTTACACTCTGCACTGCCTATAGACAGGGTGCTGTTGTCCAGGCTGTTCAGATCCCGAAGCAGGCACCTGAAGGCTCCCGCTGGGGCCCGCAGGATTTATTGGAGCACACCGACTTCTCCCAGCTGGCCGCCCGGAAGCCCCCACTAGCCTCTTGAGGGACCTGGAGATGTGGCGGCCACCCAGGCTGATCTGAAGCGGAGAGAGTTGAGCGGGGGGCTTCTGCCTGAGGCCTTGCCCCAGATTGTGTCTGTGGACCAGGTGGAACCCGTGTGCACCCCCAGGGAGCTCCGAAGGTGAATGTTGCTGTGACCTCCCCTGTGCTCCGCTCACTCCGCTGGGCAGCCGATTTCCCCAACCGGGCTGGCGCACACTAGGTTAGCCTTGTCGCCTGGGCCCTGAGTCCAGGCAAACGCCTGGGAGGCCAAGGTCCGAGCAAAGTTCCCCTAGGGCTATGTCTGTTATTTGGGTCCTCCAGGTGACCCGGATGGCGGGCGTGCGCGTCCGCGCTCCGCGAAAGCACCGGGAGAGTCTGTTGTGCTAATAACCTCCTGGGCTGGTTGACACACAGATGGCCCACCAAGCCGCCCAGTTCTTGGGGTCAGTCCTGTGCCTTTTGGGGCCTAGACCCCCGTTTTGTTAGCCTCAGGCTACGCTTGTTAGCAGTCTCTGCCCTCCCGAGCACTCTGGCTCCTGTAGGCAAAATGGTGGCGCGTGCACCGGCCGGGGCAAAAAAAAAACTCCTGGCTGGGTTGGCGCCCCGATGGCCACTCGAACAGCCCAGGGCCTGGGTGCAGGCCAACGCCCGTCTGGCTCCGACCCCTGCGGTGTTGGGCCTAGGATTATGTTTGTGTACCTCAGTCTGACCGATCTCTGGAGCCCAGGATCAAGATGGCGGTGAGTCTCTCCTGACTGGCGGGCAGCCGAGTTCTGAAGTGGCTTCCGTGCAGCGAAAGGCTCCGCAGAACCGCAGTTGCTTGCCGCCCGGCTGGTCAGCGAAGGTCAGTGGTCGTGGGCGCAGGGCCTAACTGGACCCTGTGTCGCCTTGGTTCCACCGCTGATGGCCCTTCAGCTGGAGCAGCCACTGCTACCGCCGCCGCCGCCGCCGCCCCTGGCCCTAGTGCTCTGTTAAATGTATAATATCCCTGAGGCATTTCGTGCTCTGTTAAATGTACAACATCCCTGAGGCATTTCTTGCTCTGTTAAGTGTATAGCATCCCTGATGCATTTAGTGCTTGGTTAAATGTATCTCAACCCTGAGGCATTTAGTGCTCTGTTAAATGTATAGTGTCCCTGACACATTTAGTGCTCTGTTAAATGGTTAGCATCCCTAAGGCATTTAAATGGTTAGCATCCCGAAGGCATTTAGTGCTCTGTTAAATGTATAGTATAGTATCCCTGACGCATTAGGTGCTCTGTTAAATGGTTAGCATCCCTGATGCATTTAGTGCTTTGTTAAATGTATAACATCAGTTAGGCATTTAGTGCTCTGTTAAATGTGTAGCATCCCTGATGCATTTAGTGCTGTGTTAATTGAATAGCATCCCTGAGGCATTTACTACTCTGTTAAGTGGTTAGCATCCGTGAAACATTTAGTGCTCTGTAAAATGTATAGCATCCCTGACACATTTAGGGCTCTGTTAAATGTTTAGCATTTCTGAGGCATTTAGTGCTATGTTAAATGTTTAGCATCCCTGAGGCATTTAGTACTGTCTTAAATGTATAGCATCCCTGATGCATTTACTGCTCTGTTCAATGTATAGCATCCCTGAGACATTTAGTGCTCTGTTAAATGTGTAGCATCCCAGATGCATTTAGTGCTCTGTTAAATGTACAGCATCACTGACACATTTCTTGATCTGTTAAATGTATAGCATCCTTGAGGCATTTAGGGCTCAGTTGAATGTATAACATCCCTGAGGCATTTCGTGCTCTGTCAAAAGTATAGCATCCCTGATGCATTTAGTGCTCTGTTAAATGTATAGCATCCCTGATGCATTTAGTGCTGTGTTAAATGTATAACATCCCTGAGACATTTAGTGCTCTGTTAAATGTATAGCATCCCTGAGGCATTTAGTGCTCTGTTAAATGGTAAGTATCCCTGACACATTTAGTGCTCTTTGAAATGGTTAGCATCCCTAAGGCCTTTAGTGCTCTGTTAAATGCATAGCATCCCTGAGGCATTTAGTGCTCTGTTAAATGTATAGTATTTCTAAAGTATTTAGTGATCTGTTAAATGGTTAGCATCCTTGAGGCTTTTAGTTCTTTGTTAAATGGATAACATCCCTGAGGCATTCAGTGATCTGTTAAATGTATAATATCCATGACACATTTAGTGCTCTGTTCAATGAATAGCAACCCTGAGCCTTTTACTACACTGTCAAGTGGTTAGCATCCGTGACGCATTTAGTGCTCTGTTAAATGTATAGCATCCCTGAGGCATTTAGTGCTCTGTTAAATGGTAAGTATCCCTGACACATTTAGTGCTCTGTGAAATGGTTAGCATCCCTAAGGCATTTAGTGCTCTGTTAAATGCATAGCATCCCTGATGCATTTAGTGCTCTGTTAAATGCATAGTATTTCTGAAGTATTTAGTGATCTGTTAAATGGTTAGCATCCTTGAGGCTTTTAGTTCTTTGTTAAATGGATAACATCCCTGAGGCATTCAGTGCTCTGTTAAATGTATAACATACCTGACACATTTAGTGCTCTGTTCAATGAATAGCAACCCTGAGCCATTTACTACACTGTCAAGTGGTTAGCATCCGTGACGCATTTAGTGCTCTGTTAAATGTATAGCATCCCTGACACATTTAGGGTTCTGTTAAGTGTTTAGGATCCCTGAGGCATTTAGTGCTCTGTTAAATGGTTAGCATCCCTGACACATTTAGTGCTCTATTAAATGTATAACATCCCTGAGGCATTTAGTGCTCTGTTAAATGGTTAGCATCCCTGATCCATTTAGTGCTCTGTTCAATGTATAGCATTCCTGATGTATTTAGTGCTCTGTTAAATTGTTAGCATCCTTGACACATTTAGAGCTCTGTTAAACGATTAGCATTCCTGATTCAGTTAGTGCTCTGTTCAATGTATCATATCCTAGGCATTTAGTGCTCTGTTAAATGGTTAGCATCCCTGACACATTTAGTGCTCTATTCAATGTATAACATCCCTGAGGCATTTAGTGCTCTGTTAAATGTAAAGCATCCCTGATGCATTTAGTGCTCTGTTAAATGTATAACATCCCTGAGGCATTAAATGCTCTGGTAAATGTATAACATATCTGAGGCATTCAGTGCTGTGTTAAATGTATAGAATCCCTGCAGCATTTAGTGCTGTGTTAAATATATAGCATCCCTGAAGCCTTTAGTACTCTGTTAAATACATAGCATCCATGACATATTTAGTGTTCTGTTAAATGTCTAGCATCTCAGATGCATTTAGTGCTCTGTTAAGTGGTTAGCATCCGAGAAGCATTTAGTCCTCTGTTCAATGTATAGCATCCCTGAGGCATTTAGTGCTCTGTTAAATAAGGTTAGCATCCCTGACGCATTTAGTGCTCTGTTCAATGTATAGCATCCCTGATGCATTTCTTGCTGTGTTAAATGGTTAGCATCCCTAACTAATTTAGTGCTCTGTGAAATGTTTTGCATCCCTGAGGCATTTAGTGCTCTGTAAAATGTATTGCATCCCTGACACATTTAGAGCTCTGTTAAATGTTTAGCATTTCTGAGGCATTTAGTGCTATGTTAAATGTTTAGCATCCCTGAGGCATTTAGTTCTGTCTTAAATGTATAGCATCCCTGATGCATTTAGTGCTCTGTTCAATGTAAAGCATCCCTGATGCATTTAGTGCTCTGTTAAATGTGTAGCATCCCAGATGCATTTAGTGCTCTGTTAAATGTACAGCATCACTGATACAGTTCTTGATCTGTTAAATGGTTAGCATCCTTGAGGCATTTAGGACTCAGTTAAATGTATAAAATCCCTCAGGCATTTCATGCTCTGTCAAATGTATAGCATCCCTGATGCATTTAGTGCTCTGTTAAGTGTATAGCATCCCTGATGCTTTTAGTGCCGTGTTAAATGTATAGCATCCCTGAGACCTTTAGTGCGCTGTTAAATGTTTAGCATCCCTGAGGCATTTAGTACTGTCTCAAATGTATAACATCCCTGAGGCATTTAGTGCTCTGTTCAATGTAAAGCATCCCTGATGCATTTAGTGCTCTGTTAAATGTATAACATCCCTGAGGCATGAAGTACTCTGTTAAATGTGTAGCATCCCTGAGGCATTTAGTGCTGTGTGAAATGTATAGAATCCCTGAGGCATTTAGTGCTGTGTTAAATGTATAGCATCCCTGAAGCCTTTAGTGCTCTATTAAATATATAGCATCCGTGACATATTTAGTGCTCTGTTAAATGGTTAGCATCCCTGACTCATTTAGTGCTCTTTTCAAGAATAGCATACCTGAGGCATTTAGTTCTTTGTTAAGTGGTTAGCATCAGTAACACATTTAATGCTCTGTTAAATGTATAGCATCACTGACCCTATTAAGTCTCTGTTAGGGTTACCTCACTTAGTATGATGTTCTCTAGCTCCATCCATTTGCCTAAGAATTTCATGAATTCATTGTTCCTAACGGCTGAATAGTACTCCATTGTGTAGATATACCACATTTTTTGCATCCACTCTTCTGTTGAGGGATACCTGGGTTCTTTCCAGCATCTGGCAAATATAAATAGGGCTGCTATGAACATAGTGGAGCATGTATCCTTATTACATGGTGGGGAATCCTCTGGGTATATGCCCAGGAGTGGTATAGCAGGATCTTCTGGAAGTGAGGTGCCCAGTTTTCGGAGGAACCACCAGACTGATTTCCAGAGTGGCTGTAACAATTTGCAGCCCCACCAGCAGTGGAGGAGTGATCCTCTTTCTCCACACCCTCTCCAACACCTGCTGTCTCCTGAATTTTTAATCTTAGCCATTCTGACTGGTGTAAGATGAAATCTCAGGGTTGTTTTGATTTGCATTTCCCTAATGACTAATGAAGTTGAGCATTTTTTAAGATGCTTCTCCACCATCCGAAGTTCTTCAGGTGAGAATTCTTTGTTTAACTCTGTTTCCCATTTTTTTTAATAGGGTTGTTTGGTTTTCTGGAGTCTAACATCTCGAGTTCTTTATATATATTGGATATTAGCCCTCTATCTGATGTAGGATTGGTGAAGATCTTTTCCCAATTTGTTGGTTGCCAATTTGTCCTCTTGATGGTGTCCTTTGCCTTACAGAAACTTTGTAATTTTTGGAGGTCCCATTTGTCAATTCTTGATCTTAGAGCATACTCAATTGGTGTTCTGTTCAGAAACTTTCTCCCTGTATTTAGTTCTCTGTTAAATGTATAGCATCCCTGAGGCATTAAGTGCTCTATTAACTGTATAGCATCCCTGAGGCATTTAGTGCTCTGTTAAATGTATAGAATTCCTGAAGCCTTTAGTGCTCTGTTAAATGTCTAGGATCCCAGATGCATTTAGTGTTCTGTTAAATGGTTAGCATCCCTGAAGCATTTAGTGCTCTGTTAAATGTATAGCATCCCTGACACACAGGGCTCTGTTAAGTATATAGCTTCCGTGACATATTTAGTGCTCTGTTAAATGTCTAGCATCCCAGATGAATTTAGTGCTCTGTTAAATGTACAGCATCCCAGATGCATTTAGTGCTCTGTTAAATGTACAGCATCCCTGACACATTTCTTGCTCTGTTAAATGGTTAGCATCCTTGAGGCATTTAGGGCTCAGTTGAATGTATAACATCCCTGAGGCATTTAGTGCTCTGTCAAAAGTATAGTATCCCTGATGCATTTAGTGCTCTGTTAAATGTATAGCATCCCTGATGCATTTAGTGCTTTGTTAAATGTATAGCATCCCTGAGACATTTAGTGCTCTGTTAAATGTATAGCATCCCTGAGGCATTTAGTGCTCTGTTAAATGGTAAGTATCCCTGATGCATTTAGTGCTCTGTTAAATGTATAGCATCCCTGATGCATTTAGTGCTCTGTTAAATGTATAGCATCCCTGAGACATTTAGTGCTCTGTTAAATGTATAGCATCCCTGAGGCATTTAGTGCTCTGTTAAATGTATAGCATCCCTGAGGCATTTAGTGCTCTGTTAAATGGTAAGTATCCCTGACACATTTAGTGCTCTGTTAAATGGTTAGCATCCCTAAGGCATTTAGTGCTCTGTTAAATGCATAGCATCCCTGATGCATTTAGTGCTCTGTTAAATGTATAGTATTTCTGAAGTATTTAGTGATCTGTTAAATGGTTAGCATCCTTGAGGCTTTTAGTTCTTTGTTAAATGGATAACATCCCTGAGGCATTCAGTGCTTTGTCAAATGTATAACATACCTGACACATTTAATGCTCTGTTCAATGAAGAGCAACCCTGAGCCATTTACTACACTGTCAAGTGTTTAGCATCCGTGACGCATTTAGTGCTCTGTTAAATGTATAGCATCCCTGACACATTTAGGGTTCTGTTAAGTGTTTAGGATCCCTGAGGCATTTAGTGCTCTGTTAAATGGTTAGCATCCCTGACACTTTTAGTGCTCTACTAAATGTACAACATCCCTGAGGCATTTAGTGCTCTGTTAAATGGTTAGCATCCCTGATCCATTTAGTGCTCTGTTAAATGTGTAGCATCCCTGATGCATTTCTTGCTGTGTTAAATGGTTAGCATCCCTGACTAATTTAGTGCTCTGTGAAATGTTTTGCATCCCTGAGGCATTTAGTGCTCTTTAAAATGTATTGCATCCCTGACACATTTAGAGCTCTGTTAAATGTTTAGCATTTCTGAGGCATTTAGTGCTATGTTAAATGTTTAGCATCCCTGAGGCATTTAGTTCTGTCTTAAATGTATAGCATCCCTGATGCATTTAGTGCTCTGTTCAATGTAAAGCGTCCCTGAGGCATTTAGTGCTCTGTTAAATGGTTAGCATCCCAGATGCATTTAGTGCTCTGTTAAATGTGTAGCATCCCTGAGACATTTAGTGCTCTGTTAAATGTATAATATCCCTGATACATTTAGTACTCTGTTCAATGAATAGCATCCCTGAGGCATTTACTATGCTGTTAAGTGGTTAGCATCCCTGACACATTTCTTGCTCTGTTAAATGGTTAGCATCCTTGAGGCATTTAGTGCTCTGTTAAATGCATAATATCCCTGAGGCATTTCGTGCTCTGTTAAATGTATAACATCCCTGAGGCATTTCGTGCTCTGTTAAGTGTATAGCATCCCTGATGCATTTAGTGCTTGGTTAAATGTATCTCAACCCTGAGGCATTTAGTGCTCTGTTAAATGTATAGTGTCCCTGACACATTTAGTGCTCTGTTAAATGGTTAGCATCCCTAAGGCATTTAAATGGTTAGCATCCCTAAGGCATTTAGTGCTCTGTTAAACGTATAGTATAGTATCCCTGACGCATTAGGTGCTCTGTTAAATGGTTAGCATCCCTGATGCATTTAGTGCCTTGTTAAATGTATAACATCAGTTAGGCATTTAGTGCTCTGTTAAATGTGTAGCATCCCTGATGCATTTAGTGCTGTGTTAATTGAATAGCATCCCTGAGGCATTTACTACCTTTAAGTGGTTAGCATCCCTGACACATTTAGTGCTCTGTAAAATGTATAGCACCCCTGACACATTTAGGGCTCTGTTAAATGTTTAGCATTTCTGAGGCATTTAGTGCTATGTTAAATGCTTAGCATCCCTGAGGCATTTAGTACTGTCTTAAATGTATAGCATCCCTGATGCATTTACTGCTCTGTTCAATGTAAAGCATCCCTGATGCATTTAGTGCTCTGTTAAATGTGTAGCATCCCAGATGCATTTAGTGCTCTGTTAAATGTACAGCATCACTGACACATTTCTTGCTCTGTTAAATGGTTAGCATCCTTGAGGCATTTAGGGCTCAGTTGAATGTATAACATCCCTGAGGCATTTCATGCTCTGTCAAAAGTATAGCATCCCTGATGCATTTAGTGCTCTGTCAAAAGTATAGCATCCCTGATGCATTTAGTGCTCTGTTAAATGGATAGCATCCCTGATGCATTTAGTGCTGTGTTAAATGTATAGCATCCCTGAGACATTTCGTGCTCTGTTAAATGTATAGCATCCCTGAGGCATTTAGTGCTCTGTTAAATGGTAAGTATCCCTGACACATTTAGTGCTCTGTTAAATGGTTAGCATCCCTAAGGCATTTAGTGCTCTGTTAAATGCATAGCATCCCTGATGCATTTAGTGCTCTGTTAAATGTATAGTATTTCTGAAGTATTTAGTGATCTGTTAAATGGTTAGCATCCTTGAGGCTTTTAGTTCTTTGTTAAATGGATAACATCCCTGAGGCATTCAGTGCTCTGTTAAATGTATAATATCCATGACACATTTAGTGCTCTGTTCAATGAATAGCAACCCTGAGCCATTTACTACACTGTCAAGTGGTTAGCAACCGTGACACATTTAGTGCTCTGTTAAATGTATAGCATCCCTGACACATTTAGGGTTCTGTTAAGGGTTTAGGATCCCTGAGGCATTTAGTGCTCTGTTAAATGGTTAGCATTCTTGACACATTTAGTGCTCTATTAAATGTATAACATCCCTGAGGCATTTAGTGCTCTGTTAAATGGTTAGCATCCCTGATCCATTTAGTGCTCTGTTCAATGTATAGCATTCCTGATGTATTTAGTGCTCTGTTAAATTGTTAGCATCCTTGACACATTTAGAGCTCTGTTAAACGATTAGCATTCCTGATTCAGTTAGTGCTCTGTTCAATGTATCATATCCTAGGCATTTAGTGCTCTGTTAAATGGTTAGCATCCCTGACACATATAGTGCTCTATTCAATGTATAACATCCCTGATGCATTTAGTGCTCTGTTAAATGTATAACATCCCTGAGGCATTAAATGCTCTGGTAAATATATAACATATCTGAGGCATTCAGTGCTGTGTTAAATGTATAGAATCCCTGAAGCATTTAGTGCTCTGTTAAATATATAGCATCCCTGAAGCCTTTAGTGCTCTGTTAAATACATAGCATCCATGACATATTTAGTGCTCTGTTAAATGTCTAGCATCCCAGATGCATTTAGTGCTCTGTTAAGTGGTTAGCATCCGAGAAGCATTTAGTCCTCTGTTCAATGTATAGCATCCCTGAGGCATTTAGTGCTCTGTTAAATAAGGTTAGCATCCCTGACGCATTTAGTGCTCTGTTAAATGTACAGCATCCCTGATGCATTTCTTGCTCTGTTAAGTGGTTAGCATCCCTGAGGCATTTAGTGCTCTGTTAAATGTATAGCATCCCTGATGCATTTAGTGCTGTGTTAAATGTATAGCATCCCTGAGGCATTTCGTGCTCTGTTAAATGTACAGCATCCCTGAGGCATTTAGTGCTCTGTTAAATGGTAAGTTTCCCTGTGTTAGTGCTGTGTTAAATGGTTAGCATCCCTAAGGCATTTAGTGCTCTGTTAAATGCATAGCATGCCTGATGCATTTAGTGCTCTGTTAAATGTATAGTATTTCTGAAGTATTTAGTGATCTGTTAAATGGTTAGCATCCTTGAGGCTTTTAGTACTTTCTTAAATGGATAACATCCCTGAGGCATTCATGCTCTGTTAAATGTATAACATACCTGACACATTTAGTGCTCTGTTAAATGTATAATATCCCTGACATATTTAGTGCTCTGTTCAATGAATAGCATCCCTGGGGCATTTACTATGCTGTTAAGTGGTTAGCATCCCTGAAGCATTTAGTGCTCTGTTAAATGTATAGCATCCCTGACACATTTAGAGGTCCTTTAAATGTTTAGCATCCCTGAGGCATTTATTGCTCTGTTAAATCATTATCATCCCTGAGGCATTTAGTGATCTGTTAAATGGTTAGCATCCCTGACACATTTAGTGCTCTATTCAATGTATAAGATCCCTGATACATTTAGTGCTCTGTTAAGTGGTTAGCATCCCTGACACATTTCTTGCTCTGTTAAATGGTTAGCATCCTTGAGGCATTTAGTGCTCTGTTAAATGTATAACATCCCTGAGGCATTTCGTGCTCTGTTAAGTGTATTGCATCCCTGATGCATTTAGTGCTTGGTTAAATGTATCTCATCCCTGAGGCATTTAGTGCTCTTTTAAATGTATAGTGTCCCTGACACATTTAGTGCTCTGTTAAATGGTTAGCATCCCTAAGGCATTTAGTGCTCTGTTAAATGGTTAGCATCCCTAAGGCATTTAGTGCTCTGTTAAACGTATAGTATCCCTGACGCATTAGGTGCTCTGTTAAATGGTTAGAATCCCTGATGCATTTAGTGCTTTGTTAAAAGTATCACATCAGTAGGGATTTAGTGCTCTGTTAAATGTGTAGCATCACTGATGCATTTAGTGCTGTGTTAATTGAATAGCATCCCTGAGGCATTTACTACTCTGTTAAGTGGTTAGGATCCCTGACTCATTTAGTGCTCTGTAAAATGTATAGCATCCCTGACACATTTAGGGCTCTGTTAAATGTTTAGCATTTCTGAGGCATTTAGTGCTATGTTAAATGCTTAGCATCCCTGAGGCATTTAGTACTGTCTTAAATGTATAGCATCCCTGATGCATTTACTGCTCTGTTCAATGTAAAGCATCCCTGATGCATTTAGTGCTCTGTTAAATGTGTAGCATCCCAGATGCATTTAGTGCTCTGTTAAATGTACAGCATCACTGACACATTTCTTGATCTGTTAAATGGTTAGCATCCTTGAGGCATTTAGGGCTCAGTTGAATGTATAACATCCCTGAGGCTTTTCATGCTCTGTCAAAAGTATAGCATCCCTGATGCATTTAGTGCTCTGTTAAATGTATAGCATCCCTGATGCATTTAGTGCTGTCTTAAATGTATAGCATCCCTGAGACATTTAGTGCTCTGTTAAATGTATAGCATCCCTGAGGCATTTAGTGCTCTGTTAAATGGTAAGTATCCCTGACACATTTAGTGCTCTGTGAAATGGTTAGCATCCCTAAGGCATTTAGTGCTCTGTTAAATGCATAGCATCCCTGATGCATTTAGTGCTCTGTTAAATGTATAGTATTTCTGAAGTATTTAGTGATCTGTTAAATGGTTAGCATCCTTGAGGCTTTTAGTTCTTTGTTAAATGGATAACATGCCTGAGGCATTCAGTGATCTGTTAAATGTATAATATCCATGACACATTTAGTGCTCTGTTCAATGAATAGCAACCCTGAGCCTTTTACTACACTGTCAAGTGGTTAGCATCCGTGACACATTTAGTGCTCTGTTAAATGTATAGCATCCCTGACACATTTAGGGTTCTGTTAAGGGTTTAGGATCCCTGAGGCATTTAGTGCCTGTTAAATGGTTAGCATCCTTGACACATTTAGTGCTCTATTAAATGTATAACATCCCTGAGGCATTTAGTGCTCTGTTAAATGGTTAGCATCCCTGATCCATTTAGTGCTCTGTTCAATGTATAGCATTCCTGATGTATTTAGTGCTCTGTTAAATTGCTAGCATCCTTGACACATTTAGAGATCTGTTAAATGGTTAGCATTCCTGATTCAGTTAGTGCTCTGTTCATTGTATTATATCCTAGGCATTTAGTGCTCTGTTAAATGTTTAGCATCCCTGACACATTTAGTGCTCTATTCAATGTATAACATCCCTGAGGCATTTAGTGCTCTGTTAAATGTAAAGCATCCCTGATGCATTTAGTGCTCTGTTAAATGTTTAACATCCCTGAGGTATTAAATGCTCTGGTAAATGTATAACATATCTGAGGCATTCAGTGCTCTGTTAAATGTATAGAATTCCTGAAGCATTTAGTGCTGTGTTAAATATATAGCATCCATGAAGCCTTTAGTGCTCTGTTAAATACATAGCTTCCATGACATATTTAGTGCTTTGTTAAATGTCTAGCATCCCAGATGCATTTAGTGCTCTGTTAAGTGGTTAGCATCCCTGACACATTTCTTGCTTTGTTAAATGGTTAGCATCCTTGAGGCATTTAGTGCTCTGTTACAAGTATAACATCCCTGATGTATTTCGTGCTCTGTTAAATGTATAACATCCCTGAGGCATTTCGTGCTCTGTTAAATTCATCCCTGATGCATTTAGTGCTTGGTTAAATGTATCTCATCCCTGAGGCATTTAGTGCTCTGTTAAATGTATAGTATCCCTGACACATTTAGTGCTCTGTTAAATGGTTAGCATCCCTAAGGCATTTAGTGCTCTGTTAAACGTATAGTATCCCTGAGGCATTAGGTGCTCTGTTAAATGGTTAGCATCCCTGATGCATTTAGTTCTCTGTTAAATGGTTAGCATCCGTGAGGCATTTAGTGCTCTGTTAAATAAATAACATCTGTTAGGCATTTAGTGCTCTGTTAAATGTGTAGCATCCCTGATGCATTTAGTGCTGTGTTAAATGGTTACCATCCCTGAGGCATTTACTACTCTGTTAAGTGGTTAGCATCCCTGAGGCATTTAGTGCTCTGTAAAATGTATAGCATCCCCGACACATTTAGAGCTCTTTTAAATGTTTAGCATCACTGAGGCATTTACTGCTCTGTTAAATAATTATCATCCCTGAAGCATTTAGTGCTCTGTTGAATGGTTAGCATCCCTGTCACTTTTAGTGCTCTTTCAATGTATAACATCCCTGATGCATTTAGTGCTCTGTTAAATGTATAGCATTTCTGAAGCATTTAGTGATCTGTTAAATGGTGAGCATCATTGAGGCTTTTAGTGCTCTGTTAAATCTATAGCATCCCTGAGGCATTTAGTGCTCTGTTAAATGTATAGCATCCCTGACATATTTAGTGCTCTGTTCAATGAATAGCATCCCTGAGGCATTTACTACACGGTTAAGTGGTTAGCATCCCTGACACATTTAGTGCTCTGTTAAATGTATAGCATCCCTGACACATTTAGTGCTCTGTTAAATGGTTAGTATCCCTAAGGCATTTAGTGCTCTGCTAAACGTATAGTATCCCTGAGGCATTATGTGCTCTGTTAAATGGTTAGCATCCCTGATGCATTTAGTGTTCTGTTAAATGGTTAGCATCCTTGAGGCATTTAGTGCTCTGTTAAATGTCTAACATCAGTTAGGCATTTAGTGCTCTGTTAAATGTGTAGCATCCCTGATGCATTTAGTTCTGTGTTAAATGGTTACCATCCCTGAGGCATTTACTACTCTGTTAAGTGGTTAGCATCCCTGAGGCATTTTGTGCTCTGTAAAATGTATAGCATCCCTGATGCATTTAGAACTCTTTTAAATGTTTAGCATCACTGAGGCATTTACTGCTCCGTTAAATAATTATCATCCCTGAAGCATTTAGTGCTCTGTTAAATGGTTAGCATCCCTGAAACTTTTAGTGCTCTTTCAATGTATAACATCCCTGATGCATTTAGTGCTCTGTTAAATGTATAGCATTTCTGAAGCATTTAGTGATCTGTTAAATGGTGAGCATCATTGAGGCTTTTAGTGCTCTGTTAAATGTATAGCATCCCTGAGGCATTTAGTGCTCTGTTAAATGTATAATATCCCTGACACATTTAGTGCTCTGTTCAATGAATAGCATCCCTGAGGCATTTACTACACGGTTAAGTGGTTAGCATCCCTGATGCATTTAGTGCTCTGTTAAATGGTTAGCATCCTTGAGGCATTTAGTGCTCTGTTAAATAAATAACATCAGTTAGGCATTTAGTGCTCTGTTAAATGTGTAGCATCCCTGATGCATTTAGTGCTGTGTTAATTAAATATCATCCCTGAGGCATTTACTACTCTTAAGTGGTTAGCATCCCTGACACATTTAGTGCTCTGTTAAATGTATAGCATCCCTGACACATTTAGGGCTCTGTTAAATGTTTTGCATCCCTGAGGCATTTAGTGCTCTGTAAAATGTATAGCATCCCCGACATATTTAGAGCTCTTTTAAATGTTTAGCATCACTGAGGCATTTACTGCTCTGTTAAATAATTATTATCCCTGAGGCATTTAGTGCTCTGTTAAATGGTTAGTATCCCTGACACTTTTAGTGCTCTATTCAATGTATAACATCCCTGATGCATTTAGTGCTCTGTTAAATGTATAGCATTTCTGAAGCATTTAGTGATCTGTTAAATGGTGAGCATCATTGAGGCTCTTAGTGCTCTGTTAAATGTATAGCATCCCTGAGGCATTTAGTGCTCTGTTAAATGTATAATATCCCTGACATATTTAGTGCTCTGTTCAATGAAAAGCATCCCTGAGGCATTTGCTATGCTGTTAAGTGGTTAGCATCCCTGAAGCATTTAGTGCTCTGTTAAATGTATAGCATCCCTGACACATTTAGAGGTCCTTTAAATGTTTAGCATCCCTGAGGCATTTATTGCTGTGTTAAATCATTATCATCCCTGAGGCATTTAGTGATTTGTTAAATGGTTAGCATCCCTGACACATTTAGTGCTCTATTCAATGTATAACATCCCTGAGGCATTTAGTGCTCTGTTAAATGGTTATCGTCCCTGACACATTTTTATTCCAGTTTTTTTTATTCGATATAATTTATTTACATTTCAAATGATTTTTCCTTTTCTAGCCCCCCACTCCCCGAAAGTCCTGTAAGCCCCCTTCTCTTCCCCTGTCCTCCCTCCCAACCCTTCCGACTTCCCTGTCCTGGTTTTGCCGTATATTCTTTCACTGAGTCTTTCCAGAACCAGGGGCCACTCCTCCTTTCTTTTTGTATCTCATTTGATGTGTAGATTATGTTTTGGGTATTCCAGTTTTCTAGGTTAATAAACACTTATTAGTGAGTGCATACCATGATTCACCTTTTGAGACTGGGTTACCTCACTTAGTATGATGTTCTCTAGCTCCATCCATTTGCCTAAGAATTTCATGAATTCATTTTTTCTAATGGCTGAATAGTACTCCATTGTGTAGATATACCACATTTTTTGCATCCACTCTTCTGTTGCGGGAAACCTGGGTTCTTTCCAGCATCTGGCAATTATAAATAGGGCTGCTATGAACATAGTAGAACATATATCCTTATTGCATGGTGGGGAATCTTCTGGATATATGCCCAGGAGAATTTTTATATATTATTAATAATATGCTTCTCCACAGCATCTTAAAATACTCAACTTCATTAGTCATTAGGGAAATGCAAATCAAAACAACCCTAAGATTTCATCTTACACCAGTCAGAATGGCTAAGATTAAAAATTCAGGAGACAGCAGGTGTTGGAGAGGGTGTGGAGAAAGAGGATCACTCCTCCACTGCTGGTGGGGTTGCAAATTGCTACAACCACTCTGGAAATCAGTCTGGCGGTTCCTCCGAAAACTGGGCACCTCACTTCCAGAAGATCCTGCTATACCACTCCTGGGCATATACCCAGAAGACTCCCTACCATGTAATAAGGATACATGTTCTACTATGTTCATAGCATCCCTATTTATAATTGCCAGATGCTGGAAAGAACCCAGGTTTCCCGCAACAGAAGAGTGGATGCAAAAAATGTGGTATATCTACACAATGGAGTACTATTCAGCCATTAGAAAAAATGAATTCATGAAATTCTTAGGCAAATGGATGGAGCTAGAGAACATCATACTAAGTGAGGTAACCCAGGCTCAAAAGGTGAATCATGGTATGCACTCACTAATAAGTGTTTATTAACCTAGAAAACTGGAATACCCAAAACATAATCTACACATCAAATGAGATACAAGAAGAAGGGAGGAGTGGCCCCTGGTTCTGGAAAGACTCAGTGAAACAGTATTCAGCAAAACCAGAACAGGGAATTGGGAAGGGGTGGATGGGAGGACAGGGGAAGAGAAGGGGGCTTACGGGACTTTCGGGGAATGGGGGGGCTAGAAAAGGGGAAATCATTTGAAATGTAAATAAATTATATCGAATAAAAAAAAAAAGATGCTTTTCCGCCATCCGAAGTTCTTCAGGTGAGAATTCTTTGTTTAACTCTGTACCCCATTTTTTAATAGGGTTGTTCGGTTTTCTGGAGTCTAACTTCTTGAGTTCTTTATATATATTGGATATTAGCCCTCTATCTGATGTAAGATTGGTGAAGATCTTTTCCCAATTTGTTGGTTGCCAATCTGTCCTCTTGATGGTGTCCTTTGCTTTACAGAAACTCTGTAACCTTATGAGGTCCCATTTGTCAAATCTTGCTTTTAGAGCATACGCTATTGGTGTTCTGTTCATAAACTTTCTCCCTGTACCGATGTCCCTCACGGGTCTTCCCCAGTTTCTTTTCTATTAGCTTCAGAGTGTCTGGCTTTATGTGGAGGTCCTTGATCCATTTGGATTTGAGCTTAGTACAAGGAGACAAGGATGGATCAATTCGCATTCTTCTGCATGCTGACCTCCAGTTGAACCAGCACCATTTGTTGAAAAGGCTATCTTTTTTCCATTGGATGTTTTCAGCCTCTTTGTCGAGGATCAAGTGTCCATAGGTGTGTGGGTTCATTTCTGGATCTTCAATCCTGTTCCATTGATCCTCCTGCCTGTCACTGTACCAATACCATGCAGTTTTTAACACTATTGCTCTGTAGTATTGCTTGAGGTCAGGGATACTGATTCCCCCAGATTTTCTTTTGTTGCTTAGAATAGTTTTAGCTATCCTGGGTTTTTTGTTGTTCCAGATGAATTTGATAATTGCTCTTTCTAACTCTGTGAAGAATTGAGTTGGGATTTTGATGGGTATTGCATTGAATCTGTATATTGCTTTTGGCAAAATGGCCATTTTAACTATATTGATTCTACCGATCCATGAGCATGGGAGGTTTTCCCATTTTTTGAGGTCTTCTTCCATTTCCTTCTTCAGAGTCTTGAAGTTCTTGTCATACAGATCTTTCACATGTTTGGTAAGAGTCACCCCAAGATACTTTATACTGTTTGTGGCTATTGTGAAGGGTGTCATTTTCCTAATTTCTTTCTCAGCCTGCTTATCCTTTGAGTATAGGAAGGCCACTGATTTGCTTGAGTTGATTTTATAACCTGCCACTTTGCTGAAGTTGTTTATCAGCTGTAGGAGCTCTCTAGTGGAGTTTTTTGGGTCACTTAGCTAGACTATCATGTCGTCTGCAAATAATGATAGTTTGACTTCTTCCTTTCAAATTTGTATCCCTTTGACCTCCTTATGTTGTCGAATTGCCCGAGCTAGTACCTCAAGTACAATATTGAAAAGATAAGGGGAAAGGGGGCAGCCTTGTCTGGTCCCTGATTTCAGTGGGATTGCTTCAAGTTTCTCTCCATTTAGTTTGATGCTGGCTACCGGTTTGCTGTATATTGTTTTTACTATGTTTAGGTATGGGCCTTGAATTCCTGTTGTCTCCAAGACTTTAAGCATGAAAGGATGCTGAATTTTGTCAAATGCATTTTCAGCATCCAATGAAATGACCATGTGGTTTTGTTCTTTGAGTTTGTTTATGTAGTGGATTGCATTGATGGATTTCCGTATATTGAACCAACCCTGCATTCCCGGGATAAAGCCTACTTGATCATGGTGGATGATCGTTTTGATGTGTTCTTGGATTCGGTTGGCAAGAATTTTATTGAGTATTTTTGCATCGATGTTCATAAGGGAAATTGGTCTGAAGTTCTCTTTCTTTGTTGGATCTTTGTGTGGCTTTGGTATCAGCGTAATTGTGGCTTCGTAGAAGGAATTGGGTAGTGTTCCTTCTGTTTCTATTTTGTGGAATAGTTTGAAGAGTATTGGTGTTAACTCTTCTTTGAAGGTCTGGTAGAATTCTGCACTGAAGCCATCTGGTCCTGTGCTTTTTTTGGTTGGAAGACTTTCTATGACTCCTTCTATTTCTTTAGGCATTATGGGACTGTTTAGATGGTCTAGTTGGTCCTGATTTAATTTTGGTATTTGGTATCTGTCAAGGAAATTGTCCATTTCCTCTAGATTCTCCAGTTGTGTTGAGTACAGGCTCTTGTAGTAGGATCTGATGATTTTTTGGATTTCCTCAGTTTCCGTTGTTATATCTCCCTTTTCATTTCTAAGTTTGTTAATTTGGATACTTTCTCTGTGCCCTTTGGTCAGTCTGGCTAAGGGTTTATCTATCTTGTTGATTTTCTCAAAGAACCAGCTCCTGGTTTTGTTGATTTTTTGTATGGTTCTCTTTGTTTCTACTTGATTGATTTCGGACCTGAGTTTGATGATATCCTGCCTTCTACTCCTCCTGGGTGAAATAGCTTCTTTTTGTTCTAGGGCTTTCAGGTGTGTCATTAAGCTGGTAATGTATGCTCTCTCCATTTTCTTTTTGGAGGCACTCAGGGCTATGAGTTTTCCTCTTAGCACTGCTTTCATTGTGTCCCATAGATTTGGGTATGTTGTGTTTTCATTTTCATTGTGTTCTAAAAAGTCTTTAATTTCTTTCTTTATTTCTTCCTTGACCAAGGTATCATTGAGTAGAGTATTGTTCAGTTTCCATGTGTATGTGGGTTTTCTGTTGTTTCTGTTGCTATTGAAGACCACTTTTACTCCATAGTGATCAGATAGGAGGCATGGGATTAGCTCTATCTTCTTATATTTGTTGAGGTCTGTCTTGTGACCAATTATATGGTCGATTTTGGAGAAGGTACCATGAGGTGCTGAGAAAAAGGTATATTCTTTTGTTTTAGGATAGAATGTTCTATATATATCTGTTAAATCTAATTGGTCCAAAGTTTCAAATAGTTTCATTGTGTCCCTGTTTAGTTTCTGTTTTCCTGATCGGCCCACTGAGGAAAGTGCAGTGTTGAAGTCACCCACAATTATTGTGTTAGGTGCAATGTGTGCTTTTAGTTTTAATAAAGTTTCTTTTACGAAAGAGGGTGCCCTTGCATTTGGGGCATAGATGTTCAGGATTGACAGTTCTTCTTTTTGTATTTTTCCTTTTACCAGCAAGAAGTGTCCCTCAGGGTCTCTTTTGATGACTTTGGGTTGAAAGTCAATTTTATCTGATATTAAAATGGCTACTCCAGCTTGTTTCCTGAGACCATTTGCTTGTAACATTGTCTTCCAGCCTTTTACTCTAAGGTAGTGTTTGTCTTTGACCCTGAGGTGTGTTTCCTCTAAGCAGCAAAATGTAGGGTCCTGTTTATGTATCCATTCAGTTAGTCTGTGTCTTTTTATTGGGGCATTAAGTCCATTGATGTTAAGAGATATTAAGGGATAGTGATTGTTACTTCCTATCATTTTTGACATTATTTTTTAAATTTGAATGCTTAACTTCTTTTGGGTTTGATGAAAGGTTACTATTCTTGCTTTTTCCAGGGTGAAGTTTCCCTCCTTGTATTGGTGTTGTCCTCCTATTATCCTTTGTAGGACTGGGTTTGTGGATAGATATTGGGTAAACTTGGTTTTTTCATGAAATATCTTAGTTTCTCCATCTATGGTGATTGAGAGTTTTGCTGGATATAGTAGTTTTGGTTGGCATTTGTGTTCTCTTAGAGTCTGCATGAGATCTGCCCAGGACCTTCTAGCCTTCATAGTCTCAGGTGAAAAGTCTGCTGTGATTCTGATAGGTCTTCCTTTATATGTTACTTGGCCTTTTTCTCTTACTGCCTTTAGTATTCTTTCTTTGTTTAGAACATTTGGTGTTTTGATTATTATGTGACGGGAAGTATTTCTGTTCTGGTGCAGTCTGTTTGGAGTTCTGTAGGCTTCTTGTATATTCATGGGCATCTCTCTCTTTAGGTTAGGGAAGTTTTCTTCCATAATTTTATTGAAGATATTTGCTGGCCCTTTAAGTTGTAAATCTTCACTCTCATCTATGCCTATAATCCTTAGGTTTGGTCTTCTCATTGTGTCCTGGATTTCCTGGATATTTTGGGTTACAAGCTTTTTGCATTTTGCATTTTCTTTAACTGTTGAGTCCATGGTTTCTATGGAATCTTCAGCATCTGAGATTCTTTCTTCTATCTCTTGTATTTTGTTGTTGATATTTGCATCTCTGTCCCCTGATTTCTTCCCAAGCCTTTCTATCTCCAAAGTTGTCTCCCTTTGAGTTTTCTTAGTTGTTTCTACTTCTGATTTTAGATCCTGGATGGTTTTGCTTAGCTCCTTCACTTGCTTGTTTGTGCTTTCCTGTAATTCTTTAAGATATTTTTGTGTTTCCTCTTTCATGACCTCAGCCTGTTGACCAATGTTCTCCTGTATTTCTTTAAGAGATTTTTGTGTTTCCTCTTTCATGACCTCAGCCTGTTGACCAAAGTTCTCCTGTATTTCTTTAAGTGTTTTTTCCATTTTCTCCTTGTTGGCTTTTGTATTCTCCTGGATTTCTTTCAATGATTTTTGTGTTTCCCTTGCAAGGGCTTCTAACTTTTGATCCATTTTCTCCTGAATTTCTTTAAGTATGTCCTTCATGTGTTCCTGTACCAGCATCATGACCAGTGATTTTAAATCCAAATCTTGTTTTACTGGTGTGATGGGGTATCCAGGACATGTTGGTAGAGGAGAATTGGGTTCAGATGTTGCCATATTGCCTTGATTTCTGTTAGTGACGTTCCTGCGTTTGCCTTTTGCTATCTAGTTCTCACTGGTGTTAGTTTGTCTTGTCAGTGCTGGACTCACCAGTGCAAGCTGCCCCTTCCCAGTTGGCCTCTGGTGCACAGCTTACCTCCTGCACTGCTTGTAGACAGTGTGCTGCTGCCCAGGCTGTTCAGATCCCAAAGCAGGCACCCGAAGGCTCCCGCTGGGGCCCGCTGGATTCACTGGGGCACACTGACTTCTCCCAGCTGGCCGCCCGGAAGCCCAGCTAGCCTCTTGCAGGACTTGGAGATGTGGTGCTGCCGCCCAGGCTGATCTGGATCCGGAAGCGGAGAGAGTTGAGCTGAGGGCTTCTGCTTGAGGCCTTGCCCCAGATTGTGTCTGTGGACCAGATGGAGCCCGTGTGCACCCCCAGGGAGTGCCGATGGTGTATGCTGCTGTGACCTCCCCTGGGTTCCACTCACTCCGCTGGGCAGCCGATCCTCCAACCGGGCTGGCGCACACAAGGTTAGCCTGGCCGCCCAGTCCCTGAGTCCAGGCAAAAGCCTGGGAGGCCAAGGTCCGAGCAAAGTTCCCATAGGGCTACGACTGTCAACTGGGTCCGCCAGGTGACTAGGATGGCGGGCGTGCGCGCCCGCCCTCCCTGAAAGCGCTGGGAGAGTCCGCTGTGTCAACAACCTCCTGGGCGGGTTGACACACAGATGGCCCACCAAGCCGCCCAGTTCTTGGGGTCAGTCCTGTGCCTTTTGGGGCCTAGACCCCCGCTTCGTCAGCCTCAGGCTATGCCCGTTACAGGTCTGCCCGCCAGAGTTCTCTGCTGTCCTGCAGGCAAAATGGCGGCACGCGCGCAGGCCTGGACAAAAAAAACCCCTGGCTGGGTTGCCACCCCGATGGCCCCCCGACCAGCCCAAGGCCTGGCCACAGGCCAACACCCGTCGGGCTCAGACAACCACGGTGTTGGCCTCGGACCATGTCCATGCACCTCAGTCCGTCGGTCCGATCCCTGGAGTCCGAAACCAAGATGGATGCACCTCTCCTGACTGGTGGGAGGCCGAGTCGTCCCTGACACATTTAGTGCTCTATTCATTGTATAACATCCCTGAGGCATTTAGTGCTCTGTTCAATGCTTAGCATCCCCGAGGCATTTAGGTCTCTATTAAATGTTTAGCACCCCTGAGGCATTTGGTGCTCTGTTAAATCATTATCATTTCTGAGTCATTTAGTGCTCTGTTAAATGGTTAGCATCCCTGACACATTTAGTGCTCTCTTCAGTGTATAATATCCCTGAGGCATTTAGTGCTCTGTTAAGTGGTTAGCTTCCCTGAGGCATTTAGTGCTCTGTTAAATGGTTAGCATCCCTGACACATTTAGTGCTCTATTCAATGTATAAGATCCCTGAGGCATTTAGCGCTCTGTTAAGTGGTTAGCTTCCCTGAGGCATTTGGGCTCTGTTAAATGTTTAGTATCCTTGAGGCATTTAGTCCTCTGTAAAATGTATATCATTCCTGACACATTTAGGACTCTGTTAAATGTTTAGCATTTCTGTGACATTTAGTGCTATGTTAAATGTTTAGCATCCCTGAGGCATTTAGTACTGTCTTAAATGTATAGCATCCCAGACACATTTGGTGCTCTGTACAAAGTAAAGCATCCCTGATGCAATTAGTGCTCTGTTAAATGTATAACATCCCTGAGGCATTTAGTGGTCTGTTCAATGTAAAGCATCCCTGATGCATTTAGTGCTCTGTTAAGTGGTTAGCATCCCTGAGGCATTTAGTGCTCTGTTAAATGTATAGCATCCCTGATGCATTTAGTGCTGTGTTAAATGTATAGCATCCCTGAGGCATTTCGTGCTCTGTTAAATGTACAGCATCCCTGATGCATTTAGTGCTCTGTTAAATGTATAGTATTTCTGAAGTATTTAGTGATCTGTTAAATGGTTAGCATCCTTGAGGCTTTTAGTTCTTTCTTAAATGGACAACATCCCTGAGGCATTCATGCTCTGTTAAATGTATAACATACCTGACACATTTAGTGCTCTGTTAAATGTATAATATCCCTGACATATTTAGTGCTCTGTTCAATGAATAGCATCCCTGGGGCATTTACTATGCTGTTAAGTGGTTAGCATCCCTGAAGCATTTAGTGCTCTGTTAAATGTATAGCATCCCTGACACATTTAGAGGTCCTTTAAATGTTTAGCATCCCTGAGGCATTTAATGCTCTGTTAAATCATTATCATCCCTGAGGCATTTAGTGATCTGTTAAATGGTTAGCATCCCTGACACATTTAGTGCTCTATTCAATGTATAAGATCCCTGATACATTTAGTGCTCTGTTAAGTGGTTAGCATCCCTGACACATTTCTTGCTCTGTTAAATGGTTAGCATCCTTGAGGCATTTAGTGCTCTGTTAAATGTATAACATCCCTGAGGCATTTCGTGCTCTGTTAAGTGTATTGCATCCCTGATGCATTTAGTGCTTGGTTAAATGTATCTCATCCCTGAGGCATTTAGTGCTCTTTTAAATGTATAGTGTCCCTGACACATTTAGTGCTCTGTTAAATGGTTAGCATCCCTAAGGCATTTAGTGCTCTGTTAAATGGTTAGCATCCCTAAGGCATTTAGTGCTCTGTTAAACGTATAGTATCCCTGACGCATTAGGTGCTCTGTTAAATGGTTAGAATCCTTGATGCATTTAGTGCTTTGTTAAAAGTATCACATCAGTAGGGATTTAGTGCTCTGTTAAATGTGTAGCATCACTGATGCATTTAGTGCTGTGTTAATTGAATAGCATCCCTGAGGCATTTACTACTCTGTTAAGTGGTTAGGATCCCTGACTCATTTAGTGCTCTGTAAAATGTATAGCATCCCTGACACATTTAGGGCTCTGTTAAATGTTTAGCATTTCTGAGGCATTTAGTGCTATGTTAAATGCTTAGCATCCCTGAGGCATTTAGTACTGTCTTAAATGTATAGCATCCCTGATGCATTTAGTGCTCTGTTCAATGTATAGCATCCCTGAGACATTTAGTGCTCTGTTAAATGTGTAGCATCCCAGATGCATTTAGTGCTCTGTTAAATGTACAGCATCACTGACACATTTCTTGATCTGTTAAATGGTTAGCATCCTTGAGGCATTTAGGGCTCAGTTGAATGTATAACATCCCTGAGGCATTTCGTGCTCTGTCAAAATTATACATCCCTGATGCATTTAGTGCTCTGTTAAATGTATAGCATCCCTGATGCATTTAGTGCTGTGTTAAATGTATAACATCCCTGAGACATTTAGTGCTCTGTTAAATGTATAGCATCCCTGAGGCATTTAGTGCTCTGTTAAATGGTAAGTATCCCTGATGCATTTAGTGCTCTGTTAAATGGTTAGCATCCCTAAGGCATTTAGTGCTCTGTTAAATGCATAGCATCCCTGATGCATTTAGTGCTCTGTTAAATGTATAGTATTTCTGAAGTATTTAGTGATCTGTTAAATGGTTAGCAATCTTGAGGCTTTTAGTTCTTTGTTAAATGGATAACATCCCTGAGGCATTCAGTGCTTTGTCAAATGTATAACATACCTGACACATTTAATGCTCTGTTCAATGAAGAGCAACCCTGAGCCATTTACTACACTGTCAAGTGTTTAGCATCCGTGACGCATTTAGTGCTCTGTTAAATGTATAGCATCCCTGACACATTTAGGGTTCTGTTAAGTGTTTAGGATCCCTGAGGCATTTAGTGCTCTGTTAAATGGTTAGCATCCCTGACACTTTTAGTGCTCTACTAAATGTACAACATCCCTGAGGCATTTAGTGCTCTGTTAAATGGTTAGCATCCCTGATCCATTTAGTGCTCTGTTAAATGTGTAGCATCCCTGATGCATTTCTTGCTGTGTTAAATGGTTAGCATCCCTGACTAATTTAGTGCTCTGTGAAATGTTTTGCATCCCTGAGGCATTTAGTGCTCTGTAAAATGTATTGCATCCCTGACACATTTAGAGCTCTGTTAAATGTTTAGCATTTCTGAGGCATTTAGTGCTATGTTAAATGTTTAGCATCCCTGAGGCATTTAGTTCTGTCTTAAATGTATAGCATCCCTGATGCATTTAGTGCTCTGTTCAATGTAAAGTGTCCCTGAGGCATTTAGTGCTCTGTTAAATGGTTAGCATCCCAGATGCATTTAGTGCTCTGTTAAATGTGTAGCATCCCTGAGACATTTAGTGCTCTGTTAAATGTATAATATCCCTGATACATTTAGTACTCTGTTCAATGAATAGCATCCCTGAGGCATTTACTATGCTGTTAAGTGGTTAGCATCCCTGACACATTTCTTGCTCTGTTAAATGGTTAGCATCCTTGAGGCATTTAGTGCTCTGTTAAATGCATAATATCCCTGAGGCATTTCGTGCTCTGTTAAATGTATAACATCCCTGAGGCATTTCGTGCTCTGTTAAGTGTATAGCATCCCTGATGCATTTAGTGCTTGGTTAAATGTATCTCAACCCTGAGGCATTTAGTGCTCTGTTAAATGTATAGTGTCCCTGACACATTTAGTGCTCTGTTAAATGGTTAGCATCCCTAAGGCATTTAAATGGTTAGCATCCCTAAGGCATTTAGTGCTCTGTTAAACGTATAGTATAGTATCCCTGACGCATTAGGTGCTCTGTTAAATGGTTAGCATCCCTGATGCATTTAGTGCCTTGTTAAATGTATAACATCAGTTAGGCATTTAGTGCTCTGTTAAATGTGTAGCATCCCTGATGCATTTAGTGCTGTGTTAATTGAATAGCATCCCTGAGGCATTTACTACCCTTAAGTGGTTAGCATCCCTGACACATTTAGTGCTCTGTAAAATGTATAGCATTCCTGACACATTTAGGGCTCTGTTAAATGTTTAGCATTTCTGAGGCATTTAGTGCTATGTTAAATGTTTAGCATCCCTGAGGCATTTAGTACTGCTTTAATGTATAGCATCCCTGATGCATTTACTGCTCTGTTCAATGTAAAGCAACCCTGATGAATTTAGTGCTCTGTTAAATGTGTAGCATCCCAGATGCATTTAGTGCTCTGTTAAATGTACAGCATCACTGACACATTTCTTGATCTGTTAAATGGTTAGCATCCTTGAGGCATTTAGGGCTCAGTTGAATGTATAACATCCCTGAGGCATTTCGTGCTCTGTCAAAAGTATAGCATCCCTGATGCATTTAGTGCTCTGTTAAATGTATAGCATCCCTGATGCATTTAGGTCTCTGTTAAATCTTTAGCATCCCTGAGACATTTAGTGCTCTGTTAAATGTATAGCATCCCTGAGGCATTTAGTGCTCTGTTAAATGGTAAGTATCCCTGACACATTTAGTGCTCTGTTAAATGGTTAGCATCCCTAAGGCATTTAGTGCTCTGTTAAATGCATAGCATCCCTGATGCATTTAGTGCTCTGTTAAATGTATAGTATTTCTGAAGTATTTAGTGATCTGTTAAATGGTTAGCATCCTTGAGGCTTTTAGTTCTTTGTTAAATGGATAACATCCCTGAGGCATTCAGTGCTCTGTTAAATGTATAATATCCATGACACATTTAGTGCTCTGTTCAATGAATAGCAACCCTGAGCCATTTACTACACTGTCAAGTGGTTAGCATCCGTGATGCATTTAGTGCTCTGTTAAATGTATAGCATCCCTGACACATTTAGGGTTCTGTTAAGTGTTTAGCATCCCTGAGGCATTTAGTGCTCTGTTAAATGTTTAACATCCCTGAGGCATTAAATGCTCTGGTAAATGTATAACATATCTGTGGCATTCAGTGCTGTGTTAAATGTATAGAATCCCTGAAGCATTTAGTGCTGTGTTAAATATATAGCATCCCTGAAGCCTTTAGTGCTCTGTTAAATACATAGCATCCATGACATATTTAGTGCTCTGTTAAATGTCTAGCATCCCAGATGCATTTAGTGCTCTGTTAAGTGGTTAGCATCCGAGAAGCATTTAGTCCTCTGTTCAATGTATAGCATCCCTGAGGCATTTAGTGCTCTGTTAAATAAGGTTAGCATCCCTGACGCATTTAGTGCTCTGTTAAATGTACAGCATCCCTGATGCATTTCTTGCTCTGTTAAGTGGTTAGCATCCCTGAGGCATTTCGTGCTCTGTTAAATGTACAGCATCCCTGAGGCATTTAGTGCTCTGTTAAATGTATAGCATCCCTGAGGCATTTAGTGCTGTGTTAAATGTATAGCATACCTGAGGCATTTCGTGCTCTGTTAAATGTATAGCATCCCTGAGGCATTTAGTGCTCTGTTAAATGGTAAGTATCCCTGACACATTTAGTGCTCTGTGAAATGGTTAGCATCCCTAAGGCATTTAGTGCTCTGTTAAATGCATAGCATCCCTGATGCATTTAGTGCTCTGTTAAATGTATAGTATTTCTGAAGTATTTAGTGATCTGTTAAATGGTTAGCATCCTTGAGGCTTTTAGTTCTTTCTTAAATGGATAACATCCCTGAGGCATTCAGTGCTCTGTTAAATGTATAACATCCCTGACACATTTAGTGCTCTGTTCAATGAATAGCAACCCTGAGCCATTTACTACACTGTCAAGTGGTTAGCATCCGTGACACATTTAGTGCTCTGTTAAATGTATAGCATCCCTGACACATTTAGGGTTCTGTTAAGTTTATAGCTTCCGTGACATATTTAGTGCTCTGTTAAATGTCTAGCATCCCAGATGCATTTAGTGCTCTGTTAAATGTACAGCATCCCTGACACATTTCTTGCTCTGTTAAATGGTTAGCATCCTTGAGGCATTTAGGGCTCAGGTGAATGTATAGCATCCCTGATGCATTTAGTGCTGTGTTAAATGTATAGCATCCCTGAGACATTTAGTGCTCTGTTAAATGTATAGCATCCCTGATGCATTTAGTGCTCTGTTAAATGGTAAGTATCCCTGATGCATTTAGTGCTCTGTGAAATGTATAGCATCCCTGATGCATTTAGTGCTGTGTTAAATGTATAGCATCCCTGAGACATTTAGTGCTCTGTTAAATGTATAGCATCCCTGAGACATTTAGTGCTCTGTTAAATGTATAGCATCCCTGAGGCATTTAGTGTTCTGTTAAATGGTAAGTATCCCTGACACATTTAGTGCTCTGTGAAATGGTTAGCATCCCTAAGGTATTTAGTGCTCTGTTAAATGCATAGCATCCCTGATGCATTTAGTGCTCTGTTAAATGTATAGCATTTCTGAAGCATTTAGTGATCTGTTAAATGGTGAGCATCCCTGAGGCATTTAGTGCTCTGTTAAATGTATAATATCCCTGATACATTTAGTGCTCTGTTCAAAGAATAGCATCCCTGAGGCATTTACTATGCTGTTAAGAGGTTAGCCTGACACATTTAGTGCTCTATTCAATGTATAACATCTCTGAGGCATTTAGTGCTCCGTTAAATGTAAAGCATCCCTGATGCATTTAGTGCTCTGTTAAATGTTTAACATCCCTGAGGCATTAAATGCTCTGGTAAATGTATAACATATTTGAGGCATTCAGTGCTGTGTTAAATGTATAGAATCCCTGAAGAATTTAGTGCTGTGTTAAATATATAGCATGCCTGAAGCCTTTAGTGCTCTGTTAAATGTCTAGCATCCCAGATGCATTTAGTGCTCTGTTAAGTGGTTAGCATCCGAGAAGCATTTAGTCCTCTGTTCAATGTATAGCATCCCTGAGGCATTTAGTGCCCTGTTAAATAAGGTTAGCATCCCTGACGCATTTAGTGCTCTGTTAAATGTACAGCATCCCTGATGCATTTCTTGCTCTGTTAAGTGGTTAGCATCCCTGAGGCATTTCGTGCTCTGTTAAATGTACAGCATCCCTGAGGCATTTAGTGCTCTGTTAAATGGTAAGTATCCCTGACACATTTAGTGCTCTGTTAAATGGTTAGCATCCCTAAGGCATTTAGTGCTCTGTTAAATGCATAGCATCCCTGACACATTTCTTGCTCTGTTAAATGGTTAGCATCCTTGAGGCATTTAGTGCTCTGTTTTTTTTTTTTTTTTTTTTTTTTTTTTTTTTTTTTTTTTTATAGTTCCTTGCGTAATTTTTTTTATTTGATATAATTTATTTACATTTCAAATGATTTCCCCTTTTCTAGCCCCCCCCCCACTCCCCGAAAGTCCCGTAAGCCCCCTTCTCTTCCCCTGTCCTCCCTCCCACCCCTTCCCAGTTCCCCGTTCTGGTTTTGCCAAATACTGTTTCACTGAGTCTTTCCAGAACCAGGGACCACTCCTGCTTTCTTCTTGTATCTCATTTGATGTGTGGATTATGTTTTGGGTATTCCAGTTTTCTAGGTTAATAACCACTTATTAGTGAGTGCATACCATGATTCACCTTTTGAGTCTGGGTTACCTCACTTAGTATGATGTTCTCTAGCTCCATCCATTAGCCTAAGAATTTCATGAATTCATTGTTTCTAATGGCTGAATAGTACTCCATTGTGTAGATATACCACATTTTTTGTATCCACTCTTCTGTTGAGGGATACCTGGGTTCTTTCCAGCATCTGGCAATTATAAATAGGGCTGCTATGAACATAGTAGAGCATGTATCCTTATTACATGGTGGGGAATCCTCTGGGTATATGCCCAGGAGTGGTATAGCAGGATCTTCTGGAAGTGAGGTGCCCAGTTTTCCGAGGAACCGCCAGACTGATTTCCAGAGTGGTTGTACCAATTTGCAACCCCACCAGCAGTGGAGGAGTGTTCCTCTTTCTCCGCACCCTCTCCAACACCTGCTGTCTCCTGAATTTTTAATCTTAGCCATTCTGACTGGTGTAAGATGAAATCTTAGGGTTGTTTTGATTTGCATTTCCCTAATGACTAATGAAGTGGAGCATTTTTTAAGATGCTTCTCCGCCATCCGAAGTTCTTCAGGTGAGAATTCTTTGTTTAACTCTGTACCCCATTTTTTTTTTTTTTTTATTTTTTTTTTTTTATATAATTTATTTACATTTCAAATGATTTCCCCTTTTCTAGCCCCCCCCCACTCCCCGAAAGTCCCGTAAGCCCCCTTCTCTTCCCCTGTCCTCCCTCCCACCCCTTCCCAGTTCCCCGTTCTGGTTTTGCCAAATACTGTTTCACTGAGTCTTTCCAGAACCAGGGACCACTCCTGCTTTCTTCTTGTATCTCATTTGATGTGTGGATTATGTTTTGGGTATTCCAGTTTTCTAGGTTAATAACCACTTATTAGTGAGTGCATACCATGATTCACCTTTTGAGTCTGGGTTACCTCACTTAGTATGATGTTCTCTAGCTCCATCCATTTGCCTAAGAATTTCATGAATTCATTGTTTCTAATGGCTGAATAGTACTCCATTGTGTAGATATACCACATTTTTTGTATCCACTCTTCTGTTGAGGGATACCTGGGTTCTTTCCAGCATCTGGCAATTATAAATAGGGCTGCTATGAACATAGTAGAGCATGTATCCTTATTACATGGTGGGGAATCCTCTGGGTATATGCCCAGGAGTGGTATAGCAGGATCTTCTGGAAGTGAGGTGCCCAGTTTTCGGAGGAACCGCCAGACTGCTTTCCAGAGTGGTTGTACCAATTTGCAACCCCACCAGCAGTGGAGGAGTGTTCCTCTTTCTCCGCACCCTCTCCAACACCTGCTGTCTCCTGAATTTTTAATCTTAGCCATTCTGACTGGTGTAAGATGAAATCTTAGGGTTGTTTTGATTTGCATTTCCCTAATGACTAATGAAGTGGAGCATTTTTTAAGATGCTTCTCCGCCATCCGAAGTTCTTCAGGTGAGAATTCTTTGTTTAACTCTGTACCCCATTTTTTAATAGGGTTGTTCGGTTTTCTGGAGTCTAACTTCTTGAGTTCTTTATATATATTGGATATTAGCCCTCTATCTGATGTAGGATTGGTGAAGATCTTTTCCCAATTTGTTGGTTGCCGATCTGTCCTCTTGATGGTGTCCTTTGCCTTACAGAAACTCTGTAACCTTATGAGGTCCCATTTGTCAATTCTTGCTCTTAGAGCATACGCTATTGGTGTTCTGTTCAGAAACTTTCTCCCTGTACCGATGTCCTCAAGGGTCTTCCCCAGTTTCTTTTCTATTAGCTTCAGAGTGTCTGGCTTTATGTGGAGGTCCTTGATCCATTTGGATTTGAGCTTAGTACAAGGAGACAAGGATGGATCAATTCGCATTCTTCTGCATGCTGACCTCCAGTTGAACCAGCACCATTTGTTGAAAAGGCTATCTTTTTTCCATTGGATGTTTTCAGCCTCTTTGTCGAGGATCAAGTGTCCATAGGTGTGTGGGTTCATTTCTGGATCTTCAATCCTGTTCCATTGATCCTCCTGCCTGTCACTGTACCAATACCATGCAGTTTTTAACACTATTGCTCTGTAGTATTGCTTGAGGTCAGGGATACTGATTCCCCCAGATTTTCTTTTGTTGCTGAGAATAGTTTTAGCTATCCTGGGTTTTTTGTTGTTCCAGATGAATTTGATAATTGCTCTTTCTAACTCTGTGAAGAATTGAGTTGGGATTTTGATGGGTATTGCATTGAATCTGTATAGTGCTTTAGGCAAAATGGCCATTTTAACTATATTGATTCTACCGATCCATGAGCATGGGAGGTTTTCCCATTTTTTGAGGTCTTCTTCCATTTCCTTCTTCAGAGTCTTGAAGTTCTTGCCATACAGATCTTTCGCATGTTTGGTAAGAGTCACCCCAAGATACTTTATACTGTTTGTGGCTATTGTGAAGGGGGTCATTTCCCTAATTTCTTTCTCAGCCTGTTTATCCTTTGAGTATAGGAAGGCCACTGATTTGCTTGAGTTGATTTTGTAACCTGCCACTTTGCTGAAGTTGTTTATCAGCTGTAGGAGCTCTCTAGTGGAGTTCTTTGGGTCACTTAGGTAGACGATCATGTCGTCTGCAAATAATGATAGTTTGACTTCCTCCTTTCCAATTTGTATCCCTTTGACCTCCTTATGTTGTCGAATTGCCCGAGCTAGTACCTCAAGTACAATATTGAAAAGATAAGGAGAAAGGGGGCAGCCTTGTCTGGTCCCTGATTTCAGTGGGATTGCTTCAAGTTTCTCTCCGTTTAGTTTGATGCTGGCTACCGGTTTGCTGTATATTGCTTTTACTATGTTTAGGTATGGGCCTTGAATTCCTGTTCTCTCCAAGACTTTAAGCATGAAAGGATGCTGAATTTTGTCAAATGCTTTTTCAGCATCCAATGAAATGACCATGTGGTTTTGTTCTTTGAGTTTGTTTATGTAGTGGATTGTATTGATGGATTTCCGTATATTGAACCAACCCTGCATTCCCGGGATAAAGCCTACTTGATCATGGTGGATGATCGTTTTGATGTGTTCTTGGATTCGGTTGGCAAGAATTTTGTTGAGTATTTTTGCATCGATGTTCATAAGGGAAATTGGTCCGAAGTTCTCTTTCTTTGTTGGATCTTTGTGTGGCTTTGGTATCAGCGTAATTGTGGCTTCGTAGAAGGAATTGGGTAGTGTTCCTTCTGTTTCTATTTTGTGGAATAGTTTGAAGAGTATTGGTGTTAACTCTTCTTTGAAGGTCTGGTAGAATTCTGCACTGAAACCATCTGGTCCTGTGCTTTTTTTGGTTGGAAGACTTTCTATGACTCCTTCTATTTCTTTAGGCTTTATGGGACTGTTTAGATGGTCTAGTTGGTCCTGATTTAATTTTGGTATTTGGTATCTGTCAAGGAAATTGTCCATTTCCTCCAGATTCTCCAGTTGTGTTGAGTACAGGCTCTTGTAGTAGGATCTGATGATTTTTTGGATTTCCTCAGTTTCCGTTGTTATGTCTCCCTTTTCATTTCTAAGTTTGTTAATTTGGATACTTTCTCTGTGCCCTTTGGTCAGTCTGGCTAAGGGTTTATCTATCTTGTTGATTTTCTCAAAGAACCAGCTCCTAGTTTTGTTGATTTTTTGTATGGTTCTCTTTGTTTCTACTTGATTGATTTCGGCCCTGAGTTTGATGATTTCCTGCCTTCTACTCCTCCTGGGTGAAATAGCTTCTTTTTGTTCTAGGGCTTTCAGGTGTGTCATTAAGTTGGTAATGTATGCTCTCTCCATTTTCTTTTTGGAGGCACTCAGGGCTATGAGTTTTCCTCTTAGCACTGCTTTCATTGTGTCCCATAGATTTGGGTATGTTGTGTTTTCATTTTCATTGTGTTCTAAAAAGTCTTTAATTTCTTTCTTTATTTCTTCCTTGACCAAGGTGTCATTGAGTAGAGTATTGTTCAATTTCCACGTGTATGTGGGTTTTCTGTTGTTTCTGTTGCTATTGAAGACCACTTTTATTCCATAGTGATCAGATAGGAGGCATGGGATTAGTTCTATCTTTTTATATTTGTTGAGGTCTGTCTTGTGACCAATTATATGGTCGATTTTGGAGAAGGTACCATGAGGTGCTGAAAAAAAGGTATATTCTTTTGTTTTAGGATAGAATGTTCTATATATATCAGTTAAGTCTAATTGGTCCAAAGCTTCAATTAGTTTCATTGTGTCCTTGTTTAGTTTCTGTTTTCCTGATCGGTCCATTGAGGAAAGTGCAGTGTTGAAGTCACCCACAATTATTGTGTTAGGTGTAATGTGTGCTTTGAGTTTTAATAGAGTTTCTTTTATGAAAGAGGGTGCCCTTGCATTTGGAGCATAGATGTTCAGGATTGAGAGTTCTTCTTGTTGTATTTTTCCTTTGACCAGCAAGAAGTGTCCCTCAGAGTCTCTTTTGATGACTTTGGGTTGAAAGTCAATTTTATCTGATATTAAAATGGCTACTCCAGCTTGTTTCCTGAGACCATTTGCTTGTAAAATTGTCTTCCAGCCTTTTACTCTAAGGTAGTGTTTGTCTTTGACCCTGAGGTGTGTTTCCTGTAAGCAGCAAAATGTAGGGTCCTGTTTACGTATCCAGTCAGTTAGTCTGTGTCTTTTTATTGGGGCATTGAGTCCATTGATGTTAAGAGATATTAAGGAATAGTGATTGTTACTTCCTATCATTTTTGACGTTATTTTTTAAATTTGATTGCTTAACTTCTTTTGGGTTTGATGAAAGGTTACTATCTTGCTTTTTTCAGGGTGGAGTTTCCCTCCTTGTATTGGTGTTGTCCTCCTATTATCCTTTTTAGGGCTGGGTTTGTGGATAGATATTGGGTGAACTTGGTTTTGTCATGAAATATCTTAGTTTCTCCATCTATGGTGATTGAGAGTTTTGCTGGATATAGTAGTCTCGGCTGGTATTTGTGTTCTCTTAGAGTCTGCATGAGATCTGCCCAGGACCTTCTAGCCTTCATAGTCTCAGGTGAAAAGTCTGCTGTGATTCTGATAGGTCTTCCTTTATATGTTACTTGGCCTTTTTCTCTTACTGCCTTTAGTATTCTTTCTTTGTTTAGAACATTTGGTGTTTTGATTATTATGTGACGGGAAGTATTTCTGTTCTGGTCCAGTCTGTTTGGAGTTCTGTAGGCTTCTTGTATATTCATGGGCATCTCTCTCTTTAGGTTAGGGAAGTTTTCTTCCATAATTTTATTGAAGATATTTGCTGGCCCTTTAAGTTGTAAATCTTCACTCTCATCTATGCCTATAATCCTTAGGTTTGGTCTTCTCATTGTGTCCTGGATTTCCTGGATATTTTGGGTTACAAGCTTTTTGCACTTTGCATTTTCTTTAACTGTTGAGTCCATGGTTTCTATGGAATCTTCAGCATCTGAGATTCTTTCTTCTATCTCTTGTATTCTGTTGTTGATATTTGCATCTCTGTCCCCTGATTTCTTCCCAAGGCTTTCTATCTCCAAAGTTGTCTCCCTTTGAGTTTTCTTAGTTGTTTCTACTTCTGATTTTAGATCCTGGATGGTTTTGCTTAGCTCCTTCCCTTGCATGTTTGTGTTTTCCTGTAATTCTTTAAGAGATTTTTGTGTTTCCTCTTTCATGAGCTCAGCCTGTTGACCAAAGTTCTCCTGTATTTCTTTAAGAGATTTTTGTGTTTCGTCTTTCATGACCTCAGCCTGTTGAGCAAAGTTCTCCTGTATTTCTTTAAGTGTTTTTTGCATTTCCTCCTTGTTGGCTTTTGTATTCTCCTGGATTTCTTTCAATGATTTTTGTGTTTCCCTTGCAAGGGCTTCTAACTTTTGATCCATTTTCTCCTCAATGTCCTTCATGTGTTCCTGTACCAGCATCATGACCAGTGATTTTAAATCCAAATCTTGTTTTACTGGTGTGATGGGGTATCCAGGACTTGCTGGTAGAGGAGAATTTGGTTCAGGTGTTGCCATATTGCCTTGATTTCTGTTAGTGACGTTTCTGCATTTGCCTTTTGCCATCTAGCTCTCACTGGTGTTACTTGGTCTTGTCAGTGCTGGACTCACCAGTGCAAGCTGCCCCTTCCCCGTTGGCCTCTGGTGCACAGCTTACACTCTGCACTGCTTATAGACAGGGTGCTGTTGTCCAGGCTGTTCAGATCCCGAAGCAGGCACCTGAAGGCTCCCGCTGGGGCCCGCAGGATTTATTGGAGCACACCGACTTCTCCCAGCTGGCCGCCCGGAAGCCCCCACTAGCCTCTTGAGGGACCTGGAGATGTGGCGGCCACCCAGGCTGATCTGAAGCGGAGAGAGTTGAGCTGGGGGCTTCTGCCTGAGGCCTTGCCCCAGATTGTGTCTGTGGACCAGGTGGAACCCGTGTGCACCCCCAGGGAGCTCCGAAGGTGAATGTTGCTGTGACCTCCCCTGTGCTCCGCTCACTCCGCTGGGCAGCCGATTTCCCCAACCGGGCTGGCGCACACTAGGTTAGCCTTGTCGCCTGGGCCCTGAGTCCAGGCAAACGCCTGGGAGGCCAAGGTCCGAGCAAAGTTCCCCTAGGGCTATGTCTGTTATTTGGGTCCTCCAGGTGACCCGGATGGCGGGCGTGCGCGTCCGCGCTCCGCGAAAGCACCGGGAGAGTCTGTTGTGCTAATAACCTCCTGGGCTGGTTGACACACAGATGGCCCACCAAGCCGCCCAGTTCTTGGGGTCAGTCCTGTGCCTTTTGGGGCCTAGACCCCCGTTTTGTTAGCCTCAGGCTACGCTTGTTAGCAGTCTCTGCCCTCCCGAGCACTCTGGCTCCTGTAGGCAAAATGGTGGCGCGTGCACCGGCCGGGGCAAAAAAAAAACTCCTGGCTGGGTTGGCGCCCCGATGGCCACTCGAACAGCCCAGGGCCTGGGTGCAGGCCAACGCCCGTCTGGCTCCGACCCCTGCGGTGTTGGGCCTAGGATTATGTTTGTGTACCTCAGTCTGACCGATCTCTGGAGCCCAGGATCAAGATGGCGGTGAGTCTCTCCTGACTGGCGGGCAGCCGAGTTCTGAAGTGGCTTCCGTGCAGCGAAAGGCTCCGCAGAACCGCAGTTGCTTGCCGCCCGGCTGGTCAGCGAAGGTCAGTGGTCGTGGGCGCAGGGCCTAACTGGACCCTGTGTCGCCTTGGTTCCACCGCTGATGGCCCTTCAGCTGGAGCAGCCACTGCTACCGCCGCCGCCGCCGCCGCCCCTGGCCCTAGTGCTCTGTTAAATGTATAATATCCCTGAGGCATTTCGTGCTCTGTTAAATGTACAACATCCCTGAGGCATTTCTTGCTCTGTTAAGTGTATAGCATCCCTGATGCATTTAGTGCTTGGTTAAATGTATCTCAACCCTGAGGCATTTAGTGCTCTGTTAAATGTATAGTGTCCCTGACACATTTAGTGCTCTGTTAAATGGTTAGCATCCCTAAGGCATTTAAATGGTTAGCATCCCGAAGGCATTTAGTGCTCTGTTAAATGTATAGTATAGTATCCCTGACGCATTAGGTGCTCTGTTAAATGGTTAGCATCCCTGATGCATTTAGTGCTTTGTTAAATGTATAACATCAGTTAGGCATTTAGTGCTCTGTTAAATGTGTAGCATCCCTGATGCATTTAGTGCTGTGTTAATTGAATAGCATCCCTGAGGCATTTACTACTCTGTTAAGTGGTTAGCATCCGTGAAACATTTAGTGCTCTGTAAAATGTATAGCATCCCTGACACATTTAGGGCTCTGTTAAATGTTTAGCATTTCTGAGGCATTTAGTGCTATGTTAAATGCTTAGCATCCCTGAGGCATTTAGTACTGTCTTAAATGTATAGCATCCCTGATGCATTTACTGCTCTGTTCAATGTATAGCATCCCTGAGACATTTAGTGCTCTGTTAAATGTGTAGCATCCCAGATGCATTTAGTGCTCTGTTAAATGTACAGCATCACTGACACATTTCTTGATCTGTTAAATGTATAGCATCCTTGAGGCATTTAGGGCTCAGTTGAATGTATAACATCCCTGAGGCATTTCGTGCTCTGTCAAAAGTATAGCATCCCTGATGCATTTAGTGCTCTGTTAAATGTATAGCATCCCTGATGCATTTAGTGCTGTGTTAAATGTATAACATCCCTGAGACATTTAGTGCTCTGTTAAATGTATAGCATCCCTGAGGCATTTAGTGCTCTGTTAAATGGTAAGTATCCCTGACACATTTAGTGCTCTTTGAAATGGTTAGCATCCCTAAGGCCTTTAGTGCTCTGTTAAATGCATAGCATCCCTGAGGCATTTAGTGCTCTGTTAAATGTATAGTATTTCTAAAGTATTTAGTGATCTGTTAAATGGTTAGCATCCTTGAGGCTTTTAGTTCTTTGTTAAATGGATAACATCCCTGAGGCATTCAGTGATCTGTTAAATGTATAATATCCATGACACATTTAGTGCTCTGTTCAATGAATAGCAACCCTGAGCCTTTTACTACACTGTCAAGTGGTTAGCATCCGTGACGCATTTAGTGCTCTGTTAAATGTATAGCATCCCTGAGGCATTTAGTGCTCTGTTAAATGGTAAGTATCCCTGACACATTTAGTGCTCTGTGAAATGGTTAGCATCCCTAAGGCATTTAGTGCTCTGTTAAATGCATAGCATCCCTGATGCATTTAGTGCTCTGTTAAATGTATAGTATTTCTGAAGTATTTAGTGATCTGTTAAATGGTTAGCATCCTTGAGGCTTTTAGTTCTTTGTTAAATGGATAACATCCCTGAGGCATTCAGTGCTCTGTTAAATGTATAACATACCTGACACATTTAGTGCTCTGTTCAATGAATAGCAACCCTGAGCCATTTACTACACTGTCAAGTGGTTAGCATCCGTGACGCATTTAGTGCTCTGTTAAATGTATAGCATCCCTGACACATTTAGGGTTCTGTTAAGTGTTTAGGATCCCTGAGGCATTTAGTGCTCTGTTAAATGGTTAGCATCCCTGACACATTTAGTGCTCTATTAAATGTATAACATCCCTGAGGCATTTAGTGCTCTGTTAAATGGTTAGCATCCCTGATCCATTTAGTGCTCTGTTCAATGTATAGCATTCCTGATGTATTTAGTGCTCTGTTAAATTGTTAGCATCCTTGACACATTTAGAGCTCTGTTAAACGATTAGCATTCCTGATTCAGTTAGTGCTCTGTTCAATGTATCATATCCTAGGCATTTAGTGCTCTGTTAAATGGTTAGCATCCCTGACACATTTAGTGCTCTATTCAATGTATAACATCCCTGAGGCATTTAGTGCTCTGTTAAATGTAAAGCATCCCTGATGCATTTAGTGCTCTGTTAAATGTATAACATCCCTGAGGCATTAAATGCTCTGGTAAATGTATAACATATCTGAGGCATTCAGTGCTGTGTTAAATGTATAGAATCCCTGCAGCATTTAGTGCTGTGTTAAATATATAGCATCCCTGAAGCCTTTAGTACTCTGTTAAATACATAGCATCCATGACATATTTAGTGTTCTGTTAAATGTCTAGCATCTCAGATGCATTTAGTGCTCTGTTAAGTGGTTAGCATCCGAGAAGCATTTAGTCCTCTGTTCAATGTATAGCATCCCTGAGGCATTTAGTGCTCTGTTAAATAAGGTTAGCATCCCTGACGCATTTAGTGCTCTGTTCAATGTATAGCATCCCTGATGCATTTCTTGCTGTGTTAAATGGTTAGCATCCCTAACTAATTTAGTGCTCTGTGAAATGTTTTGCATCCCTGAGGCATTTAGTGCTCTGTAAAATGTATTGCATCCCTGACACATTTAGAGCTCTGTTAAATGTTTAGCATTTCTGAGGCATTTAGTGCTATGTTAAATGTTTAGCATCCCTGAGGCATTTAGTTCTGTCTTAAATGTATAGCATCCCTGATGCATTTAGTGCTCTGTTCAATGTAAAGCATCCCTGATGCATTTAGTGCTCTGTTAAATGTGTAGCATCCCAGATGCATTTAGTGCTCTGTTAAATGTACAGCATCACTGATACAGTTCTTGATCTGTTAAATGGTTAGCATCCTTGAGGCATTTAGGACTCAGTTAAATGTATAAAATCCCTCAGGCATTTCATGCTCTGTCAAATGTATAGCATCCCTGATGCATTTAGTGCTCTGTTAAGTGTATAGCATCCCTGATGCTTTTAGTGCCGTGTTAAATGTATAGCATCCCTGAGACCTTTAGTGCGCTGTTAAATGTTTAGCATCCCTGAGGCATTTAGTACTGTCTCAAATGTATAACATCCCTGAGGCATTTAGTGCTCTGTTCAATGTAAAGCATCCCTGATGCATTTAGTGCTCTGTTAAATGTATAACATCCCTGAGGCATGAAGTACTCTGTTAAATGTGTAGCATCCCTGAGGCATTTAGTGCTGTGTGAAATGTATAGAATCCCTGAGGCATTTAGTGCTGTGTTAAATGTATAGCATCCCTGAAGCCTTTAGTGCTCTATTAAATATATAGCATCCGTGACATATTTAGTGCTCTGTTAAATGGTTAGCATCCCTGACTCATTTAGTGCTCTTTTCAAGAATAGCATACCTGAGGCATTTAGTTCTTTGTTAAGTGGTTAGCATCAGTAACACATTTAATGCTCTGTTAAATGTATAGCATCACTGACCCTATTAAGTCTCTGTTAGGGTTACCTCACTTAGTATGATGTTCTCTAGCTCCATCCATTTGCCTAAGAATTTCATGAATTCATTGTTCCTAACGGCTGAATAGTACTCCATTGTGTAGATATACCACATTTTTTGCATCCACTCTTCTGTTGAGGGATACCTGGGTTCTTTCCAGCATCTGGCAAATATAAATAGGGCTGCTATGAACATAGTGGAGCATGTATCCTTATTACATGGTGGGGAATCCTCTGGGTATATGCCCAGGAGTGGTATAGCAGGATCTTCTGGAAGTGAGGTGCCCAGTTTTCGGAGGAACCACCAGACTGATTTCCAGAGTGGCTGTAACAATTTGCAGCCCCACCAGCAGTGGAGGAGTGAT
The DNA here is from genome assembly GCF_947179515.1 of Apodemus sylvaticus. Lineage (NCBI taxonomy): Eukaryota > Metazoa > Chordata > Mammalia > Rodentia > Muridae > Apodemus > Apodemus sylvaticus. Next base: position 1,246,902 of record NW_026262996.1, read on the forward strand.
CCTCTTTCTCCACACCCTCTCCAACACCTGCTGTCTCCTGAATTTTTAATCTTAGCCATTCTGACTGGTGTAAGATGAAATCTCAGGGTTGTTTTGATTTGCATTTCCCTAATGACTAATGAAGTTGAGCATTTTTTAAGATGCTTCTCCACCATCCGAAGTTCTTCAGGTGAGAATTCTTTGTTTAACTCTGTTTCCCATTTTTTTTAATAGGGTTGTTTGGTTTTCTGGAGTCTAACATCTCGAGTTCTTTATATATATTGGATATTAGCCCTCTATCTGATGTAGGATTGGTGAAGATCTTTTCCCAATTTGTTGGTTGCCAATTTGTCCTCTTGATGGTGTCCTTTGCCTTACAGAAACTTTGTAATTTTTGGAGGTCCCATTTGTCAATTCTTGATCTTAGAGCATACTCAATTGGTGTTCTGTTCAGAAACTTTCTCCCTGTATTTAGTTCTCTGTTAAATGTATAGCATCCCTGAGGCATTAAGTGCTCTATTAACTGTATAGCATCCCTGAGGCATTTAGTGCTCTGTTAAATGTATAGAATTCCTGAAGCCTTTAGTGCTCTGTTAAATGTCTAGGATCCCAGATGCATTTAGTGTTCTGTTAAATGGTTAGCATCCCTGAAGCATTTAGTGCTCTGTTAAATGTATAGCATCCCTGACACACAGGGCTCTGTTAAGTATATAGCTTCCGTGACATATTTAGTGCTCTGTTAAATGTCTAGCATCCCAGATGAATTTAGTGCTCTGTTAAATGTACAGCATCCCAGATGCATTTAGTGCTCTGTTAAATGTACAGCATCCCTGACACATTTCTTGCTCTGTTAAATGGTTAGCATCCTTGAGGCATTTAGGGCTCAGTTGAATGTATAACATCCCTGAGGCATTTAGTGCTCTGTCAAAAGTATAGTATCCCTGATGCATTTAGTGCTCTGTTAAATGTATAGCATCCCTGATGCATTTAGTGCTTTGTTAAATGTATAGCATCCCTGAGACATTTAGTGCTCTGTTAAATGTATAGCATCCCTGAGGCATTTAGTGCTCTGTTAAATGGTAAGTATCCCTGATGCATTTAGTGCTCTGTTAAATGTATAGCATCCCTGATGCATTTAGTGCTCTGTTAAATGTATAGCATCCCTGAGACATTTAGTGCTGTGTTAAATGTATAGCATCCCTGAGGCATTTAGTGCTCTGTTAAATGTATAGCATCCCTGAGGCATTTAGTGCTCTGTTAAATGGTAAGTATCCCTGACACATTTAGTGCTCTGTTAAATGGTTAGCATCCCTAAGGCATTTAGTGCTCTGTTAAATGCATAGCATCCCTGATGCATTTAGTGCTCTGTTAAATGTATAGTATTTCTGAAGTATTTAGTGATCTGTTAAATGGTTAGCATCCTTGAGGCTTTTAGTTCTTTGTTAAATGGATAACATCCCTGAGGCATTCAGTGCTTTGTCAAATGTATAACATACCTGACACATTTAATGCTCTGTTCAATGAAGAGCAACCCTGAGCCATTTACTACACTGTCAAGTGTTTAGCATCCGTGACGCATTTAGTGCTCTGTTAAATGTATAGCATCCCTGACACATTTAGGGTTCTGTTAAGTGTTTAGGATCCCTGAGGCATTTAGTGCTCTGTTAAATGGTTAGCATCCCTGACACTTTTAGTGCTCTACTAAATGTACAACATCCCTGAGGCATTTAGTGCTCTGTTAAATGGTTAGCATCCCTGATCCATTTAGTGCTCTGTTAAATGTGTAGCATCCCTGATGCATTTCTTGCTGTGTTAAATGGTTAGCATCCCTGACTAATTTAGTGCTCTGTGAAATGTTTTGCATCCCTGAGGCATTTAGTGCTCTTTAAAATGTATTGCATCCCTGACACATTTAGAGCTCTGTTAAATGTTTAGCATTTCTGAGGCATTTAGTGCTATGTTAAATGTTTAGCATCCCTGAGGCATTTAGTTCTGTCTTAAATGTATAGCATCCCTGATGCATTTAGTGCTCTGTTCAATGTAAAGCGTCCCTGAGGCATTTAGTGCTCTGTTAAATGGTTAGCATCCCAGATGCATTTAGTGCTCTGTTAAATGTGTAGCATCCCTGAGACATTTAGTGCTCTGTTAAATGTATAATATCCCTGATACATTTAGTACTCTGTTCAATGAATAGCATCCCTGAGGCATTTACTATGCTGTTAAGTGGTTAGCATCCCTGACACATTTCTTGCTCTGTTAAATGGTTAGCATCCTTGAGGCATTTAGTGCTCTGTTAAATGCATAATATCCCTGAGGCATTTCGTGCTCTGTTAAATGTATAACATCCCTGAGGCATTTCGTGCTCTGTTAAGTGTATAGCATCCCTGATGCATTTAGTGCTTGGTTAAATGTATCTCAACCCTGAGGCATTTAGTGCTCTGTTAAATGTATAGTGTCCCTGACACATTTAGTGCTCTGTTAAATGGTTAGCATCCCTAAGGCATTTAAATGGTTAGCATCCCTAAGGCATTTAGTGCTCTGTTAAACGTATAGTATAGTATCCCTGACGCATTAGGTGCTCTGTTAAATGGTTAGCATCCCTGATGCATTTAGTGCCTTGTTAAATGTATAACATCAGTTAGGCATTTAGTGCTCTGTTAAATGTGTAGCATCCCTGATGCATTTAGTGCTGTGTTAATTGAATAGCATCCCTGAGGCATTTACTACCTTTAAGTGGTTAGCATCCCTGACACATTTAGTGCTCTGTAAAATGTATAGCACCCCTGACACATTTAGGGCTCTGTTAAATGTTTAGCATTTCTGAGGCATTTAGTGCTATGTTAAATGCTTAGCATCCCTGAGGCATTTAGTACTGTCTTAAATGTATAGCATCCCTGATGCATTTACTGCTCTGTTCAATGTAAAGCATCCCTGATGCATTTAGTGCTCTGTTAAATGTGTAGCATCCCAGATGCATTTAGTGCTCTGTTAAATGTACAGCATCACTGACACATTTCTTGCTCTGTTAAATGGTTAGCATCCTTGAGGCATTTAGGGCTCAGTTGAATGTATAACATCCCTGAGGCATTTCATGCTCTGTCAAAAGTATAGCATCCCTGATGCATTTAGTGCTCTGTCAAAAGTATAGCATCCCTGATGCATTTAGTGCTCTGTTAAATGGATAGCATCCCTGATGCATTTAGTGCTGTGTTAAATGTATAGCATCCCTGAGACATTTCGTGCTCTGTTAAATGTATAGCATCCCTGAGGCATTTAGTGCTCTGTTAAATGGTAAGTATCCCTGACACATTTAGTGCTCTGTTAAATGGTTAGCATCCCTAAGGCATTTAGTGCTCTGTTAAATGCATAGCATCCCTGATGCATTTAGTGCTCTGTTAAATGTATAGTATTTCTGAAGTATTTAGTGATCTGTTAAATGGTTAGCATCCTTGAGGCTTTTAGTTCTTTGTTAAATGGATAACATCCCTGAGGCATTCAGTGCTCTGTTAAATGTATAATATCCATGACACATTTAGTGCTCTGTTCAATGAATAGCAACCCTGAGCCATTTACTACACTGTCAAGTGGTTAGCAACCGTGACACATTTAGTGCTCTGTTAAATGTATAGCATCCCTGACACATTTAGGGTTCTGTTAAGGGTTTAGGATCCCTGAGGCATTTAGTGCTCTGTTAAATGGTTAGCATTCTTGACACATTTAGTGCTCTATTAAATGTATAACATCCCTGAGGCATTTAGTGCTCTGTTAAATGGTTAGCATCCCTGATCCATTTAGTGCTCTGTTCAATGTATAGCATTCCTGATGTATTTAGTGCTCTGTTAAATTGTTAGCATCCTTGACACATTTAGAGCTCTGTTAAACGATTAGCATTCCTGATTCAGTTAGTGCTCTGTTCAATGTATCATATCCTAGGCATTTAGTGCTCTGTTAAATGGTTAGCATCCCTGACACATATAGTGCTCTATTCAATGTATAACATCCCTGATGCATTTAGTGCTCTGTTAAATGTATAACATCCCTGAGGCATTAAATGCTCTGGTAAATATATAACATATCTGAGGCATTCAGTGCTGTGTTAAATGTATAGAATCCCTGAAGCATTTAGTGCTCTGTTAAATATATAGCATCCCTGAAGCCTTTAGTGCTCTGTTAAATACATAGCATCCATGACATATTTAGTGCTCTGTTAAATGTCTAGCATCCCAGATGCATTTAGTGCTCTGTTAAGTGGTTAGCATCCGAGAAGCATTTAGTCCTCTGTTCAATGTATAGCATCCCTGAGGCATTTAGTGCTCTGTTAAATAAGGTTAGCATCCCTGACGCATTTAGTGCTCTGTTAAATGTACAGCATCCCTGATGCATTTCTTGCTCTGTTAAGTGGTTAGCATCCCTGAGGCATTTAGTGCTCTGTTAAATGTATAGCATCCCTGATGCATTTAGTGCTGTGTTAAATGTATAGCATCCCTGAGGCATTTCGTGCTCTGTTAAATGTACAGCATCCCTGAGGCATTTAGTGCTCTGTTAAATGGTAAGTTTCCCTGTGTTAGTGCTGTGTTAAATGGTTAGCATCCCTAAGGCATTTAGTGCTCTGTTAAATGCATAGCATGCCTGATGCATTTAGTGCTCTGTTAAATGTATAGTATTTCTGAAGTATTTAGTGATCTGTTAAATGGTTAGCATCCTTGAGGCTTTTAGTACTTTCTTAAATGGATAACATCCCTGAGGCATTCATGCTCTGTTAAATGTATAACATACCTGACACATTTAGTGCTCTGTTAAATGTATAATATCCCTGACATATTTAGTGCTCTGTTCAATGAATAGCATCCCTGGGGCATTTACTATGCTGTTAAGTGGTTAGCATCCCTGAAGCATTTAGTGCTCTGTTAAATGTATAGCATCCCTGACACATTTAGAGGTCCTTTAAATGTTTAGCATCCCTGAGGCATTTATTGCTCTGTTAAATCATTATCATCCCTGAGGCATTTAGTGATCTGTTAAATGGTTAGCATCCCTGACACATTTAGTGCTCTATTCAATGTATAAGATCCCTGATACATTTAGTGCTCTGTTAAGTGGTTAGCATCCCTGACACATTTCTTGCTCTGTTAAATGGTTAGCATCCTTGAGGCATTTAGTGCTCTGTTAAATGTATAACATCCCTGAGGCATTTCGTGCTCTGTTAAGTGTATTGCATCCCTGATGCATTTAGTGCTTGGTTAAATGTATCTCATCCCTGAGGCATTTAGTGCTCTTTTAAATGTATAGTGTCCCTGACACATTTAGTGCTCTGTTAAATGGTTAGCATCCCTAAGGCATTTAGTGCTCTGTTAAATGGTTAGCATCCCTAAGGCATTTAGTGCTCTGTTAAACGTATAGTATCCCTGACGCATTAGGTGCTCTGTTAAATGGTTAGAATCCCTGATGCATTTAGTGCTTTGTTAAAAGTATCACATCAGTAGGGATTTAGTGCTCTGTTAAATGTGTAGCATCACTGATGCATTTAGTGCTGTGTTAATTGAATAGCATCCCTGAGGCATTTACTACTCTGTTAAGTGGTTAGGATCCCTGACTCATTTAGTGCTCTGTAAAATGTATAGCATCCCTGACACATTTAGGGCTCTGTTAAATGTTTAGCATTTCTGAGGCATTTAGTGCTATGTTAAATGCTTAGCATCCCTGAGGCATTTAGTACTGTCTTAAATGTATAGCATCCCTGATGCATTTACTGCTCTGTTCAATGTAAAGCATCCCTGATGCATTTAGTGCTCTGTTAAATGTGTAGCATCCCAGATGCATTTAGTGCTCTGTTAAATGTACAGCATCACTGACACATTTCTTGATCTGTTAAATGGTTAGCATCCTTGAGGCATTTAGGGCTCAGTTGAATGTATAACATCCCTGAGGCTTTTCATGCTCTGTCAAAAGTATAGCATCCCTGATGCATTTAGTGCTCTGTTAAATGTATAGCATCCCTGATGCATTTAGTGCTGTCTTAAATGTATAGCATCCCTGAGACATTTAGTGCTCTGTTAAATGTATAGCATCCCTGAGGCATTTAGTGCTCTGTTAAATGGTAAGTATCCCTGACACATTTAGTGCTCTGTGAAATGGTTAGCATCCCTAAGGCATTTAGTGCTCTGTTAAATGCATAGCATCCCTGATGCATTTAGTGCTCTGTTAAATGTATAGTATTTCTGAAGTATTTAGTGATCTGTTAAATGGTTAGCATCCTTGAGGCTTTTAGTTCTTTGTTAAATGGATAACATGCCTGAGGCATTCAGTGATCTGTTAAATGTATAATATCCATGACACATTTAGTGCTCTGTTCAATGAATAGCAACCCTGAGCCTTTTACTACACTGTCAAGTGGTTAGCATCCGTGACACATTTAGTGCTCTGTTAAATGTATAGCATCCCTGACACATTTAGGGTTCTGTTAAGGGTTTAGGATCCCTGAGGCATTTAGTGCCTGTTAAATGGTTAGCATCCTTGACACATTTAGTGCTCTATTAAATGTATAACATCCCTGAGGCATTTAGTGCTCTGTTAAATGGTTAGCATCCCTGATCCATTTAGTGCTCTGTTCAATGTATAGCATTCCTGATGTATTTAGTGCTCTGTTAAATTGCTAGCATCCTTGACACATTTAGAGATCTGTTAAATGGTTAGCATTCCTGATTCAGTTAGTGCTCTGTTCATTGTATTATATCCTAGGCATTTAGTGCTCTGTTAAATGTTTAGCATCCCTGACACATTTAGTGCTCTATTCAATGTATAACATCCCTGAGGCATTTAGTGCTCTGTTAAATGTAAAGCATCCCTGATGCATTTAGTGCTCTGTTAAATGTTTAACATCCCTGAGGTATTAAATGCTCTGGTAAATGTATAACATATCTGAGGCATTCAGTGCTCTGTTAAATGTATAGAATTCCTGAAGCATTTAGTGCTGTGTTAAATATATAGCATCCATGAAGCCTTTAGTGCTCTGTTAAATACATAGCTTCCATGACATATTTAGTGCTTTGTTAAATGTCTAGCATCCCAGATGCATTTAGTGCTCTGTTAAGTGGTTAGCATCCCTGACACATTTCTTGCTTTGTTAAATGGTTAGCATCCTTGAGGCATTTAGTGCTCTGTTACAAGTATAACATCCCTGATGTATTTCGTGCTCTGTTAAATGTATAACATCCCTGAGGCATTTCGTGCTCTGTTAAATTCATCCCTGATGCATTTAGTGCTTGGTTAAATGTATCTCATCCCTGAGGCATTTAGTGCTCTGTTAAATGTATAGTATCCCTGACACATTTAGTGCTCTGTTAAATGGTTAGCATCCCTAAGGCATTTAGTGCTCTGTTAAACGTATAGTATCCCTGAGGCATTAGGTGCTCTGTTAAATGGTTAGCATCCCTGATGCATTTAGTTCTCTGTTAAATGGTTAGCATCCGTGAGGCATTTAGTGCTCTGTTAAATAAATAACATCTGTTAGGCATTTAGTGCTCTGTTAAATGTGTAGCATCCCTGATGCATTTAGTGCTGTGTTAAATGGTTACCATCCCTGAGGCATTTACTACTCTGTTAAGTGGTTAGCATCCCTGAGGCATTTAGTGCTCTGTAAAATGTATAGCATCCCCGACACATTTAGAGCTCTTTTAAATGTTTAGCATCACTGAGGCATTTACTGCTCTGTTAAATAATTATCATCCCTGAAGCATTTAGTGCTCTGTTGAATGGTTAGCATCCCTGTCACTTTTAGTGCTCTTTCAATGTATAACATCCCTGATGCATTTAGTGCTCTGTTAAATGTATAGCATTTCTGAAGCATTTAGTGATCTGTTAAATGGTGAGCATCATTGAGGCTTTTAGTGCTCTGTTAAATCTATAGCATCCCTGAGGCATTTAGTGCTCTGTTAAATGTATAGCATCCCTGACATATTTAGTGCTCTGTTCAATGAATAGCATCCCTGAGGCATTTACTACACGGTTAAGTGGTTAGCATCCCTGACACATTTAGTGCTCTGTTAAATGTATAGCATCCCTGACACATTTAGTGCTCTGTTAAATGGTTAGTATCCCTAAGGCATTTAGTGCTCTGCTAAACGTATAGTATCCCTGAGGCATTATGTGCTCTGTTAAATGGTTAGCATCCCTGATGCATTTAGTGTTCTGTTAAATGGTTAGCATCCTTGAGGCATTTAGTGCTCTGTTAAATGTCTAACATCAGTTAGGCATTTAGTGCTCTGTTAAATGTGTAGCATCCCTGATGCATTTAGTTCTGTGTTAAATGGTTACCATCCCTGAGGCATTTACTACTCTGTTAAGTGGTTAGCATCCCTGAGGCATTTTGTGCTCTGTAAAATGTATAGCATCCCTGATGCATTTAGAACTCTTTTAAATGTTTAGCATCACTGAGGCATTTACTGCTCCGTTAAATAATTATCATCCCTGAAGCATTTAGTGCTCTGTTAAATGGTTAGCATCCCTGAAACTTTTAGTGCTCTTTCAATGTATAACATCCCTGATGCATTTAGTGCTCTGTTAAATGTATAGCATTTCTGAAGCATTTAGTGATCTGTTAAATGGTGAGCATCATTGAGGCTTTTAGTGCTCTGTTAAATGTATAGCATCCCTGAGGCATTTAGTGCTCTGTTAAATGTATAATATCCCTGACACATTTAGTGCTCTGTTCAATGAATAGCATCCCTGAGGCATTTACTACACGGTTAAGTGGTTAGCATCCCTGATGCATTTAGTGCTCTGTTAAATGGTTAGCATCCTTGAGGCATTTAGTGCTCTGTTAAATAAATAACATCAGTTAGGCATTTAGTGCTCTGTTAAATGTGTAGCATCCCTGATGCATTTAGTGCTGTGTTAATTAAATATCATCCCTGAGGCATTTACTACTCTTAAGTGGTTAGCATCCCTGACACATTTAGTGCTCTGTTAAATGTATAGCATCCCTGACACATTTAGGGCTCTGTTAAATGTTTTGCATCCCTGAGGCATTTAGTGCTCTGTAAAATGTATAGCATCCCCGACATATTTAGAGCTCTTTTAAATGTTTAGCATCACTGAGGCATTTACTGCTCTGTTAAATAATTATTATCCCTGAGGCATTTAGTGCTCTGTTAAATGGTTAGTATCCCTGACACTTTTAGTGCTCTATTCAATGTATAACATCCCTGATGCATTTAGTGCTCTGTTAAATGTATAGCATTTCTGAAGCATTTAGTGATCTGTTAAATGGTGAGCATCATTGAGGCTCTTAGTGCTCTGTTAAATGTATAGCATCCCTGAGGCATTTAGTGCTCTGTTAAATGTATAATATCCCTGACATATTTAGTGCTCTGTTCAATGAAAAGCATCCCTGAGGCATTTGCTATGCTGTTAAGTGGTTAGCATCCCTGAAGCATTTAGTGCTCTGTTAAATGTATAGCATCCCTGACACATTTAGAGGTCCTTTAAATGTTTAGCATCCCTGAGGCATTTATTGCTGTGTTAAATCATTATCATCCCTGAGGCATTTAGTGATTTGTTAAATGGTTAGCATCCCTGACACATTTAGTGCTCTATTCAATGTATAACATCCCTGAGGCATTTAGTGCTCTGTTAAATGGTTATCGTCCCTGACACATTTTTATTCCAGTTTTTTTTTATTCGATATAATTTATTTACATTTCAAATGATTTTTCCTTTTCTAGCCCCCCACTCCCCGAAAGTCCTGTAAGCCCCCTTCTCTTCCCCTGTCCTCCCTCCCAACCCTTCCGACTTCCCTGTCCTGGTTTTGCCGTATATTCTTTCACTGAGTCTTTCCAGAACCAGGGGCCACTCCTCCTTTCTTTTTGTATCTCATTTGATGTGTAGATTATGTTTTGGGTATTCCAGTTTTCTAGGTTAATAAACACTTATTAGTGAGTGCACACCATGATTCACCTTTTGAGACTGGGTTACCTCACTTAGTATGATGTTCTCTAGCTCCATCCATTTGCCTAAGAATTTCATGAATTCATTTTTTCTAATGGCTGAATAGTACTCCATTGTGTAGATATACCACATTTTTTGCATCCACTCTTCTGTTGCGGGAAACCTGGGTTCTTTCCAGCATCTGGCAATTATAAATAGGGCTGCTATGAACATAGTAGAACATATATCCTTATTGCATGGTGGGGAATCTTCTGGATATATGCCCAGGAGAATTTTTATATATTATTAATAATATGCTTCTCCACAGCATCTTAAAATACTCAACTTCATTAGTCATTAGGGAAATGCAAATCAAAACAACCCTAAGATTTCATCTTACACCAGTCAGAATGGCTAAGATTAAAAATTCAGGAGACAGCAGGTGTTGGAGAGGGTGTGGAGAAAGAGGATCACTCCTCCACTGCTGGTGGGGTTGCAAATTGCTACAACCACTCTGGAAATCAGTCTGGCGGTTCCTCCGAAAACTGGGCACCTCACTTCCAGAAGATCCTGCTATACCACTCCTGGGCATATACCCAGAAGACTCCCTACCATGTAATAAGGATACATGTTCTACTATGTTCATAGCATCCCTATTTATAATTGCCAGATGCTGGAAAGAACCCAGGTTTCCCGCAACAGAAGAGTGGATGCAAAAAATGTGGTATATCTACACAATGGAGTACTATTCAGCCATTAGAAAAAATGAATTCATGAAATTCTTAGGCAAATGGATGGAGCTAGAGAACATCATACTAAGTGAGGTAACCCAGGCTCAAAAGGTGAATCATGGTGTGCACTCACTAATAAGTGTTTATTAACCTAGAAAACTGGAATACCCAAAACATAATCTACACATCAAATGAGATACAAGAAGAAGGGAGGAGTGGCCCCTGGTTCTGGAAAGACTCAGTGAAACAGTATTCAGCAAAACCAGAACAGGGAAGTGGGAAGGGGTGGATGGGAGGACAGGGGAAGAGAAGGGGGCTTACGGGACTTTCGGGGAATGGGGGGGCTAGAAAAGGGGAAATCATTTGAAATGTAAATAAATTATATCGAATAAAAAAAAAGATGCTTTTCCGCCATCCGAAGTTCTTCAGGTGAGAATTCTTTGTTTAACTCTGTACCCCATTTTTTAATAGGGTTGTTCGGTTTTCTGGAGTCTAACTTCTTGAGTTCTTTATATATATTGGATATTAGCCCTCTATCTGATGTAAGATTGGTGAAGATCTTTTCCCAATTTGTTGGTTGCCAATCTGTCCTCTTGATGGTGTCCTTTGCTTTACAGAAACTCTGTAACCTTATGAGGTCCCATTTGTCAAATCTTGCTCTTAGAGCATACGCTATTGGTGTTCTGTTCATAAACTTTCTCCCTGTACCGATGTCCCTCACGGGTCTTCCCCAGTTTCTTTTCTATTAGCTTCAGAGTGTCTGGCTTTATGTGGAGGTCCTTGATCCATTTGGATTTGAGCTTAGTACAAGGAGACAAGGATGGATCAATTCGCATTCTTCTGCATGCTGACCTCCAGTTGAACCAGCACCATTTGTTGAAAAGGCTATCTTTTTTCCATTGGATGTTTTCAGCCTCTTTGTCGAGGATCAAGTGGCCATAGGTGTGTGGGTTCATTTCTGGATCTTCAATCCTGTTCCATTGATCCTCCTGCCTGTCACTGTACCAATACCATGCAGTTTTTAACACTATTGCTCTGTAGTATTGCTTGAGGTCAGGGATACTGATTCCCCCAGATTTTCTTTTGTTGCTTAGAATAGTTTTAGCTATCCTGGGTTTTTTGTTGTTCCAGATGAATTTGATAATTGCTCTTTCTAACTCTGTGAAGAATTGAGTTGGGATTTTGATGGGTATTGCATTGAATCTGTATATTGCTTTTGGCAAAATGGCCATTTTAACTATATTGATTCTACCGATCCATGAGCATGGGAGGTTTTCCCATTTTTTGAGGTCTTCTTCCATTTCCTTCTTCAGAGTCTTGAAGTTCTTGTCATACAGATCTTTCACATGTTTGGTAAGAGTCACCCCAAGATACTTTATACTGTTTGTGGCTATTGTGAAGGGTGTCATTTTCCTAATTTCTTTCTCAGCCTGCTTATCCTTTGAGTATAGGAAGGCCACTGATTTGCTTGAGTTGATTTTATAACCTGCCACTTTGCTGAAGTTGTTTATCAGCTGTAGGAGCTGTCTAGTGGAGTTTTTTGGGTCACTTAGCTAGACTATCATGTCGTCTGCAAATAATGATAGTTTGACTTCTTCCTTTCAAATTTGTATCCCTTTGACCTCCTTATGTTGTCGAATTGCCCGAGCTAGTACCTCAAGTACAATATTGAAAAGATAAGGGGAAAGGGGGCAGCCTTGTCTGGTCCCTGATTTCAGTGGGATTGCTTCAAGTTTCTCTCCATTTAGTTTGATGCTGGCTACCGGTTTGCTGTATATTGTTTTTACTATGTTTAGGTATGGGCCTTGAATTCCTGTTGTCTCCAAGACTTTAAGCATGAAAGGATGCTGAATTTTGTCAAATGCATTTTCAGCATCCAATGAAATGACCATGTGGTTTTGTTCTTTGAGTTTGTTTATGTAGTGGATTGCATTGATGGATTTCCGTATATTGAACCAACCCTGCATTCCCGGGATAAAGCCTACTTGATCATGGTGGATGATCGTTTTGATGTGTTCTTGGATTCGGTTGGCAAGAATTTTATTGAGTATTTTTGCATCGATGTTCATAAGGGAAATTGGTCTGAAGTTCTCTTTCTTTGTTGGATCTTTGTGTGGCTTTGGTATCAGCGTAATTGTGGCTTCGTAGAAGGAATTGGGTAGTGTTCCTTCTGTTTCTATTTTGTGGAATAGTTTGAAGAGTATTGGTGTTAACTCTTCTTTGAAGGTCTGGTAGAATTCTGCACTGAAGCCATCTGGTCCTGTGCTTTTTTTGGTTGGAAGACTTTCTATGACTCCTTCTATTTCTTTAGGCATTATGGGACTGTTTAGATGGTCTAGTTGGTCCTGATTTAATTTTGGTATTTGGTATCTGTCAAGGAAATTGTCCATTTCCTCTAGATTCTCCAGTTGTGTTGAGTACAGGCTCTTGTAGTAGGATCTGATGATTTTTTGGATTTCCTCAGTTTCCGTTGTTATATCTCCCTTTTCATTTCTAAGTTTGTTAATTTGGATACTTTCTCTGTGCCCTTTGGTCAGTCTGGCTAAGGGTTTATCTATCTTGTTGATTTTCTCAAAGAACCAGCTCCTGGTTTTGTTGATTTTTTGTATGGTTCTCTTTGTTTCTACTTGATTGATTTCGGACCTGAGTTTGATGATATCCTGCCTTCTACTCCTCCTGGGTGAAATAGCTTCTTTTTGTTCTAGGGCTTTCAGGTGTGTCATTAAGCTGGTAATGTATGCTCTCTCCATTTTCTTTTTGGAGGCACTCAGGGCTATGAGTTTTCCTCTTAGCACTGCTTTCATTGTGTCCCATAGATTTGGGTATGTTGTGTTTTCATTTTCATTGTGTTCTAAAAAGTCTTTAATTTCTTTCTTTATTTCTTCCTTGACCAAGGTATCATTGAGTAGAGTATTGTTCAGTTTCCATGTGTATGTGGGTTTTCTGTTGTTTCTGTTGCTATTGAAGACCACTTTTACTCCATAGTGATCAGATAGGAGGCATGGGATTAGCTCTATCTTCTTATATTTGTTGAGGTCTGTCTTGTGACCAATTATATGGTCGATTTTGGAGAAGGTACCATGAGGTGCTGAGAAAAAGGTATATTCTTTTGTTTTAGGATAGAATGTTCTATATATATCTGTTAAATCTAATTGGTCCAAAGTTTCAAATAGTTTCATTGTGTCCCTGTTTAGTTTCTGTTTTCCTGATCGGCCCACTGAGGAAAGTGCAGTGTTGAAGTCACCCACAATTATTGTGTTAGGTGCAATGTGTGCTTTTAGTTTTAATAAAGTTTCTTTTACGAAAGAGGGTGCCCTTGCATTTGGGGCATAGATGTTCAGGATTGACAGTTCTTCTTTTTGTATTTTTCCTTTTACCAGCAAGAAGTGTCCCTCAGGGTCTCTTTTGATGACTTTGGGTTGAAAGTCAATTTTATCTGATATTAAAATGGCTACTCCAGCTTGTTTCCTGAGACCATTTGCTTGTAACATTGTCTTCCAGCCTTTTACTCTAAGGTAGTGTTTGTCTTTGACCCTGAGGTGTGTTTCCTCTAAGCAGCAAAATGTAGGGTCCTGTTTATGTATCCATTCAGTTAGTCTGTGTCTTTTTATTGGGGCATTAAGTCCATTGATGTTAAGAGATATTAAGGGATAGTGATTGTTACTTCCTATCATTTTTGACATTATTTTTTAAATTTGAATGCTTAACTTCTTTTGGGTTTGATGAAAGGTTACTATTCTTGCTTTTTCCAGGGTGAAGTTTCCCTCCTTGTATTGGTGTTGTCCTCCTATTATCCTTTGTAGGACTGGGTTTGTGGATAGATATTGGGTAAACTTGGTTTTTTCATGAAATATCTTAGTTTCTCCATCTATGGTGATTGAGAGTTTTGCTGGATATAGTAGTTTTGGTTGGCATTTGTGTTCTCTTAGAGTCTGCATGAGATCTGCCCAGGACCTTCTAGCCTTCATAGTCTCAGGTGAAAAGTCTGCTGTGATTCTGATAGGTCTTCCTTTATATGTTACTTGGCCTTTTTCTCTTACTGCCTTTAGTATTCTTTCTTTGTTTAGAACATTTGGTGTTTTGATTATTATGTGACGGGAAGTATTTCTGTTCTGGTGCAGTCTGTTTGGAGTTCTGTAGGCTTCTTGTATATTCATGGGCATCTCTCTCTTTAGGTTAGGGAAGTTTTCTTCCATAATTTTATTGAAGATATTTGCTGGCCCTTTAAGTTGTAAATCTTCACTCTCATCTATGCCTATAATCCTTAGGTTTGGTCTTCTCATTGTGTCCTGGATTTCCTGGATATTTTGGGTTACAAGCTTTTTGCATTTTGCATTTTCTTTAACTGTTGAGTCCATGGTTTCTATGGAATCTTCAGCATCTGAGATTCTTTCTTCTATCTCTTGTATTTTGTTGTTGATATTTGCATCTCTGTCCCCTGATTTCTTCCCAAGCCTTTCTATCTCCAAAGTTGTCTCCCTTTGAGTTTTCTTAGTTGTTTCTACTTCTGATTTTAGATCCTGGATGGTTTTGCTTAGCTCCTTCACTTGCTTGTTTGTGCTTTCCTGTAATTCTTTAAGATATTTTTGTGTTTCCTCTTTCATGACCTCAGCCTGTTGACCAATGTTCTCCTGTATTTCTTTAAGAGATTTTTGTGTTTCCTCTTTCATGACCTCAGCCTGTTGACCAAAGTTCTCCTGTATTTCTTTAAGTGTTTTTTCCATTTTCTCCTTGTTGGCTTTTGTATTCTCCTGGATTTCTTTCAATGATTTTTGTGTTTCCCTTGCAAGGGCTTCTAACTTTTGATCCATTTTCTCCTGAATTTCTTTAAGTATGTCCTTCATGTGTTCCTGTACCAGCATCATGACCAGTGATTTTAAATCCAAATCTTGTTTTACTGGTGTGATGGGGTATCCAGGACATGTTGGTAGAGGAGAATTGGGTTCAGATGTTGCCATATTGCCTTGATTTCTGTTAGTGACGTTCCTGCGTTTGCCTTTTGCTATCTAGTTCTCACTGGTGTTAGTTTGTCTTGTCAGTGCTGGACTCACCAGTGCAAGCTGCCCCTTCCCAGTTGGCCTCTGGTGCACAGCTTACCTCCTGCACTGCTTGTAGACAGGGTGCTGCTGCCCAGGCTGTTCAGATCCCAAAGCAGGCACCCGAAGGCTCCCCCTGGGGCCCGCTGGATTCACTGGGGCACACTGACTTCTCCCAGCTGGCCGCCCGGAAGCCCAGCTAGCCTCTTGCAGGACTTGGAGATGTGGTGCTGCCGCCCAGGCTGATCTGGATCCGGAAGCAGAGAGAGTTGAGCTGAGGGCTTCTGCTTGAGGCCTTGCCCCAGATTGTGTCTGTGGACCAGATGGAGCCCGTGTGCACCCCCAGGGAGTGCCGATGGTGTATGCTGCTGTGACCTCCCCTGGGTTCCACTCACTCCGCTGGGCAGCCGATCCTCCAACCGGGCTGGCGCACACAAGGTTAGCCTGGCCGCCCAGTCCCTGAGTCCAGGCAAAAGCCTGGGAGGCCAAGGTCCGAGCAAAGTTCCCATAGGGCTACGACTGTCAACTGGGTCCGCCAGGTGACTAGGATGGCGGGCGTGCGCGCCCGCCCTCCCTGAAAGCGCTGGGAGAGTCCGCTGTGTCAACAACCTCCTGGGCGGGTTGACCCACAGATGGCCCACCAAGCCGCCCAGTTCTTGGGGTCAGTCCTGTGCCTTTTGGGGCCTAGACCCCCGCTTCGTCAGCCTCAGGCTATGCCCGTTACAGGTCTGCCCGCCAGAGTTCTCTGCTGTCCTGCAGGCAAAATGGCGGCACGCGCGCAGGCCTGGACAAAAAAAAACCCCTGGCTGGGTTGCCACCCCGATGGCCCCCCGACCAGCCCAAGGCCTGGCCACAGGCCAACACCCGTCGGGCTCAGACAACCACGGTGTTGGCCTCGGACCATGTCCATGCACCTCAGTCTGTCGGTCCGATCCCTGGAGTCCGAAACCAAGATGGATGCACCTCTCCTGACTGGTGGGAGGCCGAGTCGTCCCTGACACATTTAGTGCTCTATTCATTGTATAACATCCCTGAGGCATTTAGTGCTCTGTTCAATGCTTAGCATCCCCGAGGCATTTAGGTCTCTATTAAATGTTTAGCACCCCTGAGGCATTTGGTGCTCTGTTAAATCATTATCATTTCTGAGTCATTTAGTGCTCTGTTAAATGGTTAGCATCCCTGACACATTTAGTGCTCTCTTCAGTGTATAATATCCCTGAGGCATTTAGTGCTCTGTTAAGTGGTTAGCTTCCCTGAGGCATTTAGTGCTCTGTTAAATGGTTAGCATCCCTGACACATTTAGTGCTCTATTCAATGTATAAGATCCCTGAGGCATTTAGCGCTCTGTTAAGTGGTTAGCTTCCCTGAGGCATTTGGGCTCTGTTAAATGTTTAGTATCCTTGAGGCATTTAGTCCTCTGTAAAATGTATATCATTCCTGACACATTTAGGACTCTGTTAAATGTTTAGCATTTCTGTGACATTTAGTGCTATGTTAAATGTTTAGCATCCCTGAGGCATTTAGTACTGTCTTAAATGTATAGCATCCCAGACACATTTGGTGCTCTGTACAAAGTAAAGCATCCCTGATGCAATTAGTGCTCTGTTAAATGTATAACATCCCTGAGGCATTTAGTGGTCTGTTCAATGTAAAGCATCCCTGATGCATTTAGTGCTCTGTTAAGTGGTTAGCATCCCTGAGGCATTTAGTGCTCTGTTAAATGTATAGCATCCCTGATGCATTTAGTGCTGTGTTAAATGTATAGCATCCCTGAGGCATTTCGTGCTCTGTTAAATGTACAGCATCCCTGAGGCATTTAGTGCTCTGTTAAATGGTAAGTATCCCTGACACATTTAGTGCTGTGTTAAATGGTTAGCATCCCTAAGGCATTTAGTGCTCTGTTAAATGCATAGCATCCCTGATGCATTTAGTGCTCTGTTAAATGTATAGTATTTCTGAAGTATTTAGTGATCTGTTAAATGGTTAGCATCCTTGAGGCTTTTAGTTCTTTCTTAAATGGATAACATCCCTGAGGCATTCATGGTCTGTTAAATGTATAACATACCTGACACATTTAGTGCTCTGTTAAATGTATAATATCCCTGACATATTTAGTGCTCTGTTCAATGAATAGCATCCCTGGGGCATTTACTATGCTGTTAAGTGGTTAGCATCCCTGAAGCATTTAGTGCTCTGTTAAATGTATAGCATCCCTGACACATTTAGAGGTCCTTTAAATGTTTAGCATCCCTGAGGCATTTATTGCTCTGTTAAATCATTATCATCCCTGAGGCATTTAGTGATCTGTTAAATGGTTAGCATCCCTGACACATTTAGTGCTCTATTCAATGTATAAGATCCCTGATACATTTAGTGCTCTGTTAAGTGGTTAGCATCCCTGACACATTTCTTGCTCTGTTAAATGGTTAGCATCCTTGAGGCATTTAGTGCTCTGTTAAATGTATAACATCCCTGAGGCATTTCGTGCTCTGTTAAGTGTATTGCATCCCTGATGCATTTAGTGCTTGGTTAAATGTATCTCATCCCTGAGGCATTTAGTGCTCTTTTAAATGTATAGTGTCCCTGACACATTTAGTGCTCTGTTAAATGGTTAGCATCCCTAAGGCATTTAGTGCTCTGTTAAATGGTTAGCATCCCTAAGGCATTTAGTGCTCTGTTAAACGTATAGTATCCCTGACGCATTAGGTGCTCTGTTAAATGGTTAGAATCCTTGATGCATTTAGTGCTTTGTTAAAAGTATCACATCAGTAGGGATTTAGTGCTCTGTTAAATGTGTAGCATCACTGATGCATTTAGTGCTGTGTTAATTGAATAGCATCCCTGAGGCATTTACTACTCTGTTAAGTGGTTAGGATCCCTGACTCATTTAGTGCTCTGTAAAATGTATAGCATCCCTGACACATTTAGGGCTCTGTTAAATGTTTAGCATTTCTGAGGCATTTAGTGCTATGTTAAATGCTTAGCATCCCTGAGGCATTTAGTACTGTCTTAAATGTATAGCATCCCTGATGCATTTAGTGCTCTGTTCAATGTATAGCATCCCTGAGACATTTAGTGCTCTGTTAAATGTGTAGCATCCCAGATGCATTTAGTGCTCTGTTAAATGTACAGCATCACTGACACATTTCTTGATCTGTTAAATGGTTAGCATCCTTGAGGCATTTAGGGCTCAGTTGAATGTATAACATCCCTGAGGCATTTCGTGCTCTGTCAAAAGTATACATCCCTGATGCATTTAGTGCTCTGTTAAATGTATAGCATCCCTGATGCATTTAGTGCTGTGTTAAATGTATAACATCCCTGAGACATTTAGTGCTCTGTTAAATGTATAGCATCCCTGAGGCATTTAGTGCTCTGTTAAATGGTAAGTATCCCTGATGCATTTAGTGCTCTGTTAAATGGTTAGCATCCCTAAGGCATTTAGTGCTCTGTTAAATGCATAGCATCCCTGATGCATTTAGTGCTCTGTTAAATGTATAGTATTTCTGAAGTATTTAGTGATCTGTTAAATGGTTAGCATCCTTGAGGCTTTTAGTTCTTTGTTAAATGGATAACATCCCTGAGGCATTCAGTGCTTTGTCAAATGTATAACATACCTGACACATTTAATGCTCTGTTCAATGAAGAGCAACCCTGAGCCATTTACTACACTGTCAAGTGTTTAGCATCCGTGACGCATTTAGTGCTCTGTTAAATGTATAGCATCCCTGACACATTTAGGGTTCTGTTAAGTGTTTAGGATCCCTGAGGCATTTAGTGCTCTGTTAAATGGTTAGCATCCCTGACACTTTTAGTGCTCTACTAAATGTACAACATCCCTGAGGCATTTAGTGCTCTGTTAAATGGTTAGCATCCCTGATCCATTTAGTGCTCTGTTAAATGTGTAGCATCCCTGATGCATTTCTTGCTGTGTTAAATGGTTAGCATCCCTGACTAATTTAGTGCTCTGTGAAATGTTTTGCATCCCTGAGGCATTTAGTGCTCTGTAAAATGTATTGCATCCCTGACACATTTAGAGCTCTGTTAAATGTTTAGCATTTCTGAGGCATTTAGTGCTATGTTAAATGTTTAGCATCCCTGAGGCATTTAGTTCTGTCTTAAATGTATAGCATCCCTGATGCATTTAGTGCTCTGTTCAATGTAAAGCGTCCCTGAGGCATTTAGTGCTCTGTTAAATGGTTAGCATCCCAGATGCATTTAGTGCTCTGTTAAATGTGTAGCATCCCTGAGACATTTAGTGCTCTGTTAAATGTATAATATCCCTGATACATTTAGTACTCTGTTCAATGAATAGCATCCGTGAGGCATTTACTATGCTGTTAAGTGGTTAGCATCCCTGACACATTTCTTGCTCTGTTAAATGGTTAGCATCCTTGAGGCATTTAGTGCTCTGTTAAATGCATAATATCCCTGAGGCATTTCGTGCTCTGTTAAATGTATAACATCCCTGAGGCATTTCGTGCTCTGTTAAGTGTATAGCATCCCTGATGCATTTAGTGCTTGGTTAAATGTATCTCAACCCTGAGGCATTTAGTGCTCTGTTAAATGTATAGTGTCCCTGACACATTTAGTGCTCTGTTAAATGGTTAGCATCCCTAAGGCATTTAAATGGTTAGCATCCCTAAGGCATTTAGTGCTCTGTTAAATGTATAGTATAGTATCCCTGACGCATTAGGTGCTCTGTTAAATGGTTAGCATCCCTGATGCATTTAGTGCCTTGTTAAATGTATAACATCAGTTAGGCATTTAGTGCTCTGTTAAATGTGTAGCATCCCTGATGCATTTAGTGCTGTGTTAATTGAATAGCATCCCTGAGGCATTTACTACCCTTAAGTGGTTAGCATCCCTGACACATTTAGTGCTCTGTAAAATGTATAGCATTCCTGACACATTTAGGGCTCTGTTAAATGTTTAGCATTTCTGAGGCATTTAGTGCTATGTTAAATGTTTAGCATCCCTGAGGCATTTAGTACTGTCTTAAATGTATAGCATCCCTGATGCATTTAGTGCTCTGTTCAATGTAAAGCAACCCTGATGCATTTAGTGCTCTGTTAAATGTGTAGCATCCCAGATGCATTTAGTGCTCTGTTAAATGTACAGCATCACTGACACATTTCTTGATCTGTTAAATGGTTAGCATCCTTGAGGCATTTAGGGCTCAGTTGAATGTATAACATCCCTGAGGCATTTCGTGCTCTGTCAAAAGTATAGCATCCCTGATGCATTTAGTGCTCTGTTAAATGTATAGCATCCCTGATGCATTTAGGTCTCTGTTAAATCTTTAGCATCCCTGAGACATTTAGTGCTCTGTTAAATGTATAGCATCCCTGAGGCATTTAGTGCTCTGTTAAATGGTAAGTATCCCTGACACATTTAGTGCTCTT
The DNA here is from genome assembly GCF_947179515.1 of Apodemus sylvaticus. Classification (NCBI taxonomy): domain Eukaryota; kingdom Metazoa; phylum Chordata; class Mammalia; order Rodentia; family Muridae; genus Apodemus; species Apodemus sylvaticus. The sequence goes on from NW_026262996.1 coordinate 1,267,977, forward strand.
TGAAATGGTTAGCATCCCTAAGGCCTTTAGTGCTCTGTTAAATGCATAGCATCCCTGATGCATTTAGTGCTCTGTTAAATGTATAGCATTTCTGAAGTATTTAGTGATCTGTTAAATGGTTAGCATCCTTGAGGCTTTTAGTTCTTTGTTAAATGGATAACATCCCTGAGGTATTCAGTGCTCTGTTAAATGTATAATATCCATGACACATTTAGTGCTCTGTTCAATGAATAGCAACCCTGAGCCATTTACTACACTGTCAAGTGGTTAGCATCCGTGATGCATTTAGTGCTCTGTTAAATGTATAGCATCCCTGACACATTTAGGGTTCTGTTAAGTGTTTAGGATCCCTGAGGCATTTAGTGCTCTGTTAAATGTTTAACATCCCTGAGGCATTAAATGCTCTGGTAAATGTATAACATATCTGTGGCATTCAGTGCTGTGTTAAATGTATAGAATCCCTGAAGCATTTAGTGCTGTGTTAAATATATAGCATCCCTGAAGCCTTTAGTGCTCTGTTAAATACATAGCATCCATGACATATTTAGTGCTCTGTTAAATGTCTAGCATCCCAGATGCATTTAGTGCTCTGTTAAGTGGTTAGCATCCGAGAAGCATTTAGTCCTCTGTTCAATGTATAGCATCCCTGAGGCATTTAGTGCTCTGTTAAATAAGGTTAGCATCCCTGACGCATTTAGTGCTCTGTTAAATGTACAGCATCCCTGATGCATTTCTTGCTCTGTTAAGTGGTTAGCATCCCTGAGGCATTTCGTGCTCTGTTAAATGTACAGCATCCCTGAGGCATTTAGTGCTCTGTTAAATGGTAAGTATCCCTGACACATTTAGTGCTCTGTGAAATGGTTAGCATCCCTAAGGCATTTAGTGCTCTGTTAAATGCATAGCATCCCTGATGCATTTAGTGCTCTGTTAAATGTATAGTATTTCTGAAGTATTTAGTGATCTGTTAAATGGTTAGCATCCTTGAGGCTTTTAGTGCTCTGTTAAATGTAAAGCATCCCTGAGGCATTCAGTGCTCTGTTAAATGTATAACATCCCTGACACATTTAGTGCTCTGTTCAATGAATAGCAACCCTGAGCCATTTACTACACTGTCAAGTGGTTAGCATCCGTGACACATTTAGTGCTCTGTTAAATGTATAGCATCCCTGACACATTTAGGGTTCTGTTAAGTGTATAGCTTCCGTGACATATTTAGTGCTCTGTTAAATGTCTAGCATCCCAGATGCATTTAGTGCTCTGTTAAATGTACAGCATCCCTGACACATTTCTTGCTCTGTTAAATGGTTAGCATCCTTGAGGCATTTAGGGCTCAGGTGAATGTATAGCATCCCTGATGCATTTAGTGCTGTGTTAAATGTATAGCATCCCTGAGACATTTAGTGCTCTGTTAAATGTATAGCATCCCTGAGGCATTTAGTGCTCTGTTAAATGGTAAGTATCCCTGATGCATTTAGTGCTCTGTGAAATGTATAGCATCCCTGATGCATTTAGTGCTGTGTTAAATGTATAGCATCCCTGAGACATTTAGTGCTCTGTTAAATGCATAGCATCCCTGATGCATTTAGTGCTCTGTTAAATGTATAGCATTTCTGAAGCATTTAGTGATCTGTTAAATGGTGAGCATCATTGAGGCTTTTAGTGCTCTGTTAAATGTATAGCATCCCTGAGGCATTTAGTGCTCTGTTAAATGTATAATATCCCTGATACATTTAGTGCTCTGTTCAAAGAATAGCATCCCTGAGGCATTTACTATGCTGTTAAGAGGTTAGCCTGACACATTTAGTGCTCTATTCAATGTATAACATCTCTGAGGCATTTAGTGCTCCGTTAAATGTAAAGCATCCCTGATGCATTTAGTGCTCTGTTAAATGTTTAACATCCCTGAGGCATTAAATGCTCTGGTAAATGTATAACATATTTGAGGCATTCAGTGCTGTGTTAAATGTATAGAATCCCTGAAGAATTTAGTGCTGTGTTAAATATATAGCATGCCTGAAGCCTTTAGTGCTCTGTTAAATATCTAGCATCCCAGATGCATTTAGTGCTCTGTTAAGTGGTTAGCATCCGAGAAGCATTTAGTCCTCTGTTCAATGTATAGCATCCCTGAGGCATTTAGTGCCCTGTTAAATAAGGTTAGCATCCCTGACGCATTTAGTGCTCTGTTAAATGTACAGCATCCCTGATGCATTTCTTGCTCTGTTAAGTGGTTAGCATCCCTGAGGCATTTCGTGCTCTGTTAAATGTACAGCATCCCTGACGCATTTAGTGCTCTGTTAAATGTACAGCATCCCTGAGGCATTTAGTGCTCTGTTAAATGGTAAGTATCCCTGACACATTTAGTGCTCTGTTAAATGGTTAGCATCCCTAAGGCATTTAGTGCTCTGTTAAATGCATAGCATCCCTGACACATTTCTTGCTCTGTTAAATGGTTAGCATCCTTGAGGCATTTAGTGCTCTGTTTTTTTTTTTTTTTTTTTTTTTTTTTTACAGTTCCTTGCGTAATTTTTTTTTATTTGATATAATTTATTTACATTTCAAATGATTTCCCCTTTTCTAGCCCCCCCCCACTCCCCGAAAGTCCCGTAAGCCCCCTTCTCTTCCCCTGTCCTCCCTCCCACCCCTTCCCAGTTCCCCGTTCTGGTTTTGCCAAATACTGTTTCACTGAGTCTTTCTAGAACCAGGGACCACTCCTGCTTTCTTCTTGTATCTCATTTGATGTGTGGATTATGTTTTGGGTATTCCAGTTTTCTAGGTTAATAACCACTTATTAGTGAGTGCATACCATGATTCACCTTTTGAGTCTGGGTTACCTCACTTAGTATGATGTTCTCTAGCTCCATCCATTAGCCTAAGAATTTCATGAATTCATTGTTTCTAATGGCTGAATAGTACTCCATTGTGTAGATATACCACATTTTTTGTATCCACTCTTCTGTTGAGGGATACCTGGGTTCTTTCCAGCATCTGGCAATTATAAATAGGGCTGCTATGAACATAGTAGAGCATGTATCCTTATTACATGGTGGGGAATCCTCTGGGTATATGCCCAGGAGTGGTATAGCAGGATCTTCTGGAAGTGAGGTGCCCTGTTTTCCGAGGAACCGCCAGACTGATTTCCAGAGTGGTTGTACCAATTTGCAACCCCACCAGCAGTGTAGGAGTGTTCCTCTTTCTCCGCACCCTCTCCAACACCTGCTGTCTCCTGAATTTTTAATCTTAGCCATTCTGACTGGTGTAAGATGAAATCTTAGGGTTGTTTTGATTTGCATTTCCCTAATGACTAATGAAGTGGAGCATTTTTTAAGATGCTTCTCCGCCATCCGAAGTTCTTCAGGTGAGAATTCTTTGTTTAACTCTGTACCCCATTTTTTAATAGGGTTGTTCGGTTTTCTGGAGTCTAACTTCTTGAGTTCTTTATATATATTGGATATTAGCCCTCTATCTGATGTAGGATTGGTGAAGATCTTTTCCCAATTTGTTGGTTGCCGATCTGTCCTCTTGATGGTGTCCTTTGCCTTACAGAAACTCTGTAACCTTATGAGGTCCCATTTGTCAATTCTTGCTCTTAGAGCATACGCTATTGGTGTTCTGTTCAGAAACTTTCTCCCTGTACCGATGTCCTCAAGGGTCTTCCCCAGTTTCTTTTCTATTAGCTTCAGAGTGTCTGGCTTTATGTGGAGGTCCTTGATCCATTTGGATTTGAGCTTAGTACAAGGAGACAAGGATGGATCAATTCGCATTCTTCTGCATGCTGACCTCCAGTTGAACCAGCACCATTTGTTGAAAAGGCTATCTTTTTTCCATTGGATGTTTTCAGCCTCTTTGTCGAGGATCAAGTGGCCATAGGTGTGTGGGTTCATTTCTGGATCTTCAATCCTGTTCCATTGATCCTCCTGCCTGTCACTGTACCAATACCATGCAGTTTTTAACACTATTGCTCTGTAGTATTGCTTGAGGTCAGGGATACTGATTCCCCCAGATTTTCTTTTGTTGCTGAGAATAGTTTTAGCTATCCTGGGTTTTTTGTTGTTCCAGATGAATTTGATAATTGCTCTTTCTAACTCTGTGAAGAATTGAGTTGGGATTTTGATGGGTATTGCATTGAATCTGTATAGTGCTTTAGGCAAAATGGCCATTTTAACTATATTGATTCTACCGATCCATGAGCATGGGAGGTTTTCCCATTTTTTGAGGTCTTCTTCCATTTCCTTCTTCAGAGTCTTGAAGTTCTTGCCATACAGATCTTTCGCATGTTTGGTAAGAGTCACCCCAAGATACTTTATACTGTTTGTGGCTATTGTGAAGGGGGTCATTTCCCTAATTTCTTTCTCAGCCTGTTTATCCTTTGAGTATAGGAAGGCCACTGATTTGCTTGAGTTGATTTTGTAACCTGCCACTTTGCTGAAGTTGTTTATCAGCTGTAGGAGCTCTCTAGTGGAGTTCTTTGGGTCACTTAGGTAGACGATCATGTCGTCTGCAAATAATGATAGTTTGACTTCCTCCTTTCCAATTTGTATCCCTTTGACCTCCTTATGTTGTCGAATTGCCCGAGCTAGTACCTCAAGTACAATATTGAAAAGATAAGGAGAAAGGGGGCAGCCTTGTCTGGTCCCTGATTTCAGTGGGATTGCTTCAAGTTTCTCTCCGTTTAGTTTGATGCTGGCTACCGGTTTGCTGTATATTGCTTTTACTATGTTTAGGTATGGGCCTTGAATTCCTGTTCTCTCCAAGACTTTAAGCATGAAAGGATGCTGAATTTTGTCAAATGCTTTTTCAGCATCCAATGAAATGACCATGTGGTTTTGTTCTTTGAGTTTGTTTATGTAGTGGATTGTATTGATGGATTTCCGTATATTGAACCAACCCTGCATTCCCGGGATAAAGCCTACTTGATCATGGTGGATGATCGTTTTGATGTGTTCTTGGATTCGGTTGGCAAGAATTTTGTTGAGTATTTTTGCATCGATGTTCATAAGGGAAATTGGTCCGAAGTTCTCTTTCTTTGTTGGATCTTTGTGTGGCTTTGGTATCAGCGTAATTGTGGCTTCGTAGAAGGAATTGGGTAGTGTTCCTTCTGTTTCTATTTTGTGGAATAGTTTGAAGAGTATTGGTGTTAACTCTTCTTTGAAGGTCTGGTAGAATTCTGCACTGAAACCATCTGGTCCTGTGCTTTTTTTGGTTGGAAGACTTTCTATGACTCCTTCTATTTCTTTAGGCTTTATGGGACTGTTTAGATGGTCTAGTTGGTCCTGATTTAATTTTGGTATTTGGTATCTGTCAAGGAAATTGTCCATTTCCTCCAGATTCTCCAGTTGTGTTGAGTACAGGCTCTTGTAGTAGGATCTGATGATTTTTTGGATTTCCTCAGTTTCCGTTGTTATGTCTCCCTTTTCATTTCTAAGTTTGTTAATTTGGATACTTTCTCTGTGCCCTTTGGTCAGTCTGGCTAAGGGTTTATCTATCTTGTTGATTTTCTCAAAGAACCAGCTCCTAGTTTTGTTGATTTTTTGTATGGTTCTCTTTGTTTCTACTTGATTGATTTCGGCCCTGAGTTTGATGATTTCCTGCCTTCTACTCCTCCTGGGTGAAATAGCTTCTTTTTGTTCTAGGGCTTTCAGGTGTGTCATTAAGTTGGTAATGTATGCTCTCTCCATTTTCTTTTTGGAGGCACTCAGGGCTATGAGTTTTCCTCTTAGCACTGCTTTCATTGTGTCCCATAGATTTGGGTATGTTGTGTTTTCATTTTCATTGTGTTCTAAAAAGTCTTTAATTTCTTTCTTTATTTCTTCCTTGACCAAGGTATCATTGAGTAGACTATTGTTCAGTTTCCATGTGTATGTGGGTTTTCTGTTGTTTCTGTTGCTATTGAAGACCACTTTTACTCCATAGTGATCAGATAGGAGGCATGGGATTAGTTCTATCTTTTTATATTTGTTGAGGTCTGTCTTGTGACCAATTATATGGTCGATTTTGGAGAAGGTACCATGAGGTGCTGAAAAAAAGGTATATTCTTTTGTTTTAGGATAGAATGTTCTATATATATCAGTTAAGTCTAATTGGTCCAAAGCTTCAATTAGTTTCATTGTGTCCTTGTTTAGTTTCTGTTTTCCTGATCGGTCCATTGAGGAAAGTGCAGTGTTGAAGTCACCCACAATTATTGTGTTAGGTGTAATGTGTGCTTTGAGTTTTAATAGAGTTTCTTTTATGAAAGAGGGTGCCCTTGCATTTGGAGCATAGATGTTCAGGATTGAGAGTTCTTCTTGTTGTATTTTTCCTTTGACCAGCAAGAAGTGTCCCTCAGAGTCTCTTTTGATGACTTTGGGTTGAAAGTCAATTTTATCTGATATTAAAATGGCTACTCCAGCTTGTTTCCTGAGACCATTTGCTTGTAAAATTGTCTTCCAGCCTTTTACTCTAAGGTAGTGTTTGTCTTTGACCCTGAGGTGTGTTTCCTGTAAGCAGCAAAATGTAGGGTCCTGTTTACGTATCCAGTCAGTTAGTCTGTGTCTTTTTATTGGGGCATTGAGTCCATTGATGTTAAGAGATATTAAGGAATAGTGATTGTTACTTCCTATCATTTTTGACGTTATTTTTTAAATTTGATTGCTTAACTTCTTTTGGGTTTGATGAAAGGTTACTATCTTGCTTTTTTCAGGGTGGAGTTTCCCTCCTTGTATTGGTGTTGTCCTCCTATTATCCTTTTTAGGGCTGGGTTTGTGGATAGATATTGGGTGAACTTGGTTTTGTCGTGAAATATCTTAGTTTCTCCATCTATGGTGATTGAGAGTTTTGCTGGATATAGTAGTTTTGGTTGGCATTTGTGTTCTCTTAGAGTCTGCATGAGATCTGCCCAGGACCTTCTAGCCTTCATAGTCTCAGGTGAAAAGTCTGCTGTGATTCTGATAGGTCTTCCTTTATATGTTACTTGGCCTTTTTCTCTTACTGCCTTTAGTATTCTTTCTTTGTTTAGAACATTTGGTGTTTTGATTATTATGTGACGGGAAGTATTTCTGTTCTGGTCCAGTCTGTTTGGAGTTCTGTAGGCTTCTTGTATATTCATGGGCATCTCTCTCTTTAGGTTAGGGAAGTTTTCTTCCATAATTTTATTGAAGATATTTGCTGGCCCTTTAAGTTGTAAATCTTCACTCTCATCTATGCCTATAATCCTTAGGTTTGGTCTTCTCATTGTGTCCTGGATTTCCTGGATATTTTGGGTTACAAGCTTTTTGCACTTTGCATTTTCTTTAACTGTTGAGTCCATGGTTTCTATGGAATCTTCAGCATCTGAGATTCTTTCTTCTATCTCTTGTATTCTGTTGTTGATATTTGCATCTCTGTCCCCTGATTTCTTCCCAAGGCTTTCTATCTCCAAAGTTGTCTCCCTTTGAGTTTTCTTAGTTGTTTCTACTTCTGATTTTAGATCCTGGATGGTTTTGCTTAGCTCCTTCCCTTGCATGTTTGTGTTTTCCTGTAATTCTTTAAGAGATTTTTGTGTTTCCTCTTTCATGAGCTCAGCCTGTTGACCAAAGTTCTCCTGTATTTCTTTAAGAGATTTTTGTGTTTCGTCTTTCATGACCTCAGCCTGTTGAGCAAAGTTCTCCTGTATTTCTTTAAGTGTTTTTTGCATTTCCTCCTTGTTGGCTTTTGTATTCTCCTGGATTTCTTTCAATGATTTTTGTGTTTCCCTTGCAAGGGCTTCTAACTTTTGATCCATTTTCTCCTCAATGTCCTTCATGTGTTCCTGTACCAGCATCATGACCAGTGATTTTAAATCCAAATCTTGTTTTACTGGTGTGATGGGGTATCCAGGACTTGCTGGTAGAGGAGAATTTGGTTCAGATGTTGCCATATTGCCTTGATTTCTGTTAGTGACGTTTCTGCATTTGCCTTTTGCCATCTAGCTCTCACTGGTGTTACTTGGTCTTGTCAGTGCTGGACTCACCAGTGCAAGCTGCCCCTTCCCCGTTGGCCTCTGGTGCACAGCTTACACTCTGCACTGCCTATAGACAGGGTGCTGTTGTCCAGGCTGTTCAGATCCCGAAGCAGGCACCTGAAGGCTCCCGCTGGGGCCCGCAGGATTTATTGGAGCACACCGACTTCTCCCAGCTGGCCGCCCGGAAGCCCCCACTAGCCTCTTGAGGGACCTGGAGATGTGGCGGCCACCCAGGCTGATCTGAAGCGGAGAGAGTTGAGCTGGGGGCTTCTGCCTGAGGCCTTGCCCCAGATTGTGTCTGTGGACCAGGTGGAACCCGTGTGCACCCCCAGGGAGCTCCGAAGGTGAATGTTGCTGTGACCTCCCCTGTGCTCCGCTCACTCCGCTGGGCAGCCGATTTCCCCAACCGGGCTGGCGCACACTAGGTTAGCCTTGTCGCCTGGGCCCTGAGTCCAGGCAAACGCCTGGGAGGCCAAGGTCCGAGCAAAGTTCCCCTAGGGCTATGTCTGTTATTTGGGTCCTCCAGGTGACCCGGATGGCGGGCGTGCGCGTCCGCGCTCCGCGAAAGCACCGGGAGAGTCTGTTGTGCTAATAACCTCCTGGGCTGGTTGACACACAGATGGCCCACCAAGCCGCCCAGTTCTTAGGGTCAGTCCTGTGCCTTTTGGGGCCTAGACCCCCGTTTTGTTAGCCTCAGGCTATGCTTGTTAGCAGTCTCTGCCCTCCCGAGCACTCTGGCTCCTGTAGGCAAAATGGTGGCGCGTGCACCGGCCGGGGCAAAAAAAAAACTCCTGGCTGGGTTGGCGCCCCGATGGCCACTCGAACAGCCCAGGGCCTGGGTGCAGGCCAACGCCCGTCTGGCTCCGACCCCTGCGGTGTTGGGCCTAGGATTATGTTTGTGTACCTCAGTCTGACCGATCTCTGGAGCCCAGGATCAAGATGGCGGTGAGTCTCTCCTGACTGGCGGGCAGCCGAGTTCTGAAGTGGCTTCCGTGCAGCGAAAGGCTCCGCAGAACCGCAGTTGCTTGCCGCCCGGCTGGTCAGCGAAGGTCAGTGGTCGTGGGCGCAGGGCCTAACTGGACCCTGTGTCGCCTTGGTTCCACCGCTGATGGCCCTTCAGCTGGAGCAGCCACTGCTACCTCCGCCGCCGCCGCCGCCCCTGGCCCTAGTGCTCTGTTAAATGTATAATATCCCTGAGGCATTTCGTGCTCTGTTAAATGTACAACATCCCTGAGGCATTTCTTGCTCTGTTAAGTGTATAGCATCCCTGATGCATTTAGTGCTTGGTTAAATGTATCTCAACCCTGAGGCATTTAGTGCTCTGTTAAATGTATAGTGTCCCTGACACATTTAGTGCTCTGTTAAATGGTTAGCATCCCTAAGGCATTTAAATGGTTAGCATCCCGAAGGCATTTAGTGCTCTGTTAAATGTATAGTATAGTATCCCTGACGCATTAGGTGCTCTGTTAAATGGTTAGCATCCCTGATGCATTTAGTGCTTTGTTAAATGTATAACATCAGTTAGGCATTTAGTGCTCTGTTAAATGTGTAGCATCCCTGATGCATTTAGTGCTGTGTTAATTGAATAGCATCCCTGAGGCATTTACTACTCTGTTAAGTGGTTAGCATCCGTGAAACATTTAGTGCTCTGTAAAATGTATAGCATCCCTGACACATTTAGGGCTCTGTTAAATGTTTAGCATTTCTGAGGCATTTAGTGCTATGTTAAATGCTTAGCATCCCTGAGGCATTTAGTACTGTCTTAAATGTATAGCATCCCTGATGCATTTACTGCTCTGTTCAATGTATAGCATCCCTGAGACATTTAGTGCTCTGTTAAATGTGTAGCATCCCAGATGCATTTAGTGCTCTGTTAAATGTACAGCATCACTGACACATTTCTTGATCTGTTAAATGTATAGCATCCTTGAGGCATTTAGGGCTCAGTTGAATGTATAACATCCCTGAGGCATTTCGTGCTCTGTCAAAAGTATAGCATCCCTGATGCATTTAGTGCTCTGTTAAATGTATAGCATCCCTGATGCATTTAGTGCTGTGTTAAATGTATAACATCCCTGAGACATTTAGTGCTCTGTTAAATGTATAGCATCCCTGAGGCATTTAGTGCTCTGTTAAATGGTAAGTATCCCTGACACATTTAGTGCTCTTTGAAATGGTTAGCATCCCTAAGGCCTTTAGTGCTCTGTTAAATGCATAGCATCCCTGAGGCATTTAGTGCTCTGTTAAATGTATAGTATTTCTAAAGTATTTAGTGATCTGTTAAATGGTTAGCATCCTTGAGGCTTTTAGTTCTTTGTTAAATGGATAACATCCCTGAGGCATTCAGTGATCTGTTAAATGTATAATATCCATGACACATTTAGTGCTCTGTTCAATGAATAGCAACCCTGAGCCTTTTACTACACTGTCAAGTGGTTAGCATCCGTGACGCATTTAGTGCTCTGTTAAATGTATAGCATCCCTGAGGCATTTAGTGCTCTGTTAAATGGTAAGTATCCCTGACACATTTAGTGCTCTGTGAAATGGTTAGCATCCCTAAGGCATTTAGTGCTCTGTTAAATGCATAGCATCCCTGATGCATTTAGTGCTCTGTTAAATGTATAGTATTTCTGAAGTATTTAGTGATCTGTTAAATGGTTAGCATCCTTGAGGCTTTTAGTTCTTTGTTAAATGGATAACATCCCTGAGGCATTCAGTGCTCTGTTAAATGTATAACATACCTGACACATTTAGTGCTCTGTTCAATGAATAGCAACCCTGAGCCATTTACTACACTGTCAAGTGGTTAGCATCCGTGACGCATTTAGTGCTCTGTTAAATGTATAGCATCCCTGACACATTTAGGGTTCTGTTAAGTGTTTAGGATCCCTGAGGCATTTAGTGCTCTGTTAAATGGTTAGCATCCCTGACACATTTAGTGCTCTATTAAATGTATAACATCCCTGAGGCATTTAGTGCTCTGTTAAATGGTTAGCATCCCTGATCCATTTAGTGCTCTGTTCAATGTATAGCATTCCTGATGTATTTAGTGCTCTGTTAAATTGTTAGCATCCTTGACACATTTAGAGCTCTGTTAAACGATTAGCATTCCTGATTCAGTTAGTGCTCTGTTCAATGTATCATATCCTAGGCATTTAGTGCTCTGTTAAATGGTTAGCATCCCTGACACATTTAGTGCTCTATTCAATGTATAACATCCCTGAGGCATTTAGTGCTCTGTTAAATGTAAAGCATCCCTGATGCATTTAGTGCTCTGTTAAATGTATAACATCCCTGAGGCATTAAATGCTCTGGTAAATGTATAACATATCTGAGGCATTCAGTGCTGTGTTAAATGTATAGAATCCCTGCAGCATTTAGTGCTGTGTTAAATATATAGCATCCCTGAAGCCTTTAGTACTCTGTTAAATACATAGCATCCATGACATATTTAGTGTTCTGTTAAATGTCTAGCATCTCAGATGCATTTAGTGCTCTGTTAAGTGGTTAGCATCCGAGAAGCATTTAGTCCTCTGTTCAATGTATAGCATCCCTGAGGCATTTAGTGCTCTGTTAAATAAGGTTAGCATCCCTGACGCATTTAGTGCTCTGTTCAATGTATAGCATCCCTGATGCATTTCTTGCTGTGTTAAATGGTTAGCATCCCTAACTAATTTAGTGCTCTGTGAAATGTTTTGCATCCCTGAGGCATTTAGTGCTCTGTAAAATGTATTGCATCCCTGACACATTTAGAGCTCTGTTAAATGTTTAGCATTTCTGAGGCATTTAGTGCTATGTTAAATGTTTAGCATCCCTGAGGCATTTAGTTCTGTCTTAAATGTATAGCATCCCTGATGCATTTAGTGCTCTGTTCAATGTAAAGCATCCCTGATGCATTTAGTGCTCTGTTAAATGTGTAGCATCCCAGATGCATTTAGTGCTCTGTTAAATGTACAGCATCACTGATACAGTTCTTGATCTGTTAAATGGTTAGCATCCTTGAGGCATTTAGGACTCAGTTAAATGTATAAAATCCCTCAGGCATTTCATGCTCTGTCAAATGTATAGCATCCCTGATGCATTTAGTGCTCTGTTAAGTGTATAGCATCCCTGATGCTTTTAGTGCCGTGTTAAATGTATAGCATCCCTGAGACCTTTAGTGCGCTGTTAAATGTTTAGCATCCCTGAGGCATTTAGTACTGTCTCAAATGTATAACATCCCTGAGGCATTTAGTGCTCTGTTCAATGTAAAGCATCCCTGATGCATTTAGTGCTCTGTTAAATGTATAACATCCCTGAGGCATGAAGTACTCTGTTAAATGTGTAGCATCCCTGAGGCATTTAGTGCTGTGTGAAATGTATAGAATCCCTGAGGCATTTAGTGCTGTGTTAAATGTATAGCATCCCTGAAGCCTTTAGTGCTCTATTAAATATATAGCATCCGTGACATATTTAGTGCTCTGTTAAATGGTTAGCATCCCTGACTCATTTAGTGCTCTTTTCAAGAATAGCATACCTGAGGCATTTAGTTCTTTGTTAAGTGGTTAGCATCAGTAACACATTTAATGCTCTGTTAAATGTATAGCATCACTGACCCTATTAAGTCTCTGTTAGGGTTACCTCACTTAGTATGATGTTCTCTAGCTCCATCCATTTGCCTAAGAATTTCATGAATTCATTGTTCCTAACGGCTGAATAGTACTCCATTGTGTAGATATACCACATTTTTTGCATCCACTCTTCTGTTGAGGGATACCTGGGTTCTTTCCAGCATCTGGCAAATATAAATAGGGCTGCTATGAACATAGTGGAGCATGTATCCTTATTACATGGTGGGGAATCCTCTGGGTATATGCCCAGGAGTGGTATAGCAGGATCTTCTGGAAGTGAGGTGCCCAGTTTTCGGAGGAACCACCAGACTGATTTCCAGAGTGGCTGTAACAATTTGCAGCCCCACCAGCAGTGGAGGAGTGATCCTCTTTCTCCACACCCTCTCCAACACCTGCTGTCTCCTGAATTTTTAATCTTAGCCATTCTGACTGGTGTAAGATGAAATCTCAGGGTTGTTTTGATTTGCATTTCCCTAATGACTAATGAAGTTGAGCATTTTTTAAGATGCTTCTCCACCATCCGAAGTTCTTCAGGTGAGAATTCTTTGTTTAACTCTGTTTCCCATTTTTTTTAATAGGGTTGTTTGGTTTTCTGGAGTCTAACATCTCGAGTTCTTTATATATATTGGATATTAGCCCTCTATCTGATGTAGGATTGGTGAAGATCTTTTCCCAATTTGTTGGTTGCCAATTTGTCCTCTTGATGGTGTCCTTTGCCTTACAGAAACTTTGTAATTTTTGGAGGTCCCATTTGTCAATTCTTGATCTTAGAGCATACTCAATTGGTGTTCTGTTCAGAAACTTTCTCCCTGTATTTAGTTCTCTGTTAAATGTATAGCATCCCTGAGGCATTAAGTGCTCTATTAACTGTATAGCATCCCTGAGGCATTTAGTGCTCTGTTAAATGTATAGAATTCCTGAAGCCTTTAGTGCTCTGTTAAATGTCTAGGATCCCAGATGCATTTAGTGTTCTGTTAAATGGTTAGCATCCCTGAAGCATTTAGTGCTCTGTTAAATGTATAGCATCCCTGACACACAGGGCTCTGTTAAGTATATAGCTTCCGTGACATATTTAGTGCTCTGTTAAATGTCTAGCATCCCAGATGAATTTAGTGCTCTGTTAAATGTACAGCATCCCTGACACATTTCTTGCTCTGTTAAATGGTTAGCATCCTTGAGGCATTTAGGGCTCAGTTGAATGTATAACATCCCTGAGGCATTTAGTGCTCTGTTCAATGTAAAGCATCCCTGAGGCATTTCGTGCTCTGTTAAATGTGTAGCATCCCAGATGCATTTAGTGCTCTGTTAAATGTACAGCATCACTGACACATTTCTTGATCTGTTAAATGTATAGCATCCTTGAGGCATTTAGGGCTCAGTTGAATGTATAGCATCCCTGAGGCATTTAGTGCTCTGTTAAATGGTAAGTATCCCTGATGCATTTAGTGCTCTGTTAAATGTATAGCATCCCTGATGCATTTAGTGCTCTGTTAAATGTATAGCATCCCTGACACATTTAGGGTTCTGTTAAGTGTTTAGGATCCCTGAGGCATTTAGTGCTCTGTTAAATGGTTAGCATCCCTGACACTTTTAGTGCTCTACTAAATGTACAACATCCCTGAGGCATTTAGTGCTCTGTTAAATTGTTAGCATCCCTGATCCATTTAGTGCTCTGTTAAATGTGTAGCATCCCTGATGCATTTCTTGCTGTGTTAAATGGTTAGCATCCCTGACTAATTTAGTGCTCTGTGAAATGTTTTGCATCCCTGAGGCATTTAGTGCTCTGTAAAATGTATTGCATCCCTGACACATTTAGAGCTCTGTTAAATGTTTAGCATTTCTGAGGCATTTAGTGCTATGTTAAATGTTTAGCATCCCTGAGGCATTTAGTTCTGTCTTAAATGTATAGCATCCCTGATGCATTTAGTGCTCTGTTCAATGTAAAGCGTCCCTGAGGCATTTAGTGCTCTGTTAAATGGTTAGCATCCCAGATGCATTTAGTGCTCTGTTAAATGTGTAGCATCCCTGAGACATTTAGTGCTCTGTTAAATGTATAATATCCCTGATACATTTAGTACTCTGTTCAATGAATAGCATCCGTGAGGCATTTACTATGCTGTTAAGTGGTTAGCATCCCTGACACATTTCTTGCTCTGTTAAATGGTTAGCATCCTTGAGGCATTTAGTGCTCTGTTAAATGCATAATATCCCTGAGGCATTTCGTGCTCTGTTAAATGTATAACATCCCTGAGGCATTTCGTGCTCTGTTAAGTGTATAGCATCCCTGATGCATTTAGTGCTTGGTTAAATGTATCTCAACCCTGAGGCATTTAGTGCTCTGTTAAATGTATAGTGTCCCTGACACATTTAGTGCTCTGTTAAATGGTTAGCATCCCTAAGGCATTTAAATGGTTAGCATCCCTAAGGCATTTAGTGCTCTGTTAAACGTATAGTATAGTATCCCTGACGCATTAGGTGCTCTGTTAAATGGTTAGCATCCCTGATGCATTTAGTGCCTTGTTAAATGTATAACATCAGTTAGGCATTTAGTGCTCTGTTAAATGTGTAGCATCCCTGATGCATTTAGTGCTGTGTTACTTAAATATCATCCCTGAGGCATTTACTACTCTTAAGTGGTTAGCATCCCTGACACATTTAGTGCTCTGTTAAATGTATAGCATCCCTGACACATTTAGGGCTCTGTTAAATGTTTTGCATCCCTGAGGCATTTAGTGCTCTGTAAAATGTATAGCATCCCCGACATATTTAGAGCTCTTTTAAATGTTTAGCATCACTGAGGCATTTACTGCTCTGTTAAATATTTATTATCCCTGAGGCATTTAGTGCTCTGTTAAATGGTTAGTATCCCTGACACTTTTAGTGCTCTATTCAATGTATAACATCCCTGATGCATTTAGTGCTCTGTTAAATGTATAGCATTTCTGAAGCATTTAGTGATCTGTTAAATGGTGAGCATCATTGAGGCTCTTAGTGCTCTGTTAAATGTATAACATACCTGAGGCATTTAGTGCTCTGTTAAATGTATAATATCCCTGACATATTTAGTGCTCTGTTCAATGAATAGCATCCCTGAGGCATTTGCTATGCTGTTAAGTGGTTAGCATCCCTGAAGCATTTAGTGCTCTGTTAAATGTATAGCATCCCTGACACATTTAGAAGTCCTTTAAATGTTTAGCATCCCTGAGGCATTTATTGCTGTGTTAAATCATTATCATCCCTGAGGCATTTAGTGATTTGTTAAATGGTTAGCATCCCTGACACATTTAGTGCTCTATTCAATGTATAACATCCCTGAGGCATTTAGTGCTCTGTTAAATGGTTATCGTCCCTGACACATTTTTATTCCAGTTTTTTTTATTCGATATAATTTATTTACATTTCAAATGATTTTTCCTTTTCTAGCCTCCCACTCCCCGAAAGTCCTGTAAGCCCCCTTCTCTTCCCCTGTCCTCCCTCCCAACCCTTCCGACTTCCCTGTCCTGGTTTTGCCGTATATTCTTTCACTGAGTCTTTCCAGAACCAGGGGCCACTCCTCCTTTCTTTTTGTATCTCATTTGATGTGTAGATTATGTTTTGGGTATTCCAGTTTTCTAGGTTAATAAACACTTATTAGTGAGTGCATACCATGATTCACCTTTTGAGACTGGGTTACCTCACTTAGTATGATGTTCTCTAGCTCCATCCATTTGCCTAAGAATTTCATGAATTCATTTTTTCTAATGGCTGAATAGTACTCCATTGTGTAGATATACCACATTTTTTGCATCCACTCTTCTGTTGCGGGAAACCTGGGTTCTTTCCAGCATCTGGCAATTATAAATAGGGCTGCTATGAACATAGTAGAACATATATCCTTATTGCATGGTGGGGAATCTTCTGGATATATGCCCAGGAGAATTTTTATATATTATTAATAATATGCTTCTCCACAGCATCTTAAAATACTCAACTTCATTAGTCATTAGGGAAATGCAAATCAAAACAACCCTAAGATTTCATCTTACACCAGTCAGAATGGCTAAGATTAAAAATTCAGGAGACAGCAGGTGTTGGAGAGGCTGTGGAGAAAGAGGATCACTCCTCCACTGCTGGTGGGGTTGCAAATTGGTACAACCACTCTGGTAATCAGTCTGGCGGTTCCTCCGAAAACTGGGCACCTCACTTCCAGAAGATCCTGCTATACCACTCCTGGGCATATACCCAGAAGACTCCCCACCATGTAATAAGGATACATGTTCTACTATGTTCATAGCATCCCTATTTATAATTGCCAGATGCTGGAAAGAACCCAGGTTTCCCGCAACAGAAGAGTGGATGCAAAAAATGTGGTATATCTACACAATGGAGTACTATTCAGCCATTAGAAAAAATGAATTCATGAAATTCTTAGGCAAATGGATGGAGCTAGAGAACATCATACTAAGTGAGGTAACCTAGGCTCAAAAGGTGAATCATGGTATGCACTCACTAATAAGTGTTTATTAACCTAGAAAACTGGAATACCCAAAACATAATCTACACATCAAATGAGATACAAGAAGAAGGGAGGAGTGGCCCCTGGTTCTGGAAAGACTCAGTGAAACAGTATTCAGCAAAACCAGAACAGGGAAGTGGGAAGGGGTGGATGGGAGGACAGGGGAAGAGAAGGGGGCTTACGGGACTTTCGGGGAATGGGGGGGCTAGAAAAGGGGAAATCATTTGAAATGTAAATAAATTATATCGAATAAAAAAAAAGATGCTTTTCCGCCATCCGAAGTTCTTCAGGTGAGAATTCTTTGTTTAACTCTGTACCCCCATTTTTTAATAGGGTTGTTCGGTTTTCTGGAGTCTAACTTCTTGAGTTCTTTATATATATTGGATATTAGCCCTCTATCTGATGTAAGATTGGTGAAGATCTTTTCCCAATTTGTTGGTTGCCAATCTGTCCTCTTGATGGTGTCCTTTGCTTTACAGAAACTCTGTAACCTTATGAGGTCCCATTTGTCAAATCTTGCTCTTAGAGCATACGCTATTGGTGTTCTGTTCATAAACTTTCTCCCTGTACCGATGTCCCTCACGGGTCTTCCCCAGTTTCTTTTCTATTAGCTTCAGAGTGTCTGGCTTTATGTGGAGGTCCTTGACCATTTGGATTTGAGCTTAGTACAAGGAGACAAGGATGGATCAATTCGCATTCTTCTGCATGCTGACCTCCAGTTGAACCAGCACCATTTGTTGAAAAGGCTATCTTTTTTCCATTGGATGTTTTCAGCCTCTTTGTCGAGGATCAAGTGTCCATAGGTGTGTGGGTTCATTTCTGGATCTTCAATCCTGTTCCATTGATCCTCCTGCCTGTCACTGTACCAATACCATGCAGCTTTTAACACTATTGCTCTGTAGTATTGCTTGAGGTCAGGGATACTGATTCCCCCAGATTTTCTTTTGTTGCTGAGAATAGTTTTAGCTATCCTGGGTTTTTTGTTGTTCCAGATGAATTTGATAATTGCTCTTTCTAACTCTGTGAAGAATTGAGTTGGGATTTTGATGGGTATTGCATTGAATCTGTATATTGCTTTTGGCAAAATGGCCATTTTAACTATATTGATTCTACCGATCCATGAGCATGGGAGGTTTTCCCATTTTTTGAGGTCTTCTTCCATTTCCTTCTTCAGAGTCTTGAAGTTCTTGTCATACAGATCTTTCACATGTTTGGTAAGAGTCACCCCAAGATACTTTATACTGTTTGTGGCTATTGTGAAGGGTGTCATTTTCCTAATTTCTTTCTCAGCCTGCTTATCCTTTGAGTATAGGAAGGCCACTGATTTGCTTGAGTTGATTTTATAACCTGCCACTTTGCTGAAGTTGTTTATCAGCTGTAGGAGCTCTCTAGTGGAGTTTTTTGGGTCACTTAGCTAGACTATCATGTCGTCTGCAAATAATGATAGTTTGACTTCTTCCTTTCCAATTTGTATCCCTTTGACCTCCTTATGTTGTCGAATTGCCCGAGCTAGTACCTCAAGTACAATATTGAAAAGATAAGGGGAAAGGGGGCAGCCTTGTCTGGTCCCTGATTTCAGTGGGATTGTTTCAAGTTTCTCTCCATTTAGTTTGATGCTGGCTACCGGTTTGCTGTATATTGCTTTTACTATGTTTAGGTATGGGCCTTGAATTCCTGTTCTCTCCAAGACTTTAAGCATGAAAGGATGCTGAATTTTGTCAAATGCATTTTCAGCATCCAATGAAATGACCATGTGGTTTTGTTCTTTGAGTTTGTTTATGTAGTGGATTGCATTGATGGATTTCCGTATATTGAACCAACCCTGCATTCCCGGGATAAAGCCTACTTGATCATGGTGGATGATCGTTTTGATTGTTCTTGGATTCGGTTGGCAAGAATTTTATTGAGTATTTTTGCATCGATGTTCATAAGGGAAATTGGTCTGAAGTTCTCTTTCTTTGTTGGATCTTTGTGTGGCTTTGGTATCAGCGTAATTGTGGCTTCGTAGAAGGAATTGGGTAGTGTTCCTTCTGTTTCTATTTTGTGGAATAGTTTGAAGAGTATTGGTGTTAACTCTTCTTTGAAGGTCTGGTAGAATTCTGCACTGAAACCATCTGGTCCTGTGCTTTTTTTGGTTGGAAGACTTTCTATGACTCCTTCTATTTCTTTAGGCATTATGGGACTGTTTAGATGGTCTAGTTGGTCCTGATTTAATTTTGGTATTTGGTATCTGTCAAGGAAATTGTCCATTTCCTCCAGATTCTCCAGTTGTGTTGAGTACAGGCTCTTGTAGTAGGATCTGATGATTTTTTGGATTTCCTCAGTTTCCGTTGTTATATCTCCCTTTTCATTTCTAAGTTTGTTAATTTGGATACTTTCTCTGTGCCCTTTGGTCAGTCTGGCTAAGGGTTTATCTATCTTGTTGATTTTCTCAAAGAACCAGCTCCTGGTTTTGTTGATTTTTTGTATGGTTCTCTTTGTTTCTACTTGATTGATTTCGGACCTGAGTTTGATGATTTCCTGCCTTCTACTCCTCCTGGGTGAAATAGCTTCTTTTTGTTCTAGGGCTTTCAGGTGTGTCATTAAGCTGGTAATGTATGCTCTCTCCATTTTCTTTTTGGAGGCACTCAGGGCTATGAGTTTTCCTCTTAGCACTGCTTTCATTGTGTCCCATAGATTTGGGTATGTTGTGTTTTCATTTTCATTGTGTTCTAAAAAGTCTTTAATTTCTTTCTTTATTTCTTCCTTGACCAAGGTATCATTGAGTAGAGTATTGTTCAGTTTCCATGTGTATGTGGGTTTTCTGTTGTTTCTGTTGCTATTGAAGACCACTTTTACTCCATAGTGATCAGATAGGAGGCATGGGATTAGCTCTATCTTCTTATATTTGTTGAGGTCTGTCTTGTGACCAATTATATGGTCGATTTTGGAGAAGGTACCATGAGGTGCTGAGAAAAAGGTATATTCTTTTGTTTTAGGATAGAATGTTCTATATATATCTGTTAAATCTAATTGGTCCAAAGTTTCAATTAGTTTCATTGTGTCCCTGTTTAGTTTCTGTTTTCCTGATCGGCCCACTGAGGAAAGTGCAGTGTTGAAGTCACCCACAATTATTGTGTTAGGTGCAATGTGTGCTTTTAGTTTTAATAAAGTTTCTTTTACGAAAGAGGGTGCCCTTGCATTTGGGGCATAGATGTTCAGGATTGACAGTTCTTCTTTTTGTATTTTTCCTTTTACCAGCAAGAAGTGTCCCTCAGGGTCTCTTTTGATGACTTTGGGTTGAAAGTCAATTTTATCTGATATTAAAATGGCTACTCCAGCTTGTTTCCTGAGACCATTTGCTTGTAACATTGTCTTCCAGCCTTTTACTCTAAGGTAGTGTTTGTCTTTGACCCTGAGGTGTGTTTCCTCTAAGCAGCAAAATGTAGGGTCCTGTTTATGTATCCATTCAGTTAGTCTGTGTCTTTTTATTGGGGCATTAAGTCCATTGATGTTAAGAGATATTAAGGGATAGTGATTGTTACTTCCTATCATTTTTGACATTATTTTTTAAATTTGAATGCTTAACTTCTTTTGGGTTTGATGAAAGGTTACTATTCTTGCTTTTTCCAGGGTGAAGTTTCCCTCCTTGTATTGGTGTTGTCCTCCTATTATCCTTTGTAGGACTGGGTTTGTGGATAGATATTGGGTAAACTTGGTTTTGTCATGAAATATCTTAGTTTCTCCATCTATGGTGATTGAGAGTTTTGCTGGATATAGTAGTTTTGGTTGGCATTTGTGTTCTCTTAGAGTCTGCATGAGATCTGCCCAGGACCTTCTAGCCTTCATAGTCTCAGGTGAAAAGTCTGCTGTGATTCTGATAGGTCTTCCTTTATATGTTACTTGGCCTTTTTCTCTTACTGCCTTTAGTATTCTTTCTTTGTTTAGAACATTTGGTGTTTTGATTATTATGTGACGGGAAGTATTTCTGTTCTGGTGCAGTCTGTTTGGAGTTCTGTAGGCTTCTTGTATATTCATGGGCATCTCTCTCTTTAGGTTAGGGAAGTTTTCTTCCATAATTTTATTGAAGATATTTGCTGGCCCTTTAAGTTGTAAATCTTCACTCTCATCTATGCCTATAATCCTTAGGTTTGGTCTTCTCATTGTGTCCTGGATTTCCTGGATATTTTGGGTTACAAGCTTTTTGCATTTTGCATTTTCTTTAACTGTTGAGTCCATGGTTTCTATGGAATCTTCAGCATCTGAGATTCTTTCTTCTATCTCTTGTATTTTGTTGTTGATATTTGCATCTCTGTCCCCTGATTTCTTCCCAAGCCTTTCTATCTCCAAAGTTGTCTCCCTTTGAGTTTTCTTAGTTGTTTCTACTTCTGATTTTAGATCCTGGATGGTTTTGCTTAGCTCCTTCACTTACTTGTTTGTGCTTTCCTGTAATTCTTTAAGATATTTTTGTGTTTCCTCTTTCATGACCTCAGCCTGTTGACCAATGTTCTTCTGTATTTCTTTAAGAGATTTTTGTGTTTCCTCTTTCATGACCTCAGCCTGTTGACCAAAGTTCTCCTGTATTTCTTTAAGTGTTTTTTCCATTTTCTCCTTGTTGGCTTTTGTATTCTCCTGGATTTCTTTCAATGATTTTTGTGTTTCCCTTGCAAGGGCTTCTAACTTTTGATCCATTTTCTCCTGAATTTCTTTAAGTATGTCCTTCATGTGTTCCTGTACCAGCATCATGACCAGTGATTTTAAATCCAAATCTTGTTTTACTGGTGTGATGGGGTATCCAGGACATGTTGGTAGAGGAGAATTGGGTTCAGATGTTGCCATATTGCCTTGATTTCTGTTAGTGACGTTCCTGCGTTTGCCTTTTGCTATCTAGTTCTCACTGGTGTTAGTTTGTCTTGTCAGTGCTGGACTCACCAGTGCAAGCTGCCCCTTCCCAGTTGGCCTCTGGTGCACAGCTTACCTCCTGCACTGCTTGTAGACAGGGTGCTGCTGCCCAGGCTGTTCAGATCCCAAAGCAGGCACCCGAAGGCTCCCCCTGGGGCCCGCTGGATTCACTGGGGCACACTGACTTCTCCCAGCTGGCCGCCCGGAAGCCCAGCTAGCCTCTTGCAGGACTTGGAGATGTGGTGCTGCCGACCAGGCTGATCTGGATCCGGAAGCGGAGAGAGTTGAGCTGAGGGCTTCTGCTTGAGGCCTTGCCCCAGATTGTGTCTGTGGACCAGATGGAGCCCGTGTGCACCCCCAGGGAGTGCCGATGGTGTATGCTGCTGTGACCTCCCCTGGGTTCCACTCACTCTGCTGGGCAGCCGATCCTCCAACCGGGCTGGCGCATACAAGGTTAGCCTGGCCTCCCAGTCCCTGATTCCAGGCAAAAGCCTGGGAGGCCAAGGTCCGAGCAAAGTTCCCATAGGGCTACGACTGTCAACTGGGTCCGCCAGGTGACTAGGATGGCGGGCGTGCGCGCCCGCGCTCCCTGAAAGCGCTGGGAGAGTCCGCTGTGTCAACAACCTCCTGGGCGGGTTGACCCACAGATGGCCCACCAAGCCGCCCAGTTCTTGGGGTCAGTCCTGTGCCTTTTGGGGCCTAGACCCCCCGCTTTGTTAGCCTCAGGCTATGCCCGTTACAGGTCTGCCCGCCAGAGTTCTCTGCTGTCCTGCAGGCAAAATGGCGGCACGCGCGCAGGCCTGGGCAAAAAAAACCCCTGGCTGGGTTGCCACCCCGATGGCCCCCCGACCAGCCCAAGGCCTGGGCACAGGCCAACACCCGTCGGGCTCAGACCACCACGGTGTTGGCCTCGGACCATGTCCATGCACCTCAGTCCGTCGGTCCGATCCCTGGAGTCTGAAACCAAGATGGATGCACCTCTCCTGACTGGTGGGAGGCCGAGTCGTCCCTGACACATTTAGTGCTCTATTCATTGTATAACATCCCTGAGGCATTTAGTGCTCTGTTCAATGCTTAGCATCCCCGAGGCATTTAGGTCTCTATTAAATGTTTAGCACCCCTGAGGCATTTGGTGCTCTGTTAAATCATTATCATTTCTGAGTCATTTAGTGCTCTGTTAAATGGTTAGCATCCCTGACACATTTAGTGCTCTCTTCAGTGTATAATATCTCTGAGGCATTTAGTGCTCTGTTAAGTGGTTAGCTTCCCTGAGGCATTTGGGCTCTGTTAAATGTTTAGTATCCTTGAGGCATTTAGTCCTCTGTAAAATGTATATCATTCCTGACACATTTAGGACTCTTTTAAATGTTTAGCATTTCTGTGACATTTAGTGCTATGTTAAATGTTTAGCATCCCTGAGGCATTTAGTACTGTCTTAAATGTATAGCATCCCAGACACATTTGGTGCTCTGTACAAAGTAAAGCATCCCTGATGCAATTAGTGCTCTGTTAAATACATAGCATCCATGACATATTTAGTGCTCTGTTAAATATATAGCATCCCTGAAGCCTTTAGTGCTCTGTTAAACATATAGCATCCCTGAAGCCTTTAGTGCTGTGTTAAATATATAGCATCCCTGAAGCCTTTAGTGCTCTGTTAAATACATAGCATCCGTGACATATTTAGTGCTCTGTTAAATGTCTAGCATCCCAGATGCATTTAGTGCTCTGTTAAGTGGTTAGCATCCGAGAAGCATTTAGTCCTCTGTTAAATGTATAGCATCCCTGAGGCATTTAGTGCTCTGTTAAATGTACAGCATCCCTGACACATTTCTTGCTCTGTTAAGTGGTTAGCGTCCTTGAGGCATTTAGTGCTCTGTTAAATGTATAATATCCCTGAGGCATTTCGTGCTCTGTTACATGTATGACATCCCTGAGGCATTTAGTGCTCTGTTAAATGTATAACATCCCAGATGCATTTAGTGCTCTGTTAAGTAGTTAGCATCCCTGACACATTTCTTGCTCTGTTAAATGGTTAGTATCCCTGAGGCATTTAGTGCTCTGTTAAATGTATAACATCCCTGAGGCATTTCGTGCTCTGTTAAATGTATAACATCCCTGAGGCATTTTGTGCTCTATTAAATGTATAGCATCACTGATGCATTTAGTGCTTGGTTAAATGTATCTCATCCCTGAGGCATTTAGTGCCCTGTTAAATGTATAGTATCCCTGACACATTTAGTGCTCTGTTAAATGGTTAGCATCCCAATGGCATTTAGTGCTCTGTTAAATGGTTAGCATCTCTAAGGCGTTTAGTGCTCTGTTAAATGGTTAGCATCCCTAAGGCGTTTAGTGCTCTGTTAAATGCTTAGCATCCCTAAGGCATTTTGTGCTCTGTTAAATGGTTAGCATCCCTAAGGCATTTAGTGCTCTGTTAAACGTATAGTATCCCTGATGCATTAGGTGCTCTGTTAAATGGTTAGCATCCCTGATGCATTTAGTTCTCTGTTAAATGGTTAGCATCCTTGAGGCATTTAGTGCTCTGTTAAATAAATAACATCAGTTAGGCATTTAGTGCTCTGTTAAATGTGTAGCATCCCTGATGCATTTAGTGCTGTGTTAATTAAATATCATCCCTGAGGCATTTACTACCCTTAAGTGGTTAGCATCCCTGACACATTTAGTGCTCTGTTAAATGTATAGCATCCCTGACACATTTAGGGCTCTGTTAAATGTTTTGCATCCCTGAGGCATTTAGTGCTCTGTAAAATGTATAGCATCCCTGACACATTTAGAGCTCTTTTAAATGTTTAGCATCACTGAGGCATTTACTGCTCCATTAAATAATTATCATCCCTGATGCATTTAGTGCTCTGTTAAATGCTTAGCATCCCTGACACTTTTAGTGCTCTATTCAATGTATAACATCCCTGATGCATTTAGTGCTCTGTTAAATGTATAGCATTTCTGAAGCATTTAGTGATCTGTTAAATGGTGAGCATCATTGAGGCTTTTAGTGCTCTGTTAAATGTATAGCATCCCTGAGACATTTAGTGCTCTGTTAAATGTATAATATCCCTGACATATTTAGTGCTCTGTTCAATGAATAGCATCCCTGAGGCATTTACTATGCTGTTAAGTGGTTAGCATCCCTCAAGCATTTAGTGCTCTGTTAAATGTATAGCATCCCTCAAGCATTTAGTGCTCTGTTAAATGTATAGCATCCCTGACAAATTTAGAGGTCCTTTAAATGTTTAGCATCCCTGAGGCATTTATTGCTCTGTTAAATCATTATCATCCCTGAGGCATTTCGTGCTCTGTTAAGTGTATAGCATCCCTGATGCATTTAGTGCTTGGTTAAATGTATCTCAACCCTGAGGCATTTAGTGCTCTGTTAAATGTATAGTGTCCCTGACACATTTAGTGCTCTGTTAAATGGTTAGCATCCCTAAGGGATTTAAATGGTTAGCATCCCTAAGGCATTTAGTGCTCTGTTAAACGTATAGTATAGTATCCCTGACGCATTAGGTGCTCTGTTAAATGGTTAGAATCTCTGATGCATTTAGTGCTTTGTTAAATGTATAACATCAGTTAGGCATTTAGTGCTCTGTTAAATGTGTAGCATCCCTGATGCATTTAGTGCTGTGTTAATTGAATAGCATCCCTGAGGCATTTACTACTCTGTTAAGTGGTTAGCATCCCTGAGGCATTTAGTACTCTGTAAAATGTATAGCATCCCTGACACATTTAGGGCTCTGTTAAATGTTTAGCATTTCTGAGGCATTTACTGCTCTGTTAAATGTTTAGCATCCCTGAGGCATTTAGTACTGCTTTAATGTATAGCATCCCTGATGCATTTACTGCTCTGTTCAATGTAAAGCATCCCTGATGCATTTAGTGCTCTGTTAAATGTGTAGCATCCCAGATGCATTTAGTGCTCTGTTAAATGTACAGCATCACTGACACATTTCTTGATCTGTTAAATGGTTAGCATCCTTGAGGCATTTAGGGCTCAGTTGAATGTATAACATCCCTGAGGCATTTCGTGCTCTGTCAAAAGTATAGCATCCCTGATGCATTTAGTGCTCTGTTAAATGTATAGCATCCCTGATGCATTTAGGTCTCTGTTAAATCTTTAGCATCCCTGAGACATTTAGTGCTCTGTTAAATGTATAGCATCCCTGAGGCATTTAGTGCTCTGTTAAATGGTAAGTATCCCTGACACATTTAGTGCTCTGTTAAATGGTTAGCATCCCTGATGCATTTAGTGCTGTGTTAAATGTATAGCATCCCTGAGACATTTAGTGCTCTGTTAAATGTACAGCATCCCTGAGGCATTTAGTGCTCTGTTAAATGGTAAGTATCCCTGACACATTTAGTGCTCTGTTAAATGGTTAGCATCCCTAAGGCATTTAGTGCTCTGTTAAATGCATAGCATCCCTGATGCATTTAGTGCTCTGTTAAATGTATAGTATTTCTGAAGTATTTAGTGATCTGTTAAATGGTTAGCATCCTTGAGGCATTTAGTTCTTTGTTAAATGGATAACATCCCTGAGGCATTCAGTGCTCTGTCAAATGTATAACATACCTGACACATTTAGTGCTCTGTTCAATGAATAGCAACCCTGAGCCATTTACTACACTGTCAAGTGGTTAGCATCCGTGATGCATTTAGTGCTCTGTTAAATGTATAGCATCCCTGACACATTTAGGGTTCTGTTAAGTGTTTAGGATCCCTGAGGCATTTAGTGCTCTGTTAAATGTTTAACATCCCTGAGGCATTAAATGCTCTGGTAAATGTATAACATATCTGTGGCATTCAGTGCTGTGTTAAATGTATAGAATCCCTGAAGCATTTAGTGCTGTGTTAAATATATAGCATCCCTGAAGCCTTTAGTGCTCTGTTAAATACATAGCATCCATGACATATTTAGTGCTCTGTTAAATGTCTTGCATCCCAGATGCATTTAGTGCTCTGTTAAGTGGTTAGCATCCGAGAAGCATTTAGTCCTCTGTTCAATGTATAGCATCCCTGAGGCATTTAGTGCTCTGTTAAATAAGGTTAGCATCCCTGACGCATTTAGTGCTCTGTTAAATGTACAGCATCCCTGATGCATTTCTAGCTCTGTTAAGTGGTTAGCATCCCTGAGGCATTTCGTGCTCTGTTAAATGTACAGCATCCCTGAGGCATTTAGTGTTCTGTTAAATGTATAGCATCCCTGAGGCATTTAGTGCTCTGTTAAATGGTAAGTATCCCTGACACATTTAGTGCTCTGTGAAATGGTTAGCATCCCTAAGGCATTTAGTGCTCTGTTAAATGCATAGCATCCCTGATGCATTTAGTGCTCTGTTAAATGTATAGTATTTCTGAAGTATTTAGTGATCTGTTAAATGGTTAGCATCCTTGAGGCATTTAGTTCTTTGTTAAATGGATAACATCCCTGAGGCATTCAGTGCTCTGTCAAATGTATAACATACCTGACACATTTAGTGCTCTGTTCAATGAATAGCAACCCTGAGCCATTTACTACACTGTCAAGTGGTTAGCATCCGTGATGCATTTAGTGCTCTGTTAAATGTATAGCATCCCTGACACATTTAGGGTTCTGTTAAGTGTTTAGGATCCCTGAGACATTTAGTGCTCTGTTAAATGTTTAACATCCCTGAGGCATTAAATGCTCTGGTAAATGTATAACATATCTGAGGCATTCAGTGCTGTGTTAAATGTATAGAATCCCTGAAGCATTTAGTGCTGTGTTAAATATATAGCATCCCTGAAGCCTTTAGTGCTCTGTTAAATACATAGCATCCATGACATATTTAGTGCTCTGTTAAATGTCTAGCATCCCAGATGCATTTAGTGCTCTGTTAAGTGGTTAGCATCCGAGAAGCATTTATTCCTCTGTTCAATGTATAGCATCCCTGAGGCATTTAGTGCTCTGTTAAATAAGGTTAGCATCCCTGACGCATTTAGTGCTCTGTTAAGTGGTTAGCATCCCTGAGGCATTTCGTGCTCTGTTAAATGTATACCATCCCTGAGACATTTAGAGCTCTTTTAAATGTTTAGCATCACTGAGGCATTTACTGCTCCGTTAAATAATTATCATCCCTGAGGCATTTAGTGCTCTGTTAAATGGTTAGCATCCCTGACACTTTTAGTGCTCTATTCAATGTATAACATCCCTGATGCATTTAGTGCTCTGTTAAATGTATAGCATTTCTTAAGCATTTAGTGATCTGTTAAATGGTGAGCATCATTGAGGCTTTTAGTGCTCTGTTAAATGTATAGCATCCCTGAGGCATTTAGTGCTCTGTTAAATGTATAATATCCCTGACATATTTAGTGCTCTGTTCAATGAATAGCATCCCTGAGGCATTTACTATGCTGTTAAGTGGTTAGCATCCCTGAAGCATTTAGTGCTCTGTTAAATGTATAGCATCCCTGACACATTTAGAGGTCCTTTAAATGTTTAGCAACCCTGAGGCATTTATTGCTGTGTTAAATCATTATCATCCCTGAGGCATTTAGTGATCTGTTAAATGGTTAGCATATCTGACACATTTAGTGCTCTATTCAATGAATAGCATCCCTGATGCATTTAGTGCTCTGTTAAGTGGTTATCGTCCCTGACACATTTCTTGCTCTGTTAAATGGTTAGCATCTTTGAGGCATTTAGTGCTCTGTTAAATGTATAATATCCCTGAGGAATTTCGTGCTCTGTTAAGTGGATTGCATCCCTGATGCATTTAGTGCTTGGTTAAATGTATCTCATCCCTGATGCATTTAGTGCTCTGTTAAATGTAAAGCATCCCTGAGACATTTAGTGCTCTGTTAAATGTGTAGCATCCCAGATGCATTTAGTGCTCTGTTAAATGTACAGCATCACTGACACATTTCTTGATCTGTTAAATGGTTAGCATCCTTGAGGCATTTAGGGCTCAGTTGAATGTATAACAGCCCTGAGGCATTTCGTGCTCTGTCAAAAGTATAGCATCCCTGATGCATTTAGTGCTCTGTTAAATGTATAGCATCCCTGATGCATTTAGTGCTGTTTTATATGTATAGCATCCCTGAGACATTTAGTGCTCTGTTAAATGTATAGCATCCCTGAGGCATTTAGTGCTCTGTTAAATGGTAAGTATCCCTGACACATTTAGTGCTCTGTGAAATGGTTAGCATCCCTAAGGCATTTAGTGCTCTGTTAAATGCATAGCATCCCTGATGCATTTAGTGCTCTGTTAAATGTATAGTATTTCTGAAGTATTTAGTGATCTGTTAAATGGTTAGCATCCTTGAGGCTTTTAGTTCTTTGTTAAATGGATAACATCCCTGAGGCATTCAGTGCTCTGTCAAATGTATAACATACCTGACACATTTAGTGCTCTGTTCAATGAATAGCAACCCTGAGCCATTTACTACACTGTCAAGTGGTTAGCATCCGTGATGCATTTAGTGCTCTGTGAAATGGTTAGCATCCCTGACACTTTTAGGGTTCTGTTAAGGGTTTAGGATCCCTGAGGCATTTAGTGCTCTGTTAAATGTATAGCATCCCTGAGGCATTTCGTGCTCTGTTAAATGCTTAGCATCCTTGACACATTTAGTGCTCTATTAAATGTAAAACATCCCTGAGGCATTTAGTGCTCTGTTAAATGGTTAGCATCCTTGATCTATTT
Source organism: Apodemus sylvaticus (assembly GCF_947179515.1). Lineage (NCBI taxonomy): Eukaryota > Metazoa > Chordata > Mammalia > Rodentia > Muridae > Apodemus > Apodemus sylvaticus. The sequence goes on from NW_026262996.1 coordinate 1,297,591, forward strand.
AGTGCTCTGTTCAATGTATAGCATTCCTGATGTATTTAGTGCTCTGTTAAATTGCTAGCATCCTTGACACATTTAGAGATCTGTTAAATGGTTAGCATTCCTGATTCAGTTAGTGCTCTGTTCAATGTATCATATCCTAGGCATTTAGTGCTCTGTTAAATGGTTAGCATCCCTGACACATTTAGTGCTCTATTCAATGTATAACATCCCTGAGGCATTTAGTGCTCTGTTAAATGTAAAGCATCCCTGATGCATTTAGTGCTCTGTTAAATGTTTAACATCCCTGAGGCATTAAATGCTCTGGTAAATGTATAACATATCTGAGGCATTCAGTGCTGTGTTAAATGTATAGAATCCCTGAAGCATTTAGTGCTGTGTTAAATATATAGCATCCATGAAGCCTTTAGTGCTCTGTTAAATACATAGCTTCCATGACATATTTAGTGCTTTGTTAAATGTCTAGCATCCCAGATGCATTTAGTGCTCTGTTAAGTGGTTAGCATCCCTGACACATTTCTTGCTTTGTTAAATGGTTAGCATCCTTGAGGCATTTAGTGCTCTGTTACAAGTATAACATCCCTGATGTATTTCGTGCTCTGTTAAATGTATAACATCCCTGAGGCATTTCGTGCTCTGTTAAATTCATCCCTGATGCATTTAGTGCTTGGTTAAACGTATCTCATCCCTGAGGCATTTAGTGCTCTGTTAAATGTATAGTATCCCTGACACATTTAGTGCTCTGTTAAATGGTTAGCATCCTTGATCCATTTAGTGCTCTGTTCAATGTATAGCATTCCTGATGTATTTAGTGCTCTGTTTAATTGCTAGCATCCTTGACACATTTAGAGATCTGTTAAATGGTTAGCATTCCTGATTCAGTTAGTGCTCTGTTCAATGTATCATATCCTAGGCATTTAGTGCTCTGTTAAATGTTTAGCATCCCTGACACATTTAGTGCTCTATTCAATGTATAACATCCCTGAGGCATTTAGTGCTTTGTTAAATGTAAAGCATCCCTGATGCATTTAGTGCTCTGTTAAATGTTTAACATCCCTGAGGCATTAAATGCTCTGGTAAATGTATAACATATCTGAGGCATTCAGTGCTGTGTTAAATGTATAGAATCCCTGAAGCATTTAGTGCTGTGTTAAATATATAGCATCCATGAAGCCTTTAGTGCTCTGTTAAATACATAGCTTCCATGACATATTTAGTGCTTTGTTAAATGTCTAGCATCCCAGATGCATTTAGTGCTCTGTTAAGTGGTTAGCATCCCTGACACATTTCTTGCTTTGTTAAATGGTTAGCATCCTTGAGGCATTTAGTGCTCTGTTACAAGTATAACATCCCTGATGTATTTCGTGCTCTGTTAAATGTATAACATCCCTGAGGCATTTCGTGCTCTGTTAAATTCATCCCTGATGCATTTAGTGCTTGGTTAAATGTATCTCTTCCCTGAGGCATTTAGTGCTCTGTTAAATGTATAGTATCCCTGACACATTTAGTGCTCTGTTAAATGGTTAGCATCCCTAAGGCATTTAGTGCTCTGTTAAACGTATAGTATCCCTGAGGCATTAGGTGCTCTGTTAAATGGTTAGCATCCCTGATGCATTTAGTTCTCTGTTAAATGGTTAGCATCCTTGAGGCATTTAGTGCTCTGTTAAATAAATAACATCTGTTAGGCATTTAGTGCTCTGTTAAATGTGTAGCATCCCTGATGCATTTAATGCTGTGTTAAATGGTTACCATCCCTGAGGCATTTACTACTCTGTTAAGTGGTTAGCATCCCTGAGGCATTTAGTGCTCTGTAAAATGTATAGCATCCCCGACACATTTAGAGCTCTTTTAAATGTTTAGCATCACTGAGGCATTTACTGCTCTGTTAAATAATTATCATCCCTGAAGCATTTAGTGCTCTGTTGAATGGTTAGCATCCCTGACACTTTTAGTGCTCTTTCAATGTATAACATCCCTGATGCATTTAGTGCTATGTTAAATGTATAGCATTTCTGAAGCATTTAGTGATCTGTTAAATGGTGAGCATCATTGAGGCTTTTAGTGCTCTGTTAAATGTATAGCATCCCTGAGGTATTTAGTGCTCTGTTAAATGTATAGCATCCCTGACATATTTAGTGCTCTGTTCAATGAATAGCATCCCTAAGGCATTTAGTACACGGTTAAGTGGTTAGCATCCCTGACACATTTAGTGCTCTGTTAAATGTATAGCATCCCTGACACATTTAGTGCTCTGTTAAATGGTTAGCATCCCTAAGGCATTTAGTGCTCTGTTAAACGTATAGTATCCCTGACATATTTAGTGCTCTGTTCAATGAATAGCATCCCTGAGGCATTTACTATGCTGTTAAGTGGTTAGCATCCCTGAAGCATTTAGTGCTCTGTTAAATGTATAGCATCCCTGACACATTTAGAGGTCCTTTAAATGTTTAGCATCCCTGAGGCATTTATTGCTCTGTTAAATCATTATCATCCCTGAGGCATTTACTGCTCTGTTAATTGGTTAGCATCCCTGACACATTTAGTGCTCTATTCAATGTATAAGATCCCTGATGCATTTAGTGCTCTGTTAAGTGGTTAGCATCCCTGACACATTTAGTGCTATGTAAAATGTATAGCATCCCCGACACATTTAGAGCTCTTTTAAATGTTTAGCATCCCTGAGACATTTAATGCTCTGTTAAATAATTATCATCCCTGAGGCATTTACTGCTCTGTTAAATGGTTAGCATCCCTGACACATTTATTGCTCTATTCAATGTATAGCATCCCTGAGGCATTTAGTGCTCTATTCAATGTATAGCATCCCTGAGGCATTTAGTGCTCTGTTCAATGCTTAGCTTCCCTGAGGCACTTAGGTCTCTGTTAAATATTTAGCATCCCTGAGGCATTTGGTGCTCTGTTAAATAATTATCATCCCTGAGGCATTTAGTCCTCTGTTAAATGGTTAGCATTCCTGAGGCATTTAGTGCTCTATACACTGTATAACATCCCTGATGCATTTAGTGCTCTGTTAAATGCTTAGCATCCCTAAGGCGTTTAGTGCTCTGTTAAATGTTTAGCATCCCTAAGGCATTTAGTGCTCTGTTAAACGTATAGTATCCCTGACGCATTAGGTGCTCTGTTAAATGGTTAGCATCCTTGATGCATTTAGTGCTCTGTTAAATGGTTAGCATCCTTGAGGCATTTAGTGCTCTGTTAAATAAATAACATCAGTTAGGCATTTAGTGCTCTGTTAAATGTGTAGCATCCCTAATGCATTTAGTGCTGTGTTAATTAAATATCATCCCTGAGGCATTTACTACTCTTAAGTGGTTAGCATCCCTGACACATTTAGTGCTCTGTTAAATGTATAGCATCCCTGACACATTTAGGGCTCTGTTAAATGTTTTGCATCCCTGAGGCATTTAGTGCTCTGTAAAATGTATAGCATCCCTGACACATTTAGAGCTCTTTTAAATGTTTAGCATCACTGAGGCATTTACTGCTCCGTTAAATAATTATCATCCCTGAGGCATTTAGTGCTCTGTTAAATGGTTAGCATCCCTGACACTTTTAGTGCTCTATTCAATGTATAACATCCCTGATGCATTTAGTGCTCTGTTAAATGTATAGCATTTCTGAAGCATTTAGTGATCTGTTAAATGGTGAGCATCATTGAGGCTCTTAGTGCTCTGTTAAATGTATAGCATCCCTGAGGCATTTAGTGCTCTGTTAAATGTATAATATCCCTGACATATTTAGTGCTCTGTTCAATGAATAGCATCCCTGAGGCATTTACTATGCTGTTAAGTGGTTAGCATCCCTGAAGCATTTAGTGCTCTGTTAAATGTATAGCATCCCTGACACATTTAGAGGTCCTTTAAATGTTTAGCATCCCTGAGGCATTTATTGCTGTGTTAAATCATTATCATCCCTGAGGCATTTAGTGATTTGTTAAATGGTTAGCATCCCTGACACATTTAGTGCTCTATTCAATGTATAACATCCCTGAGGCATTTAGTTTTCTGTTAAATGGTTATCGTTCCTGACACATTTTTTCCAGTTTTTTTATTCGATATAATTTATTTACATTTCAAATGATTTTTCCTTTTCTACCCCCCCCCACTCCCCGAAAGTCCTGTAAGCCCCCTTCTCTTCCCCTGTCCTCCCTCTCAACCCTTCCGACTTCCCTGTCCTGGTTTTGCCGTATAGTCTTTCACTGAGTCTTTCCAGAACCAGGGGCCACTCCTCCTTTCTTCTTGTATCTCATTTGATGTGTAGATTATGTTTTGGGTATTCCAGTTTTCTAGGTTAATAAACACTTATTAGTGAGTGCATACCATGATTCACCTTTTGAGACTGGGTTACCTCACTTAGTATGATGTTCTCTAGCTCCATCCATTTGCCTAAGAATTTCATGAATTCATTTTTTCTAATGGCTGAATAGTACTCCATTGTGTAGATATACCACATTTTTTGCATCCACTCTTCTGTTGAGGGATACCTGGGTTCTTTCCAGCATCTGGCAATTATAAATAGGGCTGCTATGAACATAGTAGAGCATATATCCTTATTGCATGGTGGGGAATCTTCTGGATATATGCCTAGGAGAATTTTTATATATTATTAATAATATGCTTCTCCGCAGCATCTTAAAATACTCAACTTCATTAGTCATTAGGGAAATGCAAATCAAAACAACCCTAAGATTTCATCTTACACCAGTCAGAATGGCTAAGATTAAAAATTCAGGAGACAGCAGGTGTTGGAGAGGGTGTTAAGAAAGAGGAACACTCCTCCACTGCTGGTGGGGTTGCAAATTGGTACAACCACTCTGGAAATCAGTCTGGCGGTTCCTCTGAAAACTGGGCACCTCACTTCCAGAAGATCCTGCTATACCACTCCTGGGCATATACCCAGAAGACTCCCCACCATGTAATAAGGATACATGTTCTACTATGTTCATAGCATCCCTATTTATAATTGCCAGATGCTGGAAAGAACCCAGGTTTCCCGCAACAGAAGAGTAGATGCAAAAAATGTGGTATATCTATACAATGGAGTACTATTCAGCCATTAGAAAAAATGAATTCATGAAATTCTTAGGCAAATGGATGGAGCTAGAGAACATCATACTAAGTGAGGTAACCCAGGCTCAAAAGGTGAATCATGGTATGCACTCACTAATAAGTGTTTATTAACCTAGAAAACTGGAATACCCAAAACATAATCTACACATCAAATGAGATACAAGAAGAAAGGAGGAGTGGCCCCTGGTTCTGGAAAGACTCAGTGAAACAGTATTCAGCAAAACCAGAACAGGGAAGTGGGAAGGGGTGGATGGGAGGACAGGGGAAGAGAAGGGGGCTTACGGGACTTATGGGGAATGGGGGGGCTAGAAAAGGGGAAATCATTTGAAATGTAAATAAATTATATCAAATAAAAAAAAAAGATGCTTTTCCGCCATCCGAAGTTCTTCAGGTGAGAATTCTTTGTTTAACTCTGTACCCCATTTTTTAATAGGGTTGTTCGGTTTTCTGGAGTCTAACTTCTTGAGTTCTTTATATATATTGGATATTAGCCCTCTATCTGATGTAAGATTGGTGAAGATCTTTTCCCAATTTGTTGGTTGCCGATCTGTCCTCTTGATGGTGTCCTTTGCTTTACAGAAACTCTGTAACCTTATGAGGTCCCATTTGTCAATTCTTGCTCTTAGAGCATACGCTATTGGTGTTCTGTTCATAAACTTTCTCCCTGTACCGATGTCCCTCAAGGGTCTTCCCCAGTTTCTTTTCTATTAGCTTCAGAGTGTCTGGCTTTATGTGGAGGTCCTTGATCCATTTGGAGTTGAGCTTAGTACAAGGAGACAAGGATGGATCAATTCGCATTCTTCTGCATGCTGACCTCCAGTTGAACCAGCACCATTTGTTGAAAAGGCTATCTTTTTTCCATTGGATGTTTTCAGCCTCTTTGTCGAGGATCAAGTGGCCATAGGTGTGTGGGTTCATTTCTGGATCTTCAATCCTGTTCCATTGATCCTCCTGCCTGTCACTGTACCAATACCATGCAGTTTTTAACACTATTGCTCTGTAGTATTGCTTGAGGTCAGGGATACTGATTGCCCCAGATTTTCTTTTGTTGCTGAGAATAGTTTTAGCTATCCTGGGTTTTTGTTGTTTGATAATTGCTCTTTCTAACTCTGTGAAGAATTGAGTTGGGATTTTGATGGGTATTGCATTGAATCTGTATATTGCTTTTGGCAAAATGGCCATTTTAACTATATTGATTCTACCGATCCATGAGCATGGGAGGTTTTCCCATTTTTTGAGGTCTTCTTCCATTTCCTTCTTCAGAGTCTTGAAGTTCTTGTCATACAGATCTTTCACATGTTTGGTAAGAGTCACCCCAAGATACTTTATACTGTTTGTGGCTATTGTGAAGGGTGTCATTTTCCTAATTTCTTTCTCAGCCTGCTTATCCTTTGAGTATAGGAAGGCCACTGATTTGCTTGAGTTGATTTTATAACCTGCCACTTTGCTGAAGTTGTTTATCAGCTGTAGGAGCTCTCTAGTGGAGTTTTTTGGGTCACTTAGCTAGACTATCATGTCGTCTGCAAATAATGATAGTTTGACTTCTTCCTTTCCAATTTGTATCCCTTTGACCTCCTTATGTTGTCGAATTGCCCGAGCTAGTACCTCAAGTACCATATTGAAAAGATAAGGGGAAAGGGGGCAGCCTTGTCTGGTCCCTGATTTCAGGGGGATTGCTTCAAGTTTCTCTCCATTTAGTTTGATGCTGGCTACCGGTTTGCTGTATATTGCTTTTACTATGTTTAGGTATGGGCCTTGAATTCCTGTTCTCTCCAAGACTTTAAGCATGAAAGGATGCTGAATTTTGTCAAATGCATTTTCAGCATCCAATGAAATGACCATGTGGTTTTGTTCTTTGAGTTTGTTTATGTAGTGGATTGCATTGATGGATTTCCGTATATTGAACCAACCCTGCATTCCCGGGATAAAGCCTACTTGATCATGGTGGATGATCGTTTTGATGTGTTCTTGGATTCTGTTGGCAAGAATTTTATTGAGTATTTTTGCATCGATGTTCATAAGGGAAATTGGTCTGAAGTTCTCTTTCTTTGTTGGATCTTTGTGTGGCTTTGGTATCAGCGTAATTGTGGCTTCGTAGAAGGAATTGGGTAGTGTTCCTTCTGTTTCTATTTTGTGGAATAATTTGAAGAGTATTGGTGTTAACTCTTCTTTGAAGGTCTGGTAGAATTCTGCACTGAAGCCATCTGGTCCTGTGCTTTTTTTGGTTGGAAGACTTTCTATGACTCCTTCTATTTCTTTAGGCATTATGGGACTGTTTAGATGGTCTAGTTGGTCCTGATTTAATTTTGGTATTTGGTTTCTGTCAAGGAAATTGTCCATTTCCTCCAGATTCTCCAGTTGTGTTGAGTACAGGCTCTTGTAGTAGGATCTGATGATTTTTTGGATTTCCTCAGTTTCCGTTGTTATATCTCCCTTTTCATTTCTACGTTTGTTAATTTGGATACTTTCTCTGTGCCCTTTGGTCAGTCTGGCTAAGGGTTTATCTATCTTGTTGATTTTCTCAAAGAACCAGCTCCTGGTTTTGTTGATTTTTTGTATGGTTCTCTTTGTTTCTACTTGGTTGATTTCGGCCCTGAGTTTGATGATTTCCTGCCTTCTGCTCCTCCTGGGTGAAATAGCTTCTTTTTGTTCTAGGGCTTTCAGGTGTGTCGTTAAGCTGGTAATGTATGCTCTCTCCATTTTCTTTTTGGAGGCACTCAGGGCTATGAGTTTTCCTCTTAGCACTGCTTTCATTGTGTCCCATAGATTTGGGTATGTTGTGTTTTCATTTTCATTGTGTTCTAAAAAGTCTTTAATTTCTTTCTTTATTTCTTCCTTGACCAAGGTATCATTGAGTAGAGTATTGTTCAGTTTCCATGTGTATGAGGGGTTTTCTGTTGTTTCTGTTGCTATTGAAGACCACTTTTACTCCATAGTGATCAGATAGGAGGCATGGGATTAGCTCTATCTTCTTATATTTGTTGAGGTCTGTCTTGTGACCAATTATATGGTCGATTTTGGAGAAGGTACCATGAGGTGCTGAGAAAAAGGTATATTCTTTTGTTTTAGGATAGAATGTTCTATATATATCTGTTAAATCTAATTGGTCCAAAGTTTCAATTAGTTTCATTGTGTCCCTGTTTAGTTTCTGTTTTCCTGATCGGCCCACTGAGGAAAGTGCAGTGTTGAAGTCACCCACAATTATTGTGTTAGGTGCAATGTGTGCTTTTAGTTTTAATAAAGTTTCTTTTACGAAAGAGGGTGCCCTTGCATTTGGGGCATAGATGTTCAGGATTGACAGTTCTTCTCTTTGTATTTTTCCTTTGACCAGCAAGAAGTGTCCCTCAGGGTCTCTTTTGATGACTTTGGGTTGAAAGTCAATTTTATCTGATATTAAAATGGCTACTCCAGCTTGTTTCCTGAGACCATTTGCTTGTAAAATTGTCTTCCAGCCTTTTACTCTAAGGTAGTGTTTGTCTTTGACCCTGAGGTGTGTTTCCTCTAAGCAGCAAAATGTAGGGTCCTGTTTATGTATCCATTCAGTTAGTCTGTGTCTTTTTATTGGGGCATTAAGTCCATTGATGTTAAGAGATATTAAGGGATAGTGATTGTTACTTCCTATCATTTTTGACATTATTTTTTAAATTTGAATGCTTAACTTCTTTTGGGTTTGATGAAAGGTTACTATTCTTGCTTTTTCCAGGGTGAAGTTTCCCTCCTTGTATTGGTGTTGTCCTCCTATTATCCTTTGTAGGACTGGGTTTGTGGATAGATATTGGGTAAACTTGGTTTTGTCATGAAATATCTTAGTTTCTCCATCTATGGTGATTGAGAGTTTTGCTGGATATAGTAGTTTTGGTTGGCATTTGTGTTCTCTTAGAGTCTGCATGAGATCTGCCCAGGACCTTCTAGCCTTCATAGTCTCAGGTGAAAAGTCTGCTGTGATTCTGATAGGTCTTCCTTTATATGTTACTTGGCCTTTTTCTCTTACTGCCTTTAGTATTCTTTCTTTGTTTAGAACATTTGGTGTTTTGATTATTATGTGACGGGAAGTATTTCTGTTCTGGTGCAGTCTGTTTGGAGTTCTGTAGGCTTCTTGTATATTCATGGGCATCTCTCTCTTTAGGTTAGGGAAGTTTTCTTCCATAATTTTATTGAAGATATTTGCTGGCCCTTTAAGTTGTAAATCTTCACTCTCATCTATGCCTATAATCCTTAGGTTTGGTCTTCTCATTGTGTCCTGGATTTCCTGGATATTTTGGGTTACAAGCTTTTTGCATTTTGCATTTTCTTTAACTGTTGAGTCCATGGTTTCTATGGAATCTTCAGCATCTGAGATTCTTTCTTCTATCTCTTGTATTTTGTTGTTGATATTTGCATCTCTGTCCCCTGATTTCTTCCCAAGCCTTTCTATCTCCAAAGTTGTCTCCCTTTGAGTTTTCTTAGTTGTTTCTACTTCTGATTTTAGATCCTGGATGGTTTTGCTTAGCTCCTTCACTTGCATGTTTGTGCTTTCCTGTAATTCTTTAAGATATTTTTGTGTTTCCTCTTTCATGACCTCAGCCTGTTGACCAATGTTCTCCTGTATTTCTTAAAGAGATTTTTGTGTTTCCTCTTTCATGACCTCAGCCTGTTGACCAAAGTTCTCCTGTATTTCTTTAAGTGTTTTTTCCATTTTCTCCTTGTTGGCTTTTGTATTCTCCTGGATTTCTTTCAATGATTTTTGTGTTTCCCTTGCACGGGCTTCTAACTTTTGATCCATTTTCTCCTGAATTTCTTTAAGTATGTCCTTCATGTGTTCCTGTACCAGCATCATGACCAGTGATTTTAAATCCAAATCTTGTTTTACTGGTGTGATGGGGTATCCAGGACATGTTGGTAGAGGAGAATTGGGTTCAGATGTTGCCATATTGCCTTGATTTCTGTTAGTGACGTTCCTGCGTTTGCCTTTTGCTATCTAGTTCTCACTGGTGTTAGTTTATCTTGTCAGTGCTGGACTCACCAGTGCAAGCTGCCCCTTCCCAGTTGGCCTCTGGTGCACAGCTTACCTCCTGCACTGCTTGTAGACAGGGTGCTGCTGCCCAGGCTGTTCAGATCCCAAAGCAGGCACCCGAAGGCTCCCCCTGGGGCCCGCTGGATTCACTGGGGCACACTGACTTCTCCCAGCTGGCCGCCCGGAAGCCCAGCTAGCCTCTTGCAGGACTTGGAGATGTGGTGCTGCCGCCCAGGCTGATCTGGATCCGGAAGCGGAGAGAGTTGAGCTGAGGGCTTCTGCTTGAGGCCTTGCCCCAGATTGTGTCTGTGGACCAGATGGAGCCCGTGTGCACCCCCAGGGAGTGCCGATGGTGTATGCTGCTGTGACCTCCCCTGGGTTCCACTCACTCCGCTGGGCAGCCGATCCTCCAACCGGGCTGGCGCACACAAGGTTAGCCTGGCCGCCCAGTCCCTGATTCCAGGCAAAAGCCTGGGAGGCCAAGGTCCGAGCAAAGTTCCCATACGGCTACGACTGTCAACTGGGTCCGCCAGGTGACTAGGATGGCGGGCGTGCGCGCCCGCGCTCCCTGAAAGCGCTGGGAGAGTCCACTGTGTCAACAACCTCCTGGGCAGGTTGACACACAGATGGCCCACCAAGCCGCCCAGTTCTTGGGGTCAGTCCTGTGCCTTTTGGGGCCTAGACCCCCGCTTCATCAGCCTCAGGCTATGCCCGTTACAGGTCTGCCCGCCAGAGTTCTCTGCTGTCCTGCAGGCAAAATGGCGGCACGCGCGCAGGCCTGGACAAAAAAAACCCCTGGCTGGGTTGCCACCCCGATGGCCCCCCGACCAGCCCAAGGCCTGGGCACAGGCCATTACCCGTCGGGCTCAGACCACCACGGTGTTGGCCTCGGACCATGTCCATGCACCTCAGTCCGTCGGTCCGATCCCTGGAGTCCGAAACCAAGATGGATGCACCTCTCCTGACTGGTGGGAGGCCGAGTCGTCCCTGACACATTTAGTGCTCTATTCATTGTATAACATCCCTGAGGCATTTAGTGCTCTGTTCAATGCTTAGCATCCCCGAGGCATTTAGGTCTCTATTAAATGTTTAGCACCCCTGAGGCATTTGGTGCTCTGTTAAATCATTATCATTTCTGAGTCATTTAGTGCTCTGTTAAATGGTTAGCATCCCTGACACATTTAGTGCTCTCTTCAGTGTATAAGATCCCTGAGGCATTTAGTGCTCTGTTAAGTGGTTAGCTTCCCTGATGCATTTAGTGCTCTGTTAAATGGTTAGCATCCCTGAGGCATTTAGTGCTCTGTTAAATGTACAGCATATCTCAGGCATTTAGTGCTCTGTTAAATGTATAGCATATCTGAGGCATTCAATGCTGTGTTAAATATATAGCATCCCTGAAGCCTTTAGTGCTCTGTTAAATACATAGCATCCATGACATATTTAGTGCTCTGTTAAATATATAGCATCCCTGAAGCCTTTAGTGCTCTGTTAAACATATAGCATCCCTGAAGCCTTTAGTGCTCTGTTAAATACATAGCATCCGTGACATATTTAGTGCTCTGTTAAATGTCTAGGATCCCAGATGCATTTAGTGCTCTGTTAAGTGGTTAGCATCCGAGAAGCATTTAGTCCTCTGTTCAATGTATAGCATCCCTGAGGCATTTAGTGCTCTGTTAAATGTACAGCATCCCTGACACATTTCTTGCTCTGTTAAGTGGTTAGCATCCTTGAGGCATTTAGTGCTCTGTTAAATGTATAATATCCCTGAGGCATTTCGCGCTCTGTTACATGTATGACATCCCTGAGGCATTTAGTGCTCTGTTAAATGTATAACATCCCAGATGCATTTAGTGCTCTGTTAAGTAGTTAACATCCCTGACACATTTCTTGCTCTGTTAAATGGTTAGCATCCCTGAGGCATTTAGTGCTCTGTTAAATGTATAACATCCCTGAGGCATTTCGTGCTCTGTTAAATGTATAACATCCCTGAGGCATTTTGTGCTCTATTAAATGTATAGCATCCCTGATGCATTTAGTGCTTGGTTAAATGTATCTCATCCCTGAGGCATTTAGTGCCCTGTTAAATGTATAGTATCCCTGACACATTTAGTGCTCTGTCAAATGGTTAGCATCCCAAAGGCATTTAGTGCTCTGTTAAATGGTTAGCATCTCTAAGGCGTTTAGTGCTCTGTTAAATGGTTAGCATCCCTAAGGCATTTAGTGCTCTGTTAAATGGTTAGCATCCCTAAGGCATTTAGTGCTCTGTTAAAGGTATAGTATCCCTGATGCATTAGGTGCTCTGTTAAATGGTTAGCATCCTTGATGCATTTAGTGCTCTGTTAAATGGTTAGCATCCTTGAGGCATTTAGTGCTCTGTTAAATAAATAACATCAGTTAGGCATTTAGTGTTCTGTTAAATGTGTAGCATCCCTGATGCATTTAGTGCTGTGTTAATTAAATATCATCCCTGAGGCATTTACTACCCTTAAGTGGTTAGCATCCCTGACACATTTAGTGCTCTGTTAAATGTATAGCATCCCTGACACATTTAGGGCTCTGTTAAATGTTTTGCATCCCTGAGGCATTTAGTGTTCTGTAAAATGTATAGCATCCCTGACACATTTAGAGCTCTTTTAAATGTTTAGCATCACTGAGACATTTACTGCTCCGTTAAATAATTATCATCCCTGAGGCATTAATGCTCTGTTAAATGGTTAGCATCCCTGACACTTTTAGTGCTCTATTCAATGTATAACATCCCTGATGCATTTAGTGCTCTGTTAAATGTATAGCATTTCTGAAGCATTTAGTGATCTGTTAAATGGTGAGCATCATTGAGGCTTTTAGTGCTCTGTTAAATGTATAGCATCCCTGAGACATTTAGTGCTCTGTTAAATGTATAATATCCCTGACATATTTAGTGCTCTGTTCAATGAATAGCATCCCTGAGGCATTTACTATGCTGTTAAGTGGTTAGCATCCCTGAAGCATTTAGTGCTCTGTTAAATGTATAGCATCCCTGACACATTTAGAGGTCCTTTAAATGTTTAGCATCCCTGAGGCATTTATTGCTGTGTTAAATCATTATCATCCCTGAGGCATTTAGTGATCTGTTAAATGGTTAGCATCCCTGACACATTTAGTGCTCTATTCAATGTATAAGATCCCTGATGCATTTAGTGCTCTGTTAAATGTATAGCATCCCTGAGGCATTTAGTGCTCTGTTAAATGTTTAGCATTCCTGACACATTTAGTGCTCTGTTAAATCATTATCATCCCTGAAGAATTTAGTGCTCTGTTAAATGTTTAGCATTCCTGATGCATTTGTGCTCTGTTAAATGTTTAGTGTCCCTGAGGCATTAGTGCTCTGTTCAATGTAAAAATTCCCTGAGGCATTAATGCTCTGTTAAATGGTTATCATCCCTGAGGCATTTAGCATTCTGTTAAATGTAGCAGCCCAGACATATTTAGGCCTCTGTTAAATATTTAGCATCCCTGAGGAATTTAGTGCTCTGTTAAATGTTTAGCATCCCTGAGGCATTTAGTACTGTCTTAAATGTATAGCATCCCTGAGGCATTTAGTGCTCTGTTCAATGTAAAGCATCCCTGAAACATTTAGTGCTCTGTTAAATGTATAACATCCCTGAGGCATTTAGTGCTCTGTTAAAGGTACAGCATATCTGAGGCATTTAGTGCTCTGTTAAATGTATAGCATATCTGAGGCATTCAGTGCTGTGTTAAATATATAGCATCCCTGAAGCCTTTAGTGCTCTGTTAAATACATAGCATCCATGACATATTTAGTGCTCTGTTAAATATATAGCATCCCTGAAGCCTTTAGTGCTCTGTTAAACATATAGCATCCCTGAAGCCTTTAGTGCTGTGTTAAATATATAGCATCCCTGAAGCCTTTAGTGCTCTGTTAAATGTTTAGCATCCCTGAGGCATTAAATGCTCTGGTAAATGTATAACATATCTGAGGCATTCAGTGCTGTGTTAAATGTATAGAATCCCTGAAGCATTTAGTGATGTGTTAAATATATAGCATCCCTGAAGCCTTTAGTGCTCTGTTAAATACATAGCATCCGTGACATATTTAGTGCTCTGTTAAATGTCTAGGATCCCAGATGCATTTAGTGCTCTGTTAAGTGGTTAGCATCCCTGACACATTTCTTGCTTTGTTAAATGGTTAGCATCCTTGAGGCATTTAGTGCTCTGTTACAAGTATAACATCCCTGATGTATTTCGTGCTCTGTTAAATGTATAACATCCCTGAGGCATTTCGTGCTCTGTTAAATTCATCCCTGATGCATTTAGTGCTTGGTTAAATGTATCTCATCCCTGAGGCATTTAGTGCTCTGTTAAATGTATAGTGTCCCTGACACATTTAGTGCTCTGTTAAATGGTTAGCATCCCTAAGGCATTTAGTGCTCTGTTAAACGTATAGTATCCCTGAGGCATTAGGTGCTCTGTTATATGGTTAGCATCCGTGATGCATTTAGTTCTCTGTTAAATGCTTAGCATCCTTGAGGAATTTAGTGCTCTGTTAAATGTATAACATCAGTTAGGCATTTAGTGCTCTGTTAAATGTGTAGCATCCCTGATGCATTTAGTGCTGTGTTAAATGGTTACAATCGCTGAGGCATTTACTACTCTGTTAAGTGGTTACCATCCCTGAGGTATTTAGTGCTCTGTAAAATGTATAGCATCCATGACACATTTAGGGCTCTGTTAAATGTTTTGCATCCCTGAGGCATTTAGTGCTCTGTAAAATGTATAGCAATCCTGACACATTTAGAGCTCTTTTAAATGTTTAGCATCACTGAGGCATTTACTGCTCTGTTAAATAATTATCATCCCTGAGGCATTAATGCTCTGTTAAATGGTTAGTATCCCTGACACTTTTAGTGCTCTATTCAATGTATAGCATCCCTGATGCATTTAGTGCTCTGTTAAATGTATAGCATTTCTGAAGCATTTAGTGATCTGTTAAATGGTGAGCATCATTGAGGCTTTTAATGCTCTGTTAAATGTATAGCATCCCTGAGACATTTAGTGCTCTGTTAAATGTATAATATCCCTGACATATTTAGTGCTCTGTTCAATGAATAGCATCCCTGAGGCATTTACTATGCTGTTAAGTGGTTAGCATCCCTGACACATTTCTTGCTCTGTTAAATGGTTAGCATCCTTGAGGCATTTAGTGCTCTGTTAAATGTATAATATCCCTGAGGCATTTCGTGCTCTGTTAAATGTATAACATCCCTGAGGCATTTCGTGCTCTGTTAAGTGTATAGCATCCCTGATGCATTTAGTGCTTGGTTAAATGTATCTCAACCCTGAGGCATTTAGTGCTCTGTTAAATGTATAGTGTCCCTGACACATTTAGTGCTCTGTTAAATGGTTAGCATCCCTAAGGCATTTAAATGGTTAGCATCCCTAAGGCATTTAGTGCTCTGTTAAACGTATAGTATAGTATCCCTGACGCATTAGGTGCTCTGTTAAATGGTTAGCATCCCTGATGCATTTAGTGCTTTGTTAAATGTATAACATCAGTTAGGCATTTAGTGCTCTGTTAAATGTGTAGCATCCCTGATGCATTTAGTGCTGTGTTAATTGAATAGCATCCCTGAGGCATTTACTACTCTGTAAAGTGGTTAGCATCCCTGACACATTTAGTGCTGTGTAAAATGTATAGCATCCCTGACACATTTAGGGCTCTGTTAAATGTTTAGCATTTCTGAGGCATTTAGTGCTATGTTAAATGCTTAGCATCCCTGAGGCATTTAGTACTGTCTTAAAGTATAGTATCCCTGATGCATTTACTGCTCTGTTCAATGTAAAGCATCCCTGATGCATTTAGTGCTCTGTTAAATGTGTAGCATCCCAGATGCATTTAGTGCTCTGTTAAATGTACAGCATCCCTGACACATTTCTTGATCTGTTAAATGGTTAGCATCCTTGAGGCATTTAGGGCTCAGCTGAATGTATAACATCCCTGAGGCATTTCGTGCTCTGTCAAAAGTATAGCATCCCTGATGCATTTAGTGCTCTGTTAAATGTATAGCATCCCTGATGCATTTAGTGCTGTGTTAAATGTATAGCATCCCTGAGACATTTAGTGTTCTGTTAAATGTATAGGATCCCTGAGACATTTAGTGCTCTGTTAAATGTATAGCATCCCTGAGGCATTTAGTGCTCTGTTAAATGGTTAGCCTTTAGTGCTCTGTTAAATGCATAGCATCCCTGATGCATTTAGTGCTCTGTTAAATGTATAATATTTCTGAAGTATTTAGTGATCTGTTAAATGGTTAGCATCCTTGAGACTTTTAGTTCTTTGTTAAATGGATAACATCCCTGAGGTATTCAGTGCTCTGTTAAATGTATAACATACCTGAAACATTTAGTGCTCTGTTCAATGAATAGCAACCCTGAGCCATTTACTACACTGTCAAGTGGTTAGCATCCGTGATGCATTTAGTGCTCTGTTAAATGTATAGCATCCCTGACACATTTAGGGTTCTGTTAAGTGTTTAGGATCCCTGAGGCATTTAGTGCTCTGTTAAATGGTTAGCATCCCTGATCCATTTAGTGCTCTGTTCAACGTATAGCATCCCTGATGCATTTCTTGCTCTGTTAAATGGTTAGCATCCCTGACTAATTTAGTGCTCTGTTAAATGTTTTGCATCCCTGAGGCATTTAGTGCTCTGTAAAATGTATTGCATCCCTGACACATTTAGAGCTCTGTTAAATGTTTAGCATTTCTGAGGCATTTTGTGCTATGTTAAATGTTTAGCATCCCTGAGACATTTAGTTCTGTCTTAAATGTATAGCATCCCTGATGCATTTAGTGCTCTGTTCAATGTAAAGCATCCCTGATGCATTTAGTGCTCTGTTAAATGTGTAGCATCCCAGATGCATTTAGTGCTCTGTTAAATGTACAGCATCACTGATACATTTCTTGATCTGTTAAATGGTTAGCATCCTTGAGGCATTTAGGACTCAGTTAAATGTATAAAATCCCTCAGGCATTTCATGCTCTGTCAAATGTATAGCATCCCTGAGGCATTTAGTGCTCTCTTAAGTGTATAGCATCCCTGATGCTTTTAGTGCCGTGTTAAATGTATAGCATCCCTGAGACATTTAGTGCTCTGTTAAATGTTTAGCATCCCTGAGGCATTTAGTACTGTCTCAAATGTATAGCATCCCTGATGCATTTAGTGCTCTGTTAAGTGTATAGCATCCCTGATGCTTTTAGTGCAGTGTTAAATGTATAGCATCCCTGAGACATTTAGTGCGCTGTTAAATGTTTAGCATCCCTGAGGCATTTAGTACTGTCTCAAATGTATAACATCCCTGAGGCATTTAGTGCTCTGTTCAATGTAAAGCATCCCTGATGCATTTAGTGCTCTGTTAAATGTATAACATCCCTGAGGCATGAAGTGCTCTGTTAAATGTGTAGCATCCCTGAGGCATTTAGTGCTGTGTGAAATGTATAGAATCCCTGAGGCATTTAGTGCTGTGTTAAATGTATAGCATCCCTGAAGCCTTTAGTGCTCTATTAAATATATAGCATCCGTGACATATTTAGTGCTCTGTTAAATGGTTAGCATCCCTGACTCATTTAGTGCTCTTTTCAAGAATAGCATACCTGAGGCATTTAGTTCTTTGTTAAGTGGTTAGCATCAGTAACACATTTAATGCTCTGTTAAATGTATAGCATCACTGACCCTATTAAGTCTCTGTTAGGGTTACCTCACTTAGTATGATGTTCTCTAGCTCCATCCATTTGCCTAAGAATTTCATGAATTCATTGTTCCTAACGGCTGAATAGTACTCCATTGTGTAGATATACCACATTTTTTGCATCCACTCTTCTGTTGAGGGATACCTGGGTTCTTTCCAGCATCTGGCAAATATAAATAGGGCTGCTATGAACATAGTGGAGCATGTATCCTTATTACATGGTGGGGAATCCTCTGGGTATATGCCCAGGAGTGGTATAGCAGGATCTTCTGGAAGTGAGGTGCCCAGTTTTCGGAGGAACCACCAGACTGATTTCCAGAGTGGTTGTACCAATTTGCAACCCCACCAGCAGTGGAGGAGTGATCCTCTTTCTCCACACCCTCTCCAACACCTGCTGTCTCCTGAATTTTTAATCTTAGCCATTCTGACTGGTGTAAGATGAAATCTCAGGGTTGTTTTGATTTGCATTTCCCTAATGACTAATGAAGTTGAGCAGTTTTTAAGATGCTTCTCCACCATCCGAAGTTCTTCAGGTGAGAATTCTTTGTTTAACTCTGTTTCCCATTTTTTAATAGGGTTGTTTGGTTTTCTGGAGTCTAACGTCTTGAGTTCTTTATATATATTGGATATTAGCCCTCTATCTGATGTAGGATTGGTGAAGATCTTTTCCCAATTTGTTGGTTGCCAATTTGTCCTCTTGATGGTGTCCTTTGCCTTACAGAAACTTTGTAATTTTATGAGGTCCCATTTGTCAATTCTTGATCTTAGAGCATACTCAATTGGTGTTCTGTTCAGAAACTTTCTCCCTGTATTTAGTTCTCTGTTAAATGTATAGCATCCCTGAGGCATTAAGTGCTCTATTAACTGTATAGCATCCCTGAGGCATTTAGTGGTCTGTTAAATGTATAGAATTCCTGAAGCCTTTAGTGCTCTGTTAAATGTCTAGGATCCCAGATGCATTTAGTGTTCTGTTAAATGGTTAGCATCCCTGAAGCATTTAGTGCTCTGTTAAATGTATAGCATCCCTGACACACAGGGCTCTGTTAAGTATATAGCTTCCGTGACATATTTAGTGCTCTGTTAAATGTCTAGCATCCCAGATGAATTTAGTGCTCTGTTAAATGTAAAGCATCCCTGATGCATTTAGTTCTCTGTTAAATGTGTAGCATCCCAGATGCATTTAGTGCTCTGTTAAACGTACAGCATCCCTGACACATTTCTTGCTCTGTTAAATGGTTAGCATCCTTGAGGCATTTAGGGCTCAGTTGAATGTATAACATCCCTGAGGCATTTCATGCTCTGTCAAAAGTATAGTATCCCTGATGTATTTAGTGCTCTGTTAAATGGATAGCATCGCTGATGCATTTAGTGCTGTGTTAAATGTATAGCATCCCTGAGACATTTAGTGCTCTGTTAAATGTATAGCATCCCTGAGGCATTTAGTGCTCTGTTAAATGGTAAGTATCCCTGATGCATTTGGTGCTCTGTGAAATGTATAGCATCCCTGATGCATTTAGTGCTGTGTTAAATGTATAGCATCCCTGAGACATTTAGTGCTCTGTTAAATGTATAGCATCCCTGAGGCATTTAGTGCTCTGTTAAATGGTAAGTATCCCTGACACATTTAGGGCTCTGTTAAATGGTTAGCATCCCTAAGGCATTTAGTGCTCTGTTAAATGCATAGCATCCCTGATGCATTTAGTGCTCTGTTAAATGTATAGTATTTCTGAAGTATTTAGTGATCTGTTAAATGGTTAGCATCCTTGAGGCTTTTAGTTCTTTGTTAAATGGATAACATCCCTGAGGCATTCAGTGGTCTGTTAAATGTATAACATACCTGACACATTTAGTGCTCTGTTCAATGAATAGCAACCCTGAGCCATTTACTACACTGTCAAGTGGTTAGCATCTGTGACACATTTAGTGCTCTGTTAAATGTATAGCATCCCTGACACATTTAGGGTTCTGTTAAGTGTTTAGGATCCCTGAGGCATTTAGTGCTCTGTTAAATGATTAGCATCCTTGACACATTTAGTGCTCTATTAAATGTATAACATCCCTGAGGCATTTAGTGCTCTGTTAAATGGTTAGCATCCCTGATCCATTTAGTGCTCTGTTCAATGTATAGCATTCCTGATGTATTTAGTGCTCTGTTAAATTGCTAGCATCCTTGACACATTTAGAGCTCTGTTAAACGATTAGCATTCCTGATTCAGTTAGTGCTCTGTTCAATGTATCATATCCTAGGCATTTAGTGCTCTGTTAAATGGTTAGCATCCCTGACACATTTAGTGCTCTATTCAATGTATAACATCCCTGAGGCATTTAGTGCTCTGTTTTTTTTTTTTTTTTTTTTTTATTTTTTTTTTATTCGATATAATTTATTTACATTTCAAATGATTTCCCCTTTTCTAGCCCCCCCACTCCCCGAAAGTCCCGCAAGCCCCCTTCTCTTCCCCTGTCCTCCCACCCACCCCTTCCCACTTCCCCGTTCTGGTTTTGCTGAATACTGTTTCACTGAGTCTTTCCAGAACCAGGGGCCACTCCTCCTTTCTTCTTGTACCTCATTTGATGTGTGGATTATGTTTTGGGTATTCCAGTTTTCTAGGTTAATATCCACTTATTAGTGAGTGCATACCATGATTCACCTTTTGAGTCTGGGTTACCTCACTTAGTATGATATTCTCTAGCTCCATCCATTTGCCTAAGAATTTCATGAATTCATTGTTTCTAATGGCTGAATAGTACTCCATTGTGTAGATATACCACATTTTTTGCATCCACTCTTCTGTTGAGGGATACCTGGGTTCTTTCCAGCATCTGGCAATTACAAATAGGGCTGCTATGAACATAGTAGAACATGTATCCTTATTACATGGTGGGGAGTCTTCTGGGTATATGCCCAGGAGTGGTATAGCAGGATCTTCTGGAAGTAAGGTGCCCAGTTTTCGGAGGAACCGCCAGACTGATTTCCAGAGTGGTTGTACCAATTTGCAACCCCACCAGCAGTGGAGGAGTGTTCCTCTTTCTCCACACCCTCTCCAACACCTGCTGTCTCCTGAATTTTTAATCTTAGCCATTCTGACTGGTGTAAGATGAAATCTTAGGGTTGTTTTGATTTGCATTTCCCTAATGACTAATGAAGTTGAGCATTTT